>NW_027397095.1:4790448-4826857 GCF_003265705.2 Callorhinus ursinus
GAGGGAGGGAGAGAGAATCTTAAGCAGGCTTCACACCATTGTGGAGCCCCATGCAGGGCTCAACGCAGGGCTTGACGTGGGGCTTGATCTCACAACCCTGAGTTTGTGACCTGAGCAAATAGCAAGAGTCAGAGGTTTAACTGACTGAGCCACCCAGGTGCCCGGACACTTTCGATATTTAGATGATACTAGTTCAGCCCTGGTTTAAGTAGTAGAGCTTCCTGTCTCTGGAAACGTTCAAGCAGAGGCTACACAGTCGCTTGGAAACACTTGGGCACTTCTGAGGTGCAGTGCATTTTGGAAGGCCCAGCCCATTAGCAGATTTCATGGTGGTAGCCTTAGGCAGGGAGGACGAGAAGAAGAAATGTCCGGGTAGGAGAAGGGCAGAGGAGGGCAAGAACCTGGGCAGGAAGCATCCATGCCTCGGGCGCACGGACAGTACCCGCAGGACGCTCAGCTCTAGGAGCACTGGGGAGTCCCTGGCAGCAGGGGCTGATGGGAGGGAAAGTCATCTCTGAATCTCTGAACCAGTGATAAGGTCTTGGTTTAAAAAAACCAAGAACACCTGCAGGCAGCTGTGGCAATGACCGCAAAGAGGCCGGGCTTTGGCGCTCAGATAAAAACACTCACTAGGCACTGCGGGGCCTTTCTGTGGAAGACTGGGAGCACCGGGCTCCTCCGCCTAGGGCTGTGTCCCAAGGTTACAAGGACAAAGGTCGCTGAGCAGTCTAGGGGACAAGTGTCTAGGGAAGAGGAAGGGCAGGAGACCCCTTCCAGAAATCGGGTCAGGTAGAACTGGATTCAAATCGCCATATATCACTTAGAGGCTGCGTGACCTTGGGCAAGTGACCTTGAGCAATGAGCTCTTGTGGAGACAGTGATAATGTGGGCCTCATTTGGGGAGAGAGAGAGAGAGAGAGAGAGAGAGTGTGTGTGTGTGTGTGTGTGTGTGTGTAAGTAACCAGAGTTACCCAGATGACATGTTAGACAGAATGCTGTCAATCCAGTGCACAGCTCATGCAAAATGCTTGGTACCTGGTGGGGGACTATATCTGTTCACTCCAGGCTCCACCCACAGTGTCTCCTCTTGCCTTGGCACCTGCTTCTACATCTCATCTGGACCCCGTTTGAATCTCCGCTACGTGACTCTGTCCCATATGCTGTGTGTCTCCACCTCGCCAAGGGCAGGGTCCCTCAGGCCAAGCTATTCTAGAACATAGACGGTGTGACAAGCGAGAGAATCTAGAACTACTCAGGACCCGCTGGGAGGGAAATTAACTTTTCAGCTTCACGGTCTTGCTATGGACCACTGGGGTTTTCTCAACCACCCATCCTACCCTACTTGAGCTGCTTGCTCAGTTCCTGTTTCACAAAGAAACAAGGAAGTGAGGAGGTGGGCCAGCCTGAGGGCAAGGGCAGGCTGGGCGTGGTCGGGGAGCACCTCCCACTTCCAGCTAAGAGAGCCTTGGAGGGCAGGGATGCACGCGGGGGAAACAGTTGCTACTGACTCTTTCATATTTCCAGATATTTTTTGGCACCAAAAGTGCCCAACCACTGCTTTGAGGAAGTGCGGGGTGAGTTGGTAAACTGCACTGCTGACGTGGTTTGGGGGGCTGAAGGCAGCCAGCTCCAGCCCTCCCGTGGCCCCAGCTCATGAAGCCCCCGAGCCAGCTGGCTGGCAAATGAGAGAGGACTGGCTTCGTTGTCGTTTTAAAAATGAACCATTTAGACTCTTTCTGTATATACGTAAGTAAGTATGTATGTATGATCTCACCCAGGCTCTTTCCTATTCCAAAAAGGATTTAAAGCATCAAAAAAATGTAGCTCAAGCCCATCATCCCCGCTGTTACCATGGCCCTGTGACCGGCAACCGGTCCCCCTGGGCTTCAGCTTGCTTCTTCCAGGCAGTAGGGAGTGACGGAAGAACACACTGAAAGCAAGAGAGGAGCCCACACAGTTGAATCAGGATGCTGGGCATTTAATCCCTGCTTTGGCCTCAACGGGCTGTGTGACCTTGGACCAGTCTCTCCTTTTTCTGGGCTGCTGTGGCATTTCCCCAATCTGTACATCAAAGGCATGAAACCCGTTTTTTCTTAGTTTTTGTTTTGTTTTGGTTTGGTTTGGTTTTGGTTTTGGTTTTGGTCATGGAGCTCCTAGTCCAGGCTGGCTATGGGATTTGTGGGACCTGGTACAAAGTGAAAAGGCAGGGACCCTTGTTCAAACATTTTAAAAAATTTCAAGATGGTGACAGTGGAGCTCTTATTTTTTTAAAGATTTTATTTATTTATGAGAGAGAGAGAGCGCGCGCGCACGAGTAGGGGGTAGGGGCAGAGGCAGAGGGAGCTGCAGACTCCCCACTGAGCCGGGAGCCCAGGGCCCCGGGATCATGACCTGAGCCAAAGGCAGACACTTAATCGACTGAGCCATCCAGGCACCCCTGTACAGGGCTCTTCTAAGCACCAGGCTCTCCGTGACTGCACAGGCCCATCACCCAGAAGTTGGCCTTGCAACTACTTCCGATACAATTTTATGGGAAGCCCATGCAGGCTGCTTTTGGCTGGAGCTCTGCTTTTCGTGGCAGTCCCTGTGGCATTTCTAAGGAACCTCGGGCTCTTAGGAAGCACAGCTGGAAAAACACAAATTAGATACTTGGTCAAAAGCCTGTGTAGTTTCGATGATGTATATATAAAATTTGGATCCCCCGTTTTTTCCTTACCTACCTCCAAAGGTGAGGCAAGAGTTGAACTCGTGCTGAGTGGATAATAGCATTATCATCTCCTGTCTGTGTGGCTTCCTGGCTCACAGAGTGCTGTCACATCCGGATCTTAGGAGCCTTTCACTGTCACCTCATGGGTAAGGTGGTATATGTAGTTTACAGAAGAGGTAACTGAAGACCAGAGAGGTGAAGTGACTTGCCTTATAGACACAAGCTGGCCCAGCTGGAACTGGAACCCTAGAATCCGAACTCCTGGGAAAAGAGGCTTTTCCAAGGGGGCATTTATTTATCTTCAGTTCCTAATGACGTCTCAAGTGCTCCCGCGTGGGTTCGCCTTGCTGTGTATGCTTGAATGTTGCCCTGCCTGGTGCAGAGTGGAACCCTTCAAGAGGGCTGCTCAGTGTGCTGATGATCTGGGCCCCAAGGAGGGAGGACCTGAGGTGGCAGCCCCCCATCCCCCCTGCAGCCATGCTCTCAACCCCACCCCGTGCTGGTGGATTGGAAGGGGTAGTTAAGGGAAGCGATGAGGCAGAGCCCTGGGTCTTGCTCTGAAGGAGGAAAGGGGAGCACGTGAGCTGCCCTGGGCTGAGAGGCCTGTGAGCAGGTCCTGGTCAGGTTATGGCCTGGCGCAAGCATCAGGGATCAAAGGGAAAGACCTGGGTGGGCAGGCCCTGGGGAAGCAGGATGGTGTGGAGAACCGTCAGGTCTGAGTCCCAACTCAACCAGTTGTGTGATCCTGGCTGAGCCTCAGTTTTCTGAGGTATGTGAGAGCCGTACCACCTGCCCTTTTCTGGGAGAGCGGGTTCTGGAATCATCGGACTGGTTTGAGTCCCACTTTAATCATTTCCTTGAGGAGTGACCTTGAGCGAGTTGGCTAATCTCTATGAGCCTCACTCATTTTCCTCACTTGCAAAACGGGAACAGTAAAAGTGCCTTCTCAGAGGTTGTGGAGATTAAGTGGGAAAATGCAATAATGTATTGTACACTTAACAATATATGAGAGGGTAGATCTCATGTTTACCGTTCTTATCACAATAAAATAAAAAATATTTTTAAAGTGCATATAAAGCACAGTGCCTCAAATATATGAAACACTCAGTGAATGGTAGTGGTGGTGATGATGATGATGATGATGATGGTGATAACTTTAATTTTATTATTAGTAGCTGTCTTTGTGGGGTGACCAGGTGAAAGAGTAAATGAATCAGCAAGTTGAAGCCCATTGTTGGGTGCCATAGGCTCGCAGTGAGGATGGCTCAGAGCAGGGGCCTTTGGATACAAGCCTCAGTGGTGATAACTGTCACAGGTCACCCTCACTCAGCCAACCAGGCCTGGTGGTCCCACGCGGGGGGGGGGGGTGTGGGACTCTGCCTGGCGCCTCTCCCCAGCACTCTGCCTCAGAGGCTTAGTTCCCTCCTCTCCCTGACCCTGCTCAGCAGAGCACAGGTGCTGCTTCCAACTTTCCTGGACTACATTCGACAAGTCCCACGGCATGGGGCTCCCCTCCATGCTCTCCAGAAGGCTGTGACCTTCAGCACGGGTGCTGGTTGGCTGGGCGTGGCATGCACGTGAATCCATGAATGTTCACACACGTACACACACGCATGCTCACATGCCCATTCTCAAGCACATGTGCTCCCCAACCGAGCTTCTGGGAGCCTCACATCCCTCCCCCCATCTCACCCCCACCCCTCCCTCCCCCACCACAAAAGCCACAGGTAACAGCAGTCCCCGGCAACAAAGAAGACACAATGCAAAACCCAGAGGCAGGCTTCGTTGCCATGCTGTTTTAAGCATCTAGCAGGATGTGAGCCCAGGTGGCTAACGGCAGGGCTGACCAAAGAAAGCTCCCTCCCTCCCCTCCGCCCTGCCCCCAACAGCGGGCTCAGTGAACTTGGAAGGGGCTGGGAAGTACCCTAAGGGATTTCACATGGGGCCAAAGGGCAAAATAGCTGGACTGCCGGCCCATTCTGGCCCTGCCATGTCCCAACCGAACACTGTGTGTTCTTGGAGAGGTACCCCCGGTCTGGAGCTCAGTTTTCCTATCTGTAAAATGGGGAAAGCAGAGTCACACAAGTTAAACCAGCCCACATAGGTTCAAGCCCATCTGAAGATGCTGGAGGATTTGACAGCATTGTCACTGTAGCTGCATTTTGGAGAGTTAAAAGGGCTACCCACGCGCTGGGAAGTCTGGGATGGTGATTGGACACTGCTGCTAAGGTTGTTCCCAACTTTGGGTAGGGTCATATTCCAGAATGCTCCCCACATTCCCTCTTCCTCCACGGCCAGATTCCTATGGTTGAACTCCCTGTCCTGTCCATTGGTTTGGAACCCACCCAGGGTTTAGAGGTGATGAGCTCACATGGCGGGCAGGCTGGCGTACGTGCCCCTTTCTGGCTGGCCCTCCTGGTTGCAGAAGCCTCGGCCACCTTCCCTTCCTCTCCCTCCACAGGCTCAGCAGGGAACCTAGAGGCAGCCCTTGTTCCTTCAGCCTGTGGGTTGCAGCCAGGAGGGCATTGTAGGGCCAGGGGCAGGTTGCGGTGGTCAGAAGCGGCTTCGAGGGTGTGGAAAGACCAAGTCAGGAGCCCGAGGGGATGGGAAGAGCTCTGACTACATCCAGCAGGTGGCGATAGGGTGGGGCTCTCCCGGGCAGGGGGGGGAGGGGGCATGGCGCTCCCGGGGGTAGGGTACCGCCTCATATCGGTCGGGGGGGGGGGGGCAGTGGTAGGAGGCTCTGCCAGCTAACAGGTTGGGCCTACTGGGCTCACAGGAGGAAAGGGACTAGCTGGTTAGAGGTTGCGAGCCCAGGGTGCGGTGTACAGGCCCAGAGGGGGCCAGCCTGGGGCCAAGAAGCCCTGTGTCCCTGGGGCTTAGTCCTGGAGAAGGAAGGTGAGGGCAATGGTCTCTGGGCAATGGGCTGGCAGGGGCTCTGGGGGTGCAGATGGTGCAGGATGAGGGGAGCTGAGCGCAAGGGTTGGCCGGGGAGTCTGAGCGTCTAGACACTCCAGCCGAGGACGGTAAGAGAGGAGACTGCCAACAGAGAGGCCAAGGAGGCCGTGTGCGGCGCCCTTGCGGGCAGAGGCTCGGTGTGCTCCCACAGCCACTTGAACTCCTCCAGCAGCTGGCGCTGCGACAGCTCCGGGCCCACCTTCTCTCGGATGGTCTGGTGATAGTGGTTCAGGTGCTGGAGCTGCCAAGGGAAGGAGGGGTTGAGGGCCTCCCCCGGCCAAACTGCCGCAAGGTGAGGTCTTGGTGCCAGCCAGTCCCCGGTGATGGTACTCTGGCTGCCCACCCTGGCACAGGGGCCCACAGGTACCCCACAGATACCCACAGCTCCCCGGCCATCATCAGGCCACAGGCATATGCCCTGGGGGCTTTTCAGAGGCAGCTCACCTCAGTGGCCGTTTAGTGTCACAGCGACACTTTCGTGGGGTGCGTGGGGGACGGGAGCGGAATGAAAGTTGGGCAAGCATCATTATCCCCATTTTACAGAAGAAGGGACTGAGGCTTATATTAGGACTTGAGGTGGCAGAGTCCAGAGACTCAGACTCCCCAGGAGTTCACTACCTGGGGTTGGGCAGGTTGGTCTGACCAGAGAGTTCTAGAAGCTTTGCAGTCTCTGGTGAGGTCAGGGAGGGATGCCTTGGTGTGTGCCTACAAGCCAACAGCGTGGACCGTCCCGGGGGAGCGGAAGTGGCAGAGGGTCTTGGGGTAGGGGGAGCAGAGGCGAGAAAGGCCCAGGGTTGGGAAGAAGGCAGTCAGTGGTTCACGGGCCGAAAGATGGACGGTGCTGAGGGTCACTTACGTGCTCTGGAGACAGCAGGCTGACATCAATGAGGTTCCGGTCATAGGGCACCAAGGACACCACTTCAAAGGTCAGGTAGGACCCTGGGTACTGGAATGCCACAGGAAAGGCGGGAAAGCAGGAGAATGAGTGAGGAGAAGGGGCCTGGCTGAAGGGAGGGAGGCAGTGCTCCACTCAGAAGCCACGGGCACAGGGAACTGGCCCTTGTCAAGGCCGAGACTCAAGGTAGGCTGAATGTCCTACAGTCCCCTGGTCCACCCCCACACCCCGGTCTGCCACTCAGCACCTCACCTTTGGTGCTTATTAGGTCTGTATTTCTCAAAGTGTGTGCATCTACAGCACCACGGGGGCCTTGTTAAATATGTAGATTCCCGGGGCCACCCTCCAGACCACTGGAGTGAGAACTTTTAGCACAGGGCTGGGAACACACATTTTAATATTTTTAAGATAAGTTATTAGGTTTTTATATCTATCTATCTATCATCTATCTAATCTATATCTTTATATGTCTCTATCAAATCTCTTTGTATCTCTCGATTGACCTACCCATAGAAATAAGTATAAAGAAGACAAAATAGTCCATAGTTCCTGTTTCCCAGGGATCCCTTGCATGGGTGTGCTTAGAAAATTCAAACTACAAAAAGATACACAATAAAAGTGGAAAGTCTCCTCCCTGCCCAGGTTCCTTCCTGAAAACATTTAAGACATATACAGTAATTAATCCACTAATTAATTATTCTAATCCACACAAAATGGATCCTACCACATGCTTTTCTGCACCCCTCTCCACCCTGTTAATAGTAAATGTAGGAGAGCGCTGCATATTAGCACAAGGATATCTACCTCACTCTTTTTTAAGGGCTGTGTAATGGTCCATAGTATGCATGATGATTTATTTAATCAGTGGGATACGTAGGCTGTTTCCCCACTTCTTTTTTTACTATGACTATTGATGTTACAATACACATCAATGTATAAAACATCTTGGTGACCTTTTGGGACTAGATCCAGAAGGCACATATCTGGCAGAGGGATTGCTGAGACAAAAGGTATAGGCATTTTATTTTATGTTATTTTTATTTTATTTTATAAAGATTTTATTTATTTGAGAGAGTGTGTGAGTGAGAGAGAGAGAGAAGGAGCAAGGGGAGGGGCAGAGGGAGAAGGAGAAGCAGACTCCCCACTGAGCAGGGAGCCCAGATGTGGGGCTTGTGGCTCGATCCCCAGACTCCAGGATCATGACCTGAGCGGAAGGCAGATGCTTAACCAACTGAGCCACCCAGGCGCTCCAAGGCATTTTAAATAGATATTTTGATAGCTATTGTCAAACTGCCCTCTAGAAAGATCGTATCAATTTGTGCTTCCTCCAACGGTGTGTGAGAGGGCCCATTTCCTCATAGCTTCACCAGTACTGGGTATCATTAAAATCTCTCATTGTTTGCCAATCAGATCGGCGAAACACAGTAATCTATTGTTTTGATTTGTGTTTCTTTAAGAATAAAGTTGAGCATCTTTGCATGCTTCTGGATCATTTGTGTTGATCTTAGAGAGTTGCCTCTTCATGTCCTTTGCCTGTTTTTTTCTGTTTTCCCTATTTTTGTCATATTGATTTGTAAAAAGCTCATGGGGCAAAAGAAGGAAATGCGTGCTTTCCCTAGTGTATGTGCTCTATTTGTCATACATCTTTTGACTTTGTTTATGGTATTGTTTCCATATAGACAGGTTTTTTTTTTAAGATTTTACTTGTTTGAAAGAGAGAGAGCGAGAGAGAGAGAGAGAGAGAGAGAGAGAGAGAGAGAGCACAAGAGCATGAGCAGGGGGAGGGGCAGGGGAGAAACAGACTCCCCGCTGAGCAGGGAGCCTGAGGCTGGGCTTGATCCCAGGACCCTGGGACCATGACCTGAGCTGAAGGCAGACACTTAACTGACTGAGCCACCCAGGCATCCCTCCATATAGACAGTTTTACATTTAATTTATCAATCTTTTTCTTCACGGCTTCTGGGTCTTGCATAGAAAGGCCCATTTCCATCCTGGGATTATAAATGAATTTATATAGATTTTCTTCCAAATCTTTTATGGTTTTACCTTTAAATCTTGATCCATTCAGAATTTTACTTTGAAGTAACAGTAAGGTTCTTCACTTTAATAGCCCCCCAAATGATTAGCCATTTGCCCCCCATTTATTAAATCTCTCTTATCTTTACTCTTTTGAAATACCAGCTTTATTATAAATTAAATTCCCATTTTGTTTATAGAAATTAGAGGGGCACCTGGGTGGCTCAGTCGGTTAAGCATTGGACTCTTGATTTGGGCTCAGGTCATGATCTCAGGGTTGTGAGATTGAGCCCCATGTCAGGTTCCACCCACAGCATGGAGCCTGCTTAAGATTCTCTCTCTCTCTCCCCCTCTGCCCCACCCCCCCAAGAAAATAATAAATTAGAGGGTATATTTCTGGATTAGCTGTTCTATTCCACTGTTACATCTATCTCTCCCATTTCTGGTGCCATACTGTTTCATTACAGTAGCTTCATCGTATGTGCTAATATCTGAAAAGGCTAGTTTCCCTTATTGCTCTTCTTTTCCAGAATTTTCCTAGCTACCTAGCTATTTTTGCCTGTTTATTTCTACAAACTTTACTATCATTTTGTGAAGTTACAAAAGCAACCAGTTAGCACTGAAATTGAGGTTGTCTTGAATTTATAGATAAATTTCCAGAGAAATGACATCTCCATAATATTGAGGCTTCTTTGCAGAGAGCACCATTTACTTAAATCTTTTTTATGTCCCTCAGTAGAGATTTTCTCCATATAAGTCTTTTTAAGTTTTTAGGTAGGTATTTTATCCTGTTGGTTGCTATTATAGGGAATCTTCGTATCTAGTAAGCTCCCCTGGTGATTATTATGGGCATCGAAGACCAGTGATTTAGAGCAGGGATACTGATTCATTTGGTCTAGAGTGGGACCTGGGCATTGGCATTAAAACCAAAAAGCTCTTCTGATGATGCTGATACTCTAATGTGCAAACAGGCTCGAGAAACTCTGAGTTATGGAATTTTTCTGGAGCAGAGGAAAATTCCAAATCAATTCATGTCTGCCTATTAAACGCCCTTCTCCTTGGACCTTCCTTTTTTTTAATTTTTATTTTTTTTAAAGATTTTATTTATTTATTTGACAGAGAGAGACACAGTGAGAGAAGGAACACAAGCAGGGAGAGTGGGAGAGGGAGAAGCAGGCTTCCCACCGAGCAAGGAGCCCAACACGGGGCTCGATCCTAGGACCCCGGGATCATGACCTGAGCCGAAGGCAGACGCCCAATGACTGAGCCACCCAGGCGCCCTCCTTGGACCTTCCTTATACCCCATACAGCCCAAAGTCACTGTCATGCTGTCTACAGTTCTCGCCTGTCCCAGCAGCACTTTACCTTGGTCTTTGCTTCTACCACAAGGGCCACATCTTCAAGACGTATCCCGAATTCTCCATCCTGATAGTAACCAGGTTCTAGGAGACACAGAGATGCTGGTGGTATTAAGGAGGAGGAGGACCCAAGGCCATGTTTCCTGTACCAATCGAGGAGTGGCTGGAGGCCCAGCTGCCTGGCTGCCCCAGGCTCAGGCAGACCCACCACTGACCATGGGGGAGGCCAGGCCTTGTGGCCCAGCAGGGAAGACATAAAGGCTCACTTGGATCCTGGAGGCACTCCCATCTCCTGGTGTACTACTATCCTGTTACCCCAGCGTTTGACTGGAGACTCCAGAATTTGGATGTACAGCCAGGAACCAACTCCCAAGGGCAAAATGAAGGTTTGAGCTGAAGGGTTTTAGGATTAGGGTGGGACAATGCATTTGGGGCTGGGAGTGCTGGAGCCCAGGGGGCCTGTGCCTGGCATGCTCCCTAGACTGCAGTCCCAGGCTGGTCTTAGGGTGGGGAGGGGGGTAGAAGAGTCCAAGAGCCATACCGATGGAAGTGAACATGCCCTTGGCCATGGGGATGTTGCCAGACTGGAATCCAACTGGCCCTGGAAAAGGAGATGTAGGCATGGTGTCAACTCTCCCGTACTCACCAGCTTGGAAACTAGCAGGCTCTGGGGAGGGGCAGGTAACTGGGGGAACCCTGGGGCATCTCTAGCAGCACTTGTCCACCACATCATTGTCTACCTGGGGCTGGTATGGAGACCAGATTGGCTCTGCTTTTTATTACTCTGATGTCTATGCCAGCCAACCGCTAGGCCTTGACCTGCCACTCCTCTCTGAGGCCCTCCCCGATGCCAAGCAGGCAGCAGGAAGGGCCAATTGCTACCATTTCTCACTTACCTTGTGGAGCATCACCTCCCACCAGCTGGGTAACCCTGGGTGGGTCACTGCATCTCTGCGGGTCTTAGTCATTTCCATACCTGTGAAATGCTCTACCTCCTTCATAAGAGGGGGGACCCCAGGGAAGTGTAGAAGAGACACCTACACTCGTGCACACACAGGAAGTTGCCAATGCCATGGCCTGTCCCATGACCATAATTGAGCCCAACATCCCACAAGGCTCTGCGGGCAAAGATCTCCATCATTCGCCCTGGAAGAGAGATGGGCCTAATCAGTCGGCTGGACCCCAGACTGTCTGCTTTGCCCCTTCCTGCTCTCTTATCCCTGCGCCAACTACCAAGATGGTACGTGTGGAGAGTCGCTCCTGAGAGGCAGGTCAGCATGCGCTTTTTCCAGCACATCCTATGTCGTACCTACATTACCCGCACTGATGGCCCTACTGTAGTTTCTCCCCATCTATCAAGATATCTGCTTCCCCCAGAAATCCTCCCATGACTGCTATAACCCACAGTGACCTCCCCCTCCCCAATGAGCTATAGTATTAGATTAAGAGGCAGGCGGCCTGGGTTCAAGGCTTGGCTCTCCCAGTGACCCCTCTGTGTGACCTTGGACAAGTTGCTTTCACTCCCTGGGCTGCTTTTTCTCATCTATATGATGGATGGGATGATGATACAATCCCTGCCCCACTAGCCTCCCAGGGTGGCTGTCTGGGTCCAGTGAAATCAGGGCCTGAGTCTCTGGGTCCAGCCTGGTTTCTAAAACCCACCTGATGTATTAGCAGGAAAGATGAGTCTGGATAGATCGATATTTCCTATCAACACGCGGGTATATGCCTCCTGATGGGAAGAGGGAGAGGTAACGTGTTGCGTAAGAGGAGGATCTTGGGAGTTTCCAGCTCCCAGGCGTACAGGGGGGCTGTGCTGGGGGGAAGGTGCATGGTCATGTGTAGTCATCCAGGTTCTGGAAAATGGTCAGAGGCAGCTGAGGGGTACCTGTTGAAAGCTGGAGCTTGTTCCATGTGGTTCTCTTTGGCTGGTCCACAAGGGATGCTTATATATGGTGGTGGGCTGAGGCTTGACAGTAGGGAGTTGGGAGGCAAACTCCCTGAGCTAGAATCCTGACTTGGCCACTCACAAACTCTGAGACCTTGGGCAGGCAACTTTAACCGCTCTGTGCCTCAGTTTCCTCATTTGTAATGGAATGCTCACAGTACCAGCTCATAAGGCTGTTGGGAGAAGTAGGTAGACTCACGCACATAAGGTGCTTCAAACAGAGTAAATGTTCAAATAGAGGTCAGTGCCCTTATTACTGTTATGATCATCCTTCAGTTTTCTTAAGGCCTTATGTTTGGGTTGGGGCCTCATAATCTTGCAGGTCAGCCTTGCTTGCTTGGGCTGGTTCACCTTGTGGATAAAGGGAGGGAGGTGGGTTGACAGCGACCTCTTCACTCCTTGTGGCAATGTGGTCAGTCCCTTTCATCACACACACACACACACACACACACACACACACACGCTTGTCATCTTGGGCAGGACAGCCTGGGGACTCAACCCACTAAATTGTGAGCTCCTCGAGGCCTAGCCAGCTTTTGTTTTTTCTCTCTTTTCGGCACCACGTCCGAGCCACAGTCTGCTTGCTGAATGCACGAAGGCGGCGCCCTGCTCCTCACCCACCCAGAAGCCGCCGGTGCACACAGAGGATGTCCCAGCCTCTGCGCCAGGTGGACCAGCCCTCGCTGCTTTCTGAAAACCTCCAGCACCTTTCCACCTCCACATCTGAGCCTGCCTGTGCTGTTTCTCTCTGCCCGGAATGCCTGTTTCCCTCCTTCCTGCTGCACACAGGGGGCTAGGTACGCAGACAGCAGCAAGTAAGTATTTGTTCACTGATTTACTGAAATGAGATGATGCAGAGCTTCAGCTGAGGCCCTGTTGGAGGCCTGAAATATCTCTGGGGAAGTAGCCAGGAGCATTGGGTTTTCTGGTTCTAACTTGCTGTGTGACCCTGGGCAAACTACTTAACCTCTCTGGGCCTCAGTTTTAGCCTCTGTAAAATGAAAGGCTCTTGCTGGAGTGATTGCTTGGATGTCCCTTGGGTAAAGGTGGGTAGGGGAATTCTGGGTCCAATGCTTACCTTTTGGAAGGCAGAGGGGGTACCCCAGTGGACTGTTCTGGTGATGTCTGTGGTTCCATCCCTGTGGGCAAGGAAAATCAACATATACAGCTCTGCTGAATACTTGGGGGTTGGGATTGTGGCTGTGTGCTTCCCGTGTGCTTTCCACTGGGGTTCGAGTGGTAGGGGGGGGGTGGGGGTGGGTGGGTTAGGGGTAAAGGAAGAACACAGATGCTATCATCAAGTTCCCATCTTCAGCATCTGTGCATAAAGGGACTCTGCAAAGCTATTAAGTTCAAAATCGCTATATTGTCTGACAATCCTGATCCCCCACATGCATACTCCACCCCCATACCACTTATTTTGGCAGTTTTATAAATCTGAGTTTCTTGGGTCAGCCTGGCTTTCAAAGCAAAGTTTCTTCCAGGCTTTCAGGGAGGCAGGAGGGAGGGGAACGTCCCATTTTTACCAGTGGAGAAACTGAGGTTCAGAGAGATCATCACACTCTTACACATTCACATAGAACACTTTTGCAGCTCCCTGGGAAGGGCAGCAGAAGAGGCCACATTATCCTCATTTCCCAGATGAGGCAATTGAGGCCATGAGCCATCTCCCTTTCTGAGCCTCAGTGAAGCCAGGCCTGGAGCAAACAATGACTCTCTCCACAGTCCTCTCCTTGTAAACATGGATCTGACCCAAGAACTTGCTCAGAGTCCTAGGGAACTGAAGCCAGAAGCCAAAAAGTCTGACTCCCAACCACCAGCGGCAGCTGTGCCCCCAGATGGCCCCTGTGGCCACCACCGGGGAGGGGGAGGGGAGAAATGGTCCCAGGGCCCTGGGGATTCCTCCCTGGGAACAGGTCACAGGGCGTGGCAGACTTCTTCAAGAAGGACAGAAGAGGAAGTGAGGTGACCATTTCCCCGGCCTCACCCTGCTCAGAGCGTGCCCCAATCCAGCAACGCCCCACAAATCCACTTCCTCTTTGCACATTGGCCATCTCAAGTACACAGTACACACAATGCCAAACTGGGGATGAGCAAAGGCTGCTAGGCTAAGCTCTCGCGTTAGCCCCCAGAGCTGCGCTTGGAACAAGTGAAGAGCCGTTGTCATTAGCACATTTACCATTTCCACGGGATAGAGAAGGGGAGCCGGTTTGAAACGACTCCTTGCTCCTCCATCAGTTCAGCACACCCCTTCCTCCCCCCACCAGTCCCACCCAAGCTTTCCACAGTCCACTTGCTTCCTAGATGAGAAGGGGAAAAAGAAAATCTACTGGCTCATCTCGTCTCAACTTCTGTGTGAATGGTTGGTCACACATTTGGAAAAGTTGGGGTTAGCCTATTCTGCATGGCTGTCCTGTCTAGGTGTTCAGATTGTGCACTGTACAAGGGTAGCACAGGTACTTCGTGGTTATATAGGAATGCCAATGAGAGCACACAGGTGGACACATAGATTGTGGGGTCTTGGAGCAGGGGGAGAGGGCCCTCCTACATAACCCGACATGGTCATGCACATACTCAGGCCTATCTACTCACAGACGCACGTCCGTGCGGCTAGGTGTGCCCTCTTCTGGCTGGGCTCCAGGCATCCCCTGAGACTGCTTGCTGCTCTCAGAGGCCTGATCTTGCCCTCCCCCACCCCAAGCCAACGTGGTCACCTGGTCTGTGCGGTGCAGGGAGAATGCCTGCTGCTGGTGGTGTGGGGACCATGTCTGGGGTGCACGTGAGTAGGTGAGAATGTGCGTGTGGTGCCTGTGGGGCCAGGCAGGGCTGCTAAGCATGGCCACTTGGACTGTGTCATGATATGCGGGCTCCAAGAACATTTTACTTGAGCAAGGAGAGGTGTTTCCTGATTCACACAGAGCTGCTGCATGGGCAGCCCCACCGTTTTGGCTTCTGTGTGTTTCCCACCGCGCAGGGGTCCCCGGGTGTGCAAATGGGAGTGATGCTCAGGCTCATTCCACCAGGGCTCTCCGTTCTCAGACAGAGGATTCACACCCAGGAAGGGGGAGCTGCGGCCGAATCTTGGGAAGCCCCGGATGTCTGAGCTGAGGTAGTCGGCCAGGGCAGGGTGGGGAATACATACCAGTATTGCCCTCCAGAATCCAGCAGGTACATCTCATCTGAAGACAGCTTCCGGTGCTGCTCCTTGGTCGGACTAAGGAAGGGGAGAGCCACTGAGAAGGGGGCAGCCTAAGCCTGCACTGTGCAGGGTGGGGTGCCCTGAGTGGAAGCAGGGGAACCCCTCATCCCTTAATTCCCCAAGGGTCCTAGGGGAGTACTCGGTTGATGCTGCAAATGTACTCAGTGCACAACTGTTGGTCTTGTACCTCACCGAGCAAGGCTCCCAGGAAGGGGAGAAAGGAAGGAGCCCAGAATGCGGGAGTCTAGAGAGCCTCAGAGAGCATCCAGGGCTGCCATCTCCCCCTACATACGGAGACGCAGGCCTGCAGAGGCTCAGGGGCTTGTAGGAGGCTGTGTGGTAAAGCTGGGAAGGAGCTGGGCCTCGACCCAGATGCTCAGTCCAGTGCTCTCTCTCTAACTTTCTGTGGCCCCTGAGAGCAGAGGGCCCTGAGAAGCCAAGACACAGGAAGGGGAGGGGGGGGTCCTCGAGGGTGGGGCTGGAGAACAAGAGTTGGTAGGGCCAAGGAGTTCCTCCCCTGCTACTCTCTAGGAGGCAGAAGGGGCTGGGCCAAGGCAGCTGCAGGCTTGGGAGACTCTAGGGGAGGGAATTCTGGGATAGGCCAGGCTGGCCCATGGAGGGCATCTGATCTCCTCCTGCTATGCCCGTGCCAGGCTGAGGCATTCTGGTCAGCTTGGGTCCCCAAATTCCATCAGGCAGGCCTGCAGGTGTTTGTTTTCTATGGACCCAAACATCTGGTTAGCCCACCTCTGGGCCCACCTCTGGGCCCACCTCTGTTGGCTCAGGCTAAGTAAACAGGCCTTTTTCCCTGTGTATTCGAGAGCTTTAAGAATTAGCTAATATAAATAACTCACAGGAAGCCAAGGAAAACCAACAGCAGCCCTGCCTCCCTTCCAGATCCCTCAGCCCTGTGTGCTCCCCTTCTCAGCCTTTTGTGGTAGAAAACTGCTTGGGCCTTTTCATTCCAAGAAGACTCCTGATCCCTGACTGAGCTCCACTGCCCACCAGTAGCCCCCACAGTACTGAAGGCCTCAGACCTTAAATGTGGACTTGGGTCCCCAAGCATTCCCTCCTTCACATCCCCCTACCCCCCTGCACATACCCCAGGATCCCGCCCCACAGGGCCCTAGAAAATTCCTTCTCCTGAAGTACCTGTAGTGGGCCAAGGCAGCGTTCAGGCCACTAGCAGAGATGGTTTCGAAACTAGGTCCCGAGGAGAATGCTTCCTCTCTAGAAAGTACAAGGCAGGAATGGTCAACAGACGGGCACAGAAGCTAGGCTGGGCCCAGGATATCGAACCAGGGCAAATGAAGGTCATGGCTGCCTCTACCTCAGCCAGACTCCATTTGGCGCTCCCAGCCCCACCTCCCGGTGCCATCTTCCCAGGCTCCAGTCTGTCGGTGACGGAGCATTCAAGGTCAGAGAAGGAGGGACTGTAGACACCAATTATCTCCCTCCACCTCCATTTCTCAGATGGGGAAGCCAAGGCCCATTGTCCCACAGCAAGTTCGTGGTAAAGCCAGAGTAAAGAAACCTAGCTCCTCGTGTCTGAAAGCTTCCCCAGCCCCAGAGCAGCATCCTGTGCCTCAAACCTACACTATGCTTATGGCCTGGGTCAAGCGTGCCCTCTGGGAACGTCGCTCCGCAACTTGATATTTTCAAGTGGTCCAGGAGCCCCACCCGGCCTGACCCAGCCTCCGCGTAACCCCCCCCCCCCCCCCCGGGACCCCGGGGAGAGAGGGTCTGTGCCTGAAGCAGACACTAGGGGGCACTGATGAGTCGTGGCCCTTCTAGTTGTCCCGCTTTCAGCAGGGGGCTGGGGACTGTCGCGCGGAACACGCCCTGCCCAGCTCCCTGACTACCCAAGGACCTGTTACTCCTTGTTCCAGAGAGCTCCCCCCCGCCCCGCCCCGCAATACAAGGAGGTGGTTCTTCACCCGCGGAACTGGTCCAGCAGCTCTGCCCCTGAGAACTCATCCACCGTGCCCTTGGGGACGTTCTTCTCCAGCCAGACCAAGTAGCGGATCACAGCCACGGCGTCCCGTACCTGGAGCGGGCAAGCAGAGCAGAGGGGCGGGCTGACGAGTGCTCAGAGTGCTCGCAGCCCGGGCTCCGGGATCAGGAGGATCAGCTGGCTGCCCCAGGAGCTGAGCTCCACACACTTGAGGGTGTGCTGACTGTTGGATGATGTTAAGGGGTTCTCGGGCAAGTTTATATATGATCATAGTGTGGTTAGGTTTTGAAAAGAGTTCTTAGCTTTCAGAGATACTTACTGAAGTGCTATCTTTTAGAGATGCTAAAGTGTCGACAGAAGAAACTGTCTGATACCTGGGATTTGCTTTAAAACCATCCAGCGACAGAGGCTGGGCTTGTAGGCAAGGAATGTGGCCTTACGTGGGCAAACCGGCCGCAAGCCGCAAAGCGGTGAAGCCGAGTGAGGGGGCGGGCGATCATTAGGCTGGCTTCTCTACTTTCGTATATGTTTAAACTTTTCTATAAGAAAAAGTTTTGTAAAGTGAGGCGATTTCTTCTCGTTTCAACAGGAATATCCAAAAGAGCAAGCCATCCTCTTGCCAGGGTGTGAAAATCAGGACAGCAAACAACTTACTTAACACTTGGAATGTGCCAGGCAGTGATCAAAGCAATATATATATATATATATATAAAATTCAATATAATTATACTTATGTAAGTATATAATTCTGTTTATATGTATATAATTATATATTTATAAACTCATTATATACTTATATAAGTACATATTTCTATTTATATGTATATAGCTATTATATGTATTAAAATATTAATGTTACTTCTATATTTTATAGATATTATATATTATATAACATATATGTTTATTTATCAATTTAATCCTCACCACAACCCTATGCTGTAGATTCCTGTTACAATACTCATTTCGCAGATGAAGTAACTGAGGCCCAGGGAGGTGAAGCAACTTGCCCAAAGCCACCCAGCTGGGAGGTGGGTAGAGGAGCTGGAATTTGAATTCAGACACTCTAGCTTCGGGGCCCAGGCTCTAGACCACGGTACCAGGCTGGGAATAAGGGGGTGAAGCCCAGGTGGGTGCTCAGGAGTCTGGTGTCCACTTCTCTGTTTCATGGAGCTTCTTTGGGTTCCTTGGCAGGGTCTCCTTTCTAACTCATCAGACCAGGAGTTCCCAACAGGCTAGGCTGCCTGCCTGTGACTTACATGGCTGGCCCTGAGGAGGGCCTGCTCCTTGCTGTTTTTCATTGCCTTCGTCACCATCACCGGGGAGTAGGTGTCTCCTATGAGCTTCTCCTGTCATGGGCAGAGAGGAGGAGGTCGGGGAGCATCTCCAGGGCACAGTGGGGTTTGAAAAGGATTGGCCAGAAGGTCCAGCTAAGGCGAGGTTTAACATTCCCTATAGTGGCAATGACCTTTCCTTCCTGTGCTTTCTGGCTGCCTAGGTCTCTCCCTGTCTTTTGTGTCCAGCTGAATCTTACCTCCTTCCCCCCCTCCCTGCCCCTGGATCCCAGCAGCACTCGGGGATGGATCAGAGCCTAGCCCCTGCCACTCAGTGGGCTATTCTAACAACGTGAGTTTCCTGCACATATCATATCATAACAGATAACATTTATGGAGCTCCTGCTGTGTGCCAGGCACCGGGCTTCACATGCACTATCTCTTCTAATCTCTTCAGAGCAACTCCTCTGAGGTCAGGGCTCTTACTGCCATTTTGCAGGTAAGGAAACAGAGGTCCGGACTAGCTAAGTCACTTGTCCAAGGTCATGACGCAGTCAGTTCAGGGCAGAACCAGGACTCAGTTTCAGGTTTGGCGACCTCAGAGCCTCTGCCCTACCAGGCTGTACTCCCTGTGGTCTCCTTGACAACCTCTGAGCTCTCTGTGGGTAGATATCTGCTTCCTCTTTTTCCATCTCTTCCCAGGGAGGCCGAGAAGGGGACTGACCAACTGCCTGAATGGCTGAGGGGCTGTGGCCCCACTTTAGGTTGAGACTTACCAGGGCCGGAGTGGGCGGGGGGGGGGGGGTGCCTGGCCCGGGGGGGGGGGCTGGCAAACCTACCGTAGGTATCACTTCGTAGAGCCCGTATGTAGTATAGCTGGTCCCAATCCAGATCTTCACGTCTCCAGAGGCGTAGGTCTGGACATTGCCACGGACCTGGCTGTAATCTTCGAGTTGCACACACATGGAGCCCGTGCAGCTGGAGTTCAGGTACTTCCGGGTCTCAGAGTCAAGGCAACTCTTGTTTACAAATAACCTGGGTGGGGAGGGAAGACCAGGAGGGGGTCCTGAGGGTCTCTCAGGACAGCGCAAAGGACAAGGATCCCTTCGTTCCTGGAGGTCAGAGGAACCCCCCCAAGGAGCCAAGCAGACCAGATTTGGAGTGGGTGGGAACAGAGTGTCAAGGGGTCAGGAAAAGCCGACAGGAAGCTTCCCTGCTTGGGGGCAGGCGGCAGGCCGGCAGGCTCCTGGGAGGGCTGCATGTTAGGGCAGGGTAAGTGGTGGGGCAGATGAGGGACGGAAGTTGGGGGAAGTCCTGGAGAGCAAGCCGAGGAAAAGCCGTACCTGATAGAGGAGTCCGTGAGCAGTGTGTAGGAATAGAAGAAGGGGTTATAAGGGATGTCACTGCCGCGGAGGTTGAAGAGCCCTGGGGAAGAGAATTGATGGGCACGTTTTGAGGCTGATCTACCCGAGGCAAGTCCATGTCCCACCTTTGCCCCACCGTTTGCTCTGGCCCCCCAAAGATTCCCAGCAGTAAGCCTGCACATCTGCCTCTGAATGTTTCTCAGGTATTTTTTGGGGGGGGGGGAGGTCTTTGAGGCGCTGATGAGAGTTTACAGACTCTTCCTCCCAGAAAAACGAAGATACCCAGCCAGCAGTCAGCGTAGTTTCAGTGGGTTCCCAGCAAATCTGAAGCCCAGAGCTGGGGTCAGGTAAGAAGCCCTGAGCCACACTGGGACAGAATCAGGCGGCAATGGGTGCTAAAGCTGGGGGTATGAATGCCCCGGGCTGGTGGCCAGGCTGATGGCAGGTGTCAGCTGGGCCCCTTCCCCTTCATGAGACAGCTTTTGCCGCTGTGGTCAGCCCATTGCTCTGACGGCCTGTGGGCTGGCTCCAGCTTGCTCCGGGCCACCTGGTTTTCTTATTCAGCAGACGTGATCTCCTGTCCCCTAGCTTTCTGAGTTCCCACAGGCCATGGCCACGGAGTGAAGCCTGGGTATATGGTGACTGGGGGCGGAGTCCTGGGCTGCAGGGCCCAGGAGGCATGGGGGTTGGGGGTACCCAGGTGCCCACCCCGTGTCCACAAGTCCATACTCACAGGCCGTCTCATCGAGTGCCGACAGAAGGACAGCAGTTGGGCCCTTGCGATGCTTCTGCATCTGGCTGCGGATGCCAGCTACCTTCTCCTGCCAGGGGCTCCCTAGAAGCAAAGGAGCCCAAAGAAAGCATAAGCGACGTGCTTTCCCTTTGGCACGCTGTTCCTGAGAGGGCTTCCTTAGGGCAACCATTTTCCATGTCTTTCAAAGCAACAGAAACATTCCTCCCAACAAACTCTCACTTGTGTAGCTGTTAAGGACATGGACTCTCTGGACCGACTGTCTGCGTTCCAGTTCTGGCCCTGCCATTACTAGCTGTGCGACCTTGGACAAATTACTTAACCTCTCTGTGTCTTATTTTGCATGCCTGTAAAATGAGGATAGATCGTCATATGATAGTATCTAGTCAATAGGGTTGTTATGGGGATCAAATGAATTAATATTTGTAATGCACACAGAACAGTGTCTTGGTGTATGGTAAGCCCGGTGTAAATTTCTGATCAATAAATAAGCATGCAGAACAGAGGTCAAGAGAGCAGCCTTAGTTGAAGGGTGAAGGGATCAGGCTAGGTCATGTTCAAGCCTCTTTTCTGAAATAACCTGGTGCCTAATTAGCCACGGGTCCTTGAACATTGTTTTAATCCCTCTTTGACCCATTTTATAGATATTAAGACTTTGGGAAGGAAAAGTGACTCGTCTAGGTTTTCCTAGCTAGCAAGGGGTAGAGCTGAGATTTCCACACGCGTCTGTTTGACTACATGGCCCACCCTCTTAGTCTGTATGGACTCTGGACTCTCTTGCTAACACAGTCAGTCCCCAGACTTGTCCTGAAACTCTGTGTCACAGAACTGCCCTTTCTAGGATGCTTGTACCCTGGTTCTAGTTTTCATCTTTTATTCCTATTCTCTGCATTGCAGATGAAGAGTCTGCCCCTAGGCAGGGCTCAGAATTTGCTGGCAGAAGGTCATAAACATTAAGGGTCCCAGTTGGGCTCAGAGATCAGGCATAAGTAAGTTAACGCCATTTAAAAAAGCTTTAAGCAAACAGGTAAAAACTACTCAACCAGAGCCGGAGCTTTGGGTATGATACCTTTTAAGGATTATTTTATTTTATTGTGGTAAAATACACATACCGTAAAATTTTATCATTTTAGCCATTTTAAAGTGGCTAAAATTCATTCAGTGGCTTTAAGAACATTCACACGATTGTGCAACCACCATCACTATCTAATTCCAGAACATTTTTATCATCCAGAAAGGAAACCTTGTAGCCAGAAGCAGTCACTCCCCATTCCCCTCCCCGTTCAGCCCCTGGAAACCACTCATCAGCTTTCCGTCTCTACAGATTTGCCTCTACTGGATATTTCATACAAATGGAATCATACGCTATGGGGGCTTCTCTGGATTCTTTTGCTTAGAATCCTGTTATCAAGTTTCATGAATCTGCGACAACAAACGAAAGCTCATTTAAATTGCCTGAT
This sequence comes from Callorhinus ursinus, assembly GCF_003265705.2. Taxonomy (NCBI): domain Eukaryota; kingdom Metazoa; phylum Chordata; class Mammalia; order Carnivora; family Otariidae; genus Callorhinus; species Callorhinus ursinus. The sequence continues at coordinate 4,812,330 of NW_027397095.1, forward strand.
GCATACAGGTATCTCTGAATAATTAACTTTTCACAGTCTCTTTGCCCTTTGCCCCCTTTAAAGCCTATCAGTTGCTGGAGAGAAAGTCTGGCCTGTCTCCGTAAGCTTATAGACTCAAGAACTCTTATACTTGGGCTTCCAGGCCCAATTCCGGCTCTGGATGGCTTTTCCTTGAAGACTAGCAGCCTATGAAGGCTCAGCATTCCATCACTTGTGGGCAGTGACAAATCCCATATGAATTCTCCCTCAGTCCCTGGAAGGCTTCCCCCCTCTATCCCCTCCTCTTTCCGACATAACTTCACCCTTCGTTATCTGAAAGGGATGAGTTTTATTTATGATTACACAGTCTTGGATAGCAAGTTTCTTTAAAAACTTTTTCAAGATGCAGAATGATTCTGCAAGTTCTATCAGAACGGATAAAGAAAATTGGGCACAATTTTAGCATGTTTCATCATCCTTGCTTTTTTGAAATTTCCCTCCTGCTTTCTGGACTCCTTTTCAAACAAGAAATGTGCACGGGCTTGCGTGCAGAAAGGGGCCCTCGGATTGCCCAATACTCCTAGGAATCCACGTCCGTTGGCTCTTTCAGAATTCCTGGGGAGGTAGGGGGTGGTGGTGGCCAGGATGGTGATTCATCATCAGGAGCCTGGTCCTGGTCAGGATTTTAGTTACTACTTACCAGAATCATAGAGCATGCTGTTCTTTTATGACGTATTTAGATGGTATCAACGACGTCAAGATGAAGATTATCGATGTTAGAATTTGGGGGGGGGTCAGTTAACTTTCCTTTGTGGTCTGGCTAAAACCTGAACCCTAATTTGTGCCATGGATTGACCCTGAGCTTAGTTGTATACTTCCTTTGTCAGCCGGCCCACCTGACCCCTAATCATCTTACTACAGGAGGGCCGGAAGTCAAGGTTTGAATGAATCAATAGAAACCGGTCTCCACTACCAGAGAAGCAACTCGTACCATGTTTTTTTATTTTTTCTCTTCAAAGGGATAGGGTTTTTGTTTTTTTGTTTTTTTTTTTTTTAATCTTGCTCCGACTCCCTTGTTTCTTCCCTTCCTTGCATTTTCTAAATATGGTCTGAGGACCTTTCGATTCAGACTCTTTGAGATGAGCGGGCCCAGATGTCTGCTTTTTAAATAAGCATCCCAGGCAATTCGGGTGCACAGGAAGGTTGGAGAGCCACTGCTTGGGTAATTCCCAGGACAACATTTTCAGCCAAGGAGCAGCAGTGAGGACCCATGTTGCTTCAAGCTGGGAGGAAGGAGCTTAGGCAAGCACCTGTGAATGCGTCCTGCAGGGCATAAATGGGCTGGCTTGGAACCAGAGGCTTCTCTGACCCCCACGCCAGGTCCACAAGGTTGGCTGTGATGGACACCAGTTGTATGTTAGAGTTTTTGAGGGCCATGTCATAACTCTCCCAGGAACCTGCAGAGACAGGAAGCCGTCACTCGTCCCCTGCCTGTTTACACCTCAGGAAAAACTGTGACTCTGGCAAAATTAGTCCTTGTCTGCTCTGCCTCCCACTCCACTCCTGCCACCTCAGCAGCCTAGAGCAGGCCCAAGCAGGCTGGTCCTCCTGGGGTGTGACCTCCCAGCCACCTCTCACTGCCTGGGGCCCACCCCAACACTGCCCACAGCCAACTGGCTAGGCTTATCTTTTCAAGTGCCAATGGCCGTTCGGCCCTCTTCTCAGGACTATCCATTTTAACTGAGCATCCATGCCACGGCCCAAAGGAATGGTGATGTTCACGTCATCAGAAAGGCTGGCAAATAAGCCAGTTCTGAAGGGGGAGCCTTTAGGTACATATTCATGAAGACTCCACCCGTGGGGGCAGGCTGGCCATCTGGCTGGGACCTCAGAGCTCAGGGAGCTATATTCCTAGAGTGGGGAGGGGATCATGCTCCTTTGCTCAGAAACCCACTGAACTCCTTTGGCCTTCCAAGCTGCCTTCCAGAAGAGGGCTCCCAAATGATTCCAGTGCCATAATTGGTAGAGCTCCAGAGTACAGAGGGTGGTTCTGGGCTCAAGAACATCCTGGCCTATTGTCTGCTAGATCTTAACGATTCCCCAAGTCTTCTAGGTTGGGTCTCTGTACTCATGACTTAAAAAAAAAAAAATCTGCATTCATTCTTTTAAATGTATTTTCATTTCACAATCCATGAATAAATTTTTGTTGCAAAATATTCGGCAACTACAACTTCAGACACTCTATCTTTAGAGTCAACCTGTCCCTCCTTCTACCAAGGTATGCTTCTTTACATCCCAGAGGGGCTGAGTCACCCTTGTTGGTGTGGACAAATGCAGGAATGAGGGAAGAACATACCAATGGAGAAGAGAAAGGGGTCGAAGCCCACACTCCCTCCGGCAGGAACCTCAGTGAGGAGCCAGGTGGTGATGGAAGTTATGTCAACTGAGAGGAAGACAGGAAAGAACGTAGAGTCACCTCCAGAGCCAGCCCCAGGCCTTCCAGTCAGATTTCTGTCTATGACAGTCCTACCATATCTGTCCTCCTTGAGGTTAGCCTCAAAGATTAGGGATGGCTTCAGATTTCCAGAGTCTCCCATAGAAGCCCATCATGGCTTTGCATGCATCCCCTTACCTGTGCCTTCTTGAACCTAGTCCAGGTTTCAGAGTTTGGGGGACATGCGACCCTTTTACCTTCTTTATGTAGCTCCCAGTTGCAGTCCATCTGCCGCTCAGCCTGGGTCCAGTAACGACTGTCGGTCCAGAGACCTGCCTTCCCCATGGTCACCACTGCAGTTCCTGGGGCAGAACAGAGAAACTTGGAGGTGAGGATGAAGGTGAGGAAGGTAGTAATGCATGGGCAATACGGGGCTGGCTCTGAGAATGTCACAAGGGGCCTCTGGAAAGAACTTCTCTCCTCCGTTGCAAAGAAGTGAGGCAGGAGACATTAAGGGGAACCCTGGGGGAAGCCAGCCTGGGCATCTCTGCTTTGTGTTGAGGGCCTCTCCTAAGGAGGGAAGAGTGGGGTCCACTTCTGGCAGTCCCAAAGAGTCAATGCTGCAGGTAGGTGCTCTCAGGAAAGATGGTGTGGTAGCTAACATCAAGACTCAGTGGCTGATAGGGCCACTAAACCAGGGGCTTAGCTCAAGACAGGCAGAGGAGCCAAAGACAGGCAGAGGAGCCAGGGATTTTGGCAAGGATGGGTAAGGCAAGGGAGCGTGAAGCCCAGGGGAAGAATGTTTAAGGATCAGCAAGGGAAGCTTGGATTTCATTCAAGGGGCTGGGATCAGGCTGGAAGGACCCTTCAGAAACTGGGACCCCATAAGGGGCCTCTGTGTTTGCGTCTCATTTGGCTACGTGAGGTGTCCCCAAGTGAGCCACGTGTGAAGGAATCAGTGGGCCCCTAGTGGCTGGATGTGGACATAGCATCTGTTCCAGAAATGGCACCCAGGGTGCGCTAAGCTAGGCCTGGCTGCTGCAGGGACAGTAAGTGCAGGAACAAAGCTGGGAGGGCCGTCTGCCTTGTGCAGAAGTGTGACTGGTGGGCTATGATGTGTGCCCTGGCAACCCTTTTCAGAGTGGTGGAGGGCAGGCAGAGCCTCTGGACACTAGGTCCTGGCGTCCTGGCTTCTGAGAACTGGCCGTATCAGAGCCTCTGTGACCACGTCTGGGTCTACCAACAGAAGGAAGAAGGGCTGGGTAATGGCTCTCACCTGCAGACCCTGTAAAGCCCGTAATCCACGCACGCCTCTTGTCGCGATTGCCGATGTACTCACTCTAGGAAATCAATAACACCATCGTTAGCTGTTTCCATGGTGTTAGACCCCCCCACACACACCCCATGGAAGACTCCCCCAACCACATCCCAGTTCTTTCTGTCTGGTCGAATCCAAGCCCAGGCACGCTGGGCACCTCTTCCAGGAAGTCCTCTGTCACTCCTCCAGACCTCAGATCTCCCCCTTCCTTTGGACAGCTGTATTTCTCGGAGTCTAAATCCCATAGTCCAGCACTGGGCAGAACAGCCAAAGAATCTCATCTCCCTGGCCAGAATGCAAATTCTGCGCAGTCTGAGATCATGTCTTCTGGTTCTTCTGGGTTCTCCCCTCCAGCTGTCCCGCCCCTCCCCAGTACAGAACACTGGGTACATCATCAAGAACTTCTGCAGAGGGCTTCACACATTATTGTATTTTGATCATCATCCTTCAAGAGAGATCTCAATATTTCCAGGCCGAAGAGGAAACTGACAATGCCTTCTCTTCCAAACAGGCTAGTACTGGGAAGGTGGATGGGATGGAGGTGGGACCAGTGGTGGGGAAAGGATGGGTTGGGTGCGCAGGGGCGCTGCTTGGGGGAAGGCAGTTCTTACTCAGACAATCTTGTTTCCTGTCTGCTCCCCTCCCCCAACCTACACCTCAAACTCTTGTAGTCCGGGCCTCTGGATCATTCCAATGCTCCATCCATCAGGTTATGGGAAGGTTAGAATTCCTCCAGTCCAATTCCTAGCCCACACTCTAACCTCCTAGGGCCAGAGTACCCTAAACATTCATTCTGGATCTGCCATCTAAGAATTGATCAAAATCGATTCTGAACTTGTTGGCAGTTTCACTGCCCGAAGTCAAGGAGATTTGGCAGTGTCTTCTCTCCTGTGTAAAGGAATACATTCTCTCAGCTGCCTTAAAACTCCCATGTCCAAGACCCCTCCTTCCTTCCCTTCGCCTTTTGAATCCTTTCTCTGCCTTCATCTTCTGAGACTTGATGGCCTCTGGTTTGTGACCTGTTCTCATTGGTGGTCGACCCAGGATAGCAGAGGGCAAGGGTGCGGGAGGAGCTGTCCCTCACCATGTGGGCATCTGTTTCGGGGATGATGTAGGCAGAAAGATTCTGGATGCGCATCTGCTGGCGGAGGGCTGTGAGCTGTGCCGTGGTATTGACCGCAGTAACTGGAAGGTACTGACAGGTGACAGGAAGACACAAAGACACACACACAGACACACACTGCTTAGAGAGAATCATGCCCGGGCCCCAGCGTGCGGAGGGGCTGCCACCTTCTCCTTAGGCAGGTGTTGGGGGTAGGTAGGCTGGGCCAGCCTGGAGAGGAACGGGGCGGCAGCTGATGTTACGGGTTAGTCTAGATTAAGGGGCCTGGGCTGAGCCGGAGATGGAGGTGTTGAAGAACTTGGAGAGGAACTCCTTGTGACAAAAATGGGACCTGAGTCTGGGGTGGGGGGCATGGCTGAGAACTGTGGGAAGCCGAGCCCTGGCACTGGGCCCCGCTAGAGGGACGGTCTTTCTCGGGATACCTTGGAGGCAGAGGTGCCAATCTGGCAAATCAAAATACAGGATATCCATCCAGTCACATTTGAATTTCAGATAAGCAACATACAATGTTTTAGAATAAGTATGTCCCATGTGCTATTTGGGGCATACTTAAACTAAAACACATATTCATTATTTGAAATTCAGATGTAAGTGGGCGTCCTGTATTTCATCTGGTAATCCTACGTTGGGGACTTTTTCGAGTTTCCACTCACTGGTCCCAAATGGCAGAGGGGAGTGAATGAGTACCCCCAGCAGTTTGGGACATTATCCAGAAAGATCCCCCTCTAAGCCAGACATTTCTTTAAAGGCTGGTTTATCTTTAAAATGAAAAATGTGTGGGGCGCCTGGGTGGCTCAGTCCTTCAGCGTCTGCCTTCGGCTCAGGTCATGATCCCAGGGTCCTGGGATCGAGTCCCACTTCGGGCTCCCTGCTCTGCGGGAAGACTGCTTCTCCCTCTCCCACTCCCCCTGCTTGTGTTCCCTCTCTCGCTGTGTCTCTCTGTCAAATAAAGAAATAAAATCTTTTAAAAAAATTAAAAAATTATTTTTTAAAATTTATTTTAAAAAAAATTTTATTTTAATTTTTTCCATTTTTAAAAATGTTTAAATTTTTTAAAAAATAATTTAAAAAATTTTTTAAAAAGTGTGGGTTTTTTTGTTTTACCTTCTGCTCAATGACATAGCCATGTTTGTTTTTATATAAAAACCTACCCACCTGCCTGCCCCAGTGGTCTCATAAAGTTGACGCTGCAAGCAGATGTACCCCATTGGGCCTGAGGCTTAGGGGACTGCTGGCAGCCCACCAGCTTTCACCTCCGGCCTGCCCCGGCCCGAGGAAGCTCTTTCGCCCTAATCTGGTTATGGAAAGAATCTTCTGATCTCCAGGTAGGAAGCTGCTGACCTTTCAGCTCCAATATGCCTGGCCTTCTCCCCAGTCACACCCTAGGCCTCGCTCTCCTCCTTTCCGCCGGCTTTTCTAGTTCTGTCTTCCTCCCTCCTCCCTTCTGTGCCGCCCTCTGCGCTGTTCCTTTAGAACTTTTGTTTTCTTTCCTCCCATCCTCCTGCTTGCCTCTGCCTAGCCTCCGCGGAAGGCTAGCTAGGGGCCTCCACCCTCCACCCTCCTTCCCGCCCCCCCCCCCCCCCCCCGCCACAGTGGGGCGGCCCAGGCCAGGACGGAAGTAGATATCCTGCTGTGGGAGAGGTGGGTGGGCAGGAGGGTGGAATGGGGGATGTCAGACACCTGAGAATGTGCTGCTCGCCCTGAGGGATGTTAATCAGAAACAGGGGCCCCAGAGTCCGGAAGTGAGGAGAAAGGCTGGTAGAGGGAAAGGCCTGCAACTGAGCCTATGGGGGATGGGAGGAGATGGGAGCTGAGGGGCGGGGCCGGGGCGGGGCCGGGGCGGGGCCTTACCGGAGGGCTGAGGGAACAGTTTCTCACATCCTCTCCTCTCAGGTCAACTTGTTTTGGGTGGCCCCAGGCACCCAAAGCTAGAAACCGGGGGAAAAAATTCAGGGTCACTTGGAGACCGGTTAGCTTCTAGAGAGCACATGGACTTGGTCTCCTAAAGCGCACTCCCCGTCCCCACCGGGTCTCCATCCTTTTAAACAAGCAGTGCTGTCCAACTCGAGGATAAAAATAATCACATTTCATAGGAAATTAGGCGGAATGGGTTGGCACCCTGGGTCACAATCAAAGAAACCTGTTTCATCGACAAGTGATTGCCACTTTTGCAGGGGTTTTAGTGCTCATTAAATCAATTTTTCCCTTCTAATCTAATCGGGTCTTTTCGGGGTTTACCGAACTGTTGTGTGTAAATTAAATTGTTGTAATCACATTTTCTTTGAAATGCTCTAGAGGATCTTGCTAAATAATCACCCCACCTTCATTTTACCCTTCTATAAATCTAATTTTATATATATTGGGTTTACTTAAATTCAAGGCCCACTTGTGCCATTTATTACAATCCAAATCTCTGGCTCTCATTCCAGGCCCATTTTAAATACATAAAACAGTTGATCCCAGTCTGACACCGTCGCCTGGTGGAGAAAGGTAGGTTAGCATTTAAAGATCTTTTACTATGTGCCAGAGCTCAGTAATTTATCTATAGTATCTTATTCTATACTTGCAACAAGCCCATGAGGTGGGTATTACCGTCTGTTTTCTATAGAGGAGGAGGCTAAAGCTCAGATAGGTTTGGTAACTCGTCCAAGTTTTACCGCAGTGAGTCAGTGGTAAAGCCGGGATTCGAACCCCAGTCATCTGAGTACAAAAAGTCAACCCTTCCATGGAAAGGACAGAGTATATGAAGACTTAGTTTCCAATTTGGGCTCTGCCCCAAATTCGGTGTGATCCAAGGAGAGTCACCCAGTATTCACTGGCAAACATTTCCTGCGTACCTACTGTGTGTCAGACACTGGGCTAAGTCCTACAGGCTCGGGGCCTTCCAGCCCCGAAAGTCCTGTGGTCTCTGCTAGTCCTTCCCTCCAGCCCCCGGATCTCCTCAGAGCGTAATGGGGGCCTGGGTATGGGGAGACACTGTACTTTTACTTTCTGAGTGGGTTGAGCTACGGATAGGAGGGTGGCTGGCATCTAACACCATAAATACCCTGCCCGGCTGTCTTGGTCTCATAAACTCAGCGGGGAGATGAGATCCCATACTGTTGATCTAAGAAAATGATCCCGTTTCTGTAGGAAGAGATCGTTGGCAAAATGGTGATGCTGAGATGCCAACACGAGAAGCAAGATTCCGTCAACCTGTGTCCCTCGGGACACCCAGATTGCTGTTCTCTGAGGCCGGCGCTGGGGCTCCCAAGGGCAGGCTGTGCAGCTGAATCTCTCTGTGCTCCCTGACACAGGGCCTGGCACTGGGGAGGTGCTCAGGAATTGGGTGCTGACTGACTGAGCCGGGTCCTGCTGACGGAGTGGGAAGGGAAGGGAGGCCTCCCTGAGGCTGGGGGTGGCGTGGGTGTGGAGGGCACTGAGCTGGGCATCTCGTTGTGACCAAAGAGGAAAACAGGGCACCAGAGGAGTGACAAAGACCGAACGTTAGTTGCCTAACTAGTTTAGTTTAGTTGCCTTGGAGCCTCTTTACTTGGATTTGACTTGGTCCATGTCCATCTTGTCCTTGCTGGGCCTGCTTCACCCAGTCCTCAATAAGAATCTTGCTAAGCCAGTTTGGAGACAATCCCCCACCCTTAATATCTGATCACCTTTGCTATCTGATCAAATTCCTCATCCTTCACCCTTTGTATCTCTTCACCCTGGCCTGCCTCCAGCAAGAATCCTATTAAGTTGACTTAGCGAGAACCCCCCCCACCCCTGATGTCTCCTCTTAGTAAGTAATTTTCCATTCACTGTCCCCCTCCCTCTGTTCGTTGGCTGTAAGTCCTCAGCCATCTTTGCTGTGTTCAGAGTTGAGCCCGATCTTTCTCCCCTATTGCAGTGCCCTTATTGCAATAGTTCTGAATAAAGTCTTCCTTACTCTTAACAAGTGCCAGAACCATCTTTTCTTTAACAGGTGGGAATGGAAAGGTGCCAAGCCCGACTTGACCTGAGTCTGGAGGACCCCAAGGACTGGCCCCGGGGCTCCTCTTTCTCAAGACAGAGAGGAGGACCAAGAGAGAAAGAGACAACCTGGGCCCCAGCCCTTCCTCCAACCCTTTCTGAGCCCAGAGGGGAGAGGCCAGAGCTGCTCTCCAGCTGGACCTGCCCTCCCGGCGTGGGAGGGAGGGACCAGGATGCACATACCACAGAGGAGGACAAGCCAGGGGCAGCAGCCCCAGCGAGCCCAGGCCATGGGGTCTCCAGATGCTGGTGCTGGGTGGATGGAGGGATGGGGGGGAAGGGGCAGGGCTGTTTCCCTGGCCTCTTCCTCCAGGCCTTCCCAGGACAGGAGCAGCCAGGGGGCTGGGGCTGGCGATGGGGAGGAGGCGTCCGGCCAGGGGATGGAGAGTCCCACTCTGGTCTCCTGTATCTGAGGACTCCAGGGAGTCGGGCCTCGGGAGTCCGGGTGGGTGGGGAAGCTCGCGCTCTCCGAGCCCGCCCCGTGCGGAGTCCAAAGATCCCCAGGGCAGAAGAGCAGCCGCTGGTCTCCATCAGCCTGCTCCTCCCCCCTGCCCCCTCTTCAGCAGCCCGCCCCCGTCATTCCTGAATTCTGTCCCCCTCCTTCCAGCAAGCTGTTTCCCATTAGCTCCCCCACCCCAGGCTCTGGCTCCGAGAGGAATGTTTATCCTTCCTCCTCCTCTGAGCTGGCCCGTCTCAGAAAAAGCCAGTGTCCTCTCTCCCTAGTGTTTGGGAAGCCCCACTGCACGCCTCGGGGAAGCTGGTTACAGCTGGAGAGCTACTTTCTTCAGCTGGGGTGAGTCCCCTTAGGAGAGCCCACTCTGTAAAAGTGCTGCCAGCCACTGGCCGAGGAAGCACGCCCTTCTCCCCGGGGGCGGGGGGGGGGGGGGGGGGGGGGGGGGCCCACCCACTCCTCAGCCATTGGGGCCATTCCTACGTGGGAGGAAATGAAGGCCCCATTTGGAGGGATGAGGGCATGCCACTGACGAGGGAAAAAGACTCAAACAGGGGAGTTTGGGGGCTCCCAGAAGACACATTTGGTGAACTGGACATGTCCTTTCTGCCACAGCTTCTAGAACAAGGCTTTGGTTCCCCTGAAGTATGGATCACTCCTAACCAGCGTGAGTCCCTACAGGGGAAGTGGGGAATACGGGGCCAGCCTTGTCTCCACACCCAAGGCACCAGTGGGCAGCTCACTGCACCAGCGCCTATAGGCAGCTCCCAGTAAATGCCCTCTAGAACGCTCGGCCAGAAAGCAATACTTCCGAGAGCCAAACAGACCCAATGGACAGGTACATACCTACTAGCCATTGGTAAGGTCCCAGTGAGGGGACCCAGAGGCAAACTTTTGATTTTATTTTTAATGTATTTACACTCTGCTTCCATCCACAAGTTTAAGTTTAAGGTGGCTTTCAAGTAATCCATCCGAATACAATAAAAAAGACCCATTTGGAAGAGGGGAAGGGGGTCTTCATGGGACTCCCTGAAGGAGGGGAATTGAAATGAGTGAGGAGCTTCAGTGAACTCCACCTCCAGGAGTAAAGGCAGAGGGCACAGCCTCAGAGGATAGGCCAGGGATGACGACTGTGAGAACCCTGTGTGGCTCTGGGACCGCTGACCCTCCCGCTGTCTTTTCCCCGTCCCCCTCAGCCCCATTCCAGGACTGGGAACAACATGATTCCCAGAGACCAGAGGACGGGGGAAATGTCCCCCCGGAGGCCCTATAGCCCCTTGTACACTGTGATAGCCATCCTGAAGGGCAAGCAGGTGGACTTGACGGGGCCATGCCGAGGAGGGACCCCGAAGACAGCCTTTTAGGTCAGACAGCCCCGCCTTCCCCAGTGGAGCCAGACTGCCGGGGGTTTCAGTACCCAGCTCTGTCACCCACTGGCTTCATGGTCTCGGGCAAGTGACTTCGCTTCTTTGAGCCCACAGTTTCCTCACCTGTGAAATGCGGTAATACTAGGACTAAGTTCTCTTTTTAAATTTTTTTAAAGATTTTATTTATTTATTCATAAGAGACAGAGAGAGAGAGAGAGAGAGAGAGAGAGAGAGAGAGAGAGAGGCAGAGGGAGAAGCCCAGGGAGCCCGATGCGGGACTCGATCCCAGGACCCTGGGATCATGACCTGAGCCGAAGGCAGACGCTTAACGACTGAGCCACCCAGGCACCCTCTTTTTTTTTTTTTAAGACTTTATTTATTTGACAGATAGAGAGAGCACAAGCCGGGGGGAGTGGCAGGCAGAGGGAGAGGGAGAAGCAGGCTCCCTGCAGGGCAGAGGGAGCCCGATGCGGAGCTCGATTCCAGGACCCCAGGATCATGACCTGAGCTGAAGGCAGTCGCTTAACCAACTGAGCCACCCAGGCGTCCCTAGGACTAATCTCTTAGCAAGATGATGAGGACTAAATTAGTTCATGTTTGTGAAGCTCTCAGAACATGCTTGCCATAAAGAGTCAATGCGGTATGAGGGTGGGTGAAGTCAAATATGTAACTACAACAAAAACCGGTGTCGTCTGTACCTTGACCTCTCTGCCCCTGACATCCAGCACTGCTGAAATGGCAGTTAATATAGCAAAGATCAGCTGGCTTGAAGTGTCAGCCCTGGAAGCAAATAAACCAAGCAGGCACCCCTCCCCCATCTTCTGGACTGTGCCCCGGGGAGGGTGTGTGTGCGCGCATGTGTATAAATATAGGGGTGGTCACAGGGGATGGAGGCATGAGTCAGTTTCATAGAAGCTGGTCTTTGCCGTGATGAGACCCAGAACCTCACCCCCCAGCCGGCCAGGCAGCAGGAAGGGGGTTTATCCCCTCAGAATGAGGGTTGGGCTTCCCTTTGCTGTGATTAGAGGATGCAGTGGGCAGCTCCCTTCCAGCAGGAGGCTCCTTCTCCTCATGGAATAAGGTGGTAGTTATGGTCCAGGAACTTTGTTAGCAAGGCAAAGTGCGCCTGGCTGGAGCCCCTTGTGAGCCAGTTAGATTGGTTTGGTTCTGTGGGCACAGACTGAGTCAGATCGTGAGCCCTGGCTGAGTGCTAAGCTCAGCAAGTCATGGTGCAAACCTATGCTGCCCCCTCATCTTCTCAGCACCTATGTGGTTAGAGTACCACCGTGGCTCACCAAGGTTCCAGTCAGTTCCACGTAAGCCTCTATTTGGTGGTCCTTGGGCACTCTCCCAACCATCTGTCTTTGGTAGCCTGATCCCTTTTTACTTCTCTGTCAGCTTATGCCTCTCTCCTCACTGTGCCCATGCCAACCACACTGCCCTTCCGTCAGTCTCGAATATTCGTCATGCCCCATCTAGCCACAGGGACTTTGCTTGTTCTTTTTTTCTCCACCTGGAATGCCCTTACTTCCTCTCTTGCCCTGTGAACTCCTCCTCCTTCAAGTCTCACCTCAAGTGTCACTTCATCTGGGAAGCTTGCCCTGACCCCCTTGCTAGGTTGAATTTCCCTGTTAGTCTTCTTACTGCCTTTGTCACAGATCCCACCATCTGCCTCCCAACACTTCCCCAGTTGTGGAGAGGACCGTGGCTCACAGCTGCCTCTTCCCCTCACGTCTGCTGTTACCCTGCGTGACATCAAGTTTCCTTTCAACAATCTACCTGATGTCTTGGTTCTTCAAGTTCAAGCCCCTCAATTGAAAGCCTTTCTCCTCCACTTCTCCTCAACCTCCCACACCAAAAGGAGCATCTTGGGCCTTGTCATTGCTTGGGATTGCCGTTCCCTGATATAGTGAACTCCAGCTTCCCATTCTCTGGCCACATTCTCTTATCCTTCTGTCAATAGTCCTCTCTCCCTTACTCCTATCATACCTGCTTTTTTTACCTCACCAAAATTTCCTGTCACTTACCTTATGTTCTTCCTATCCATTTATCAGCATCCCCAATCTCACTTCCCTCCCTATTTGGTCCAGGTAACATAATCCATCACTCCAACTTCCCTTTAATTAGCACATTTAACTTTTCTGTACCTCTGTCCTTCCACTACATCCATCCTGCCAATCTCCATCTTCAAGTAAACCACACTCCTACCCCAAGGCCTTTGCACACACTGTTCCCACTAATAGGAATGCTCTTTTTCCAGATATCAACATGGCTCACTTTGCTTCCTTCAGACCTCTATTCAAATGTTACCTCCACAGAAAGACCTTCCCTGATCTTATTTGAACAGTGCCTCTGTCATTCTTTATCTTCTTATGCTGCTTTATTTACCTTCAGAGCATTTACCTGACAATATATTATTATCTGTTTGCCTATTTCTCTCTCACTAGTATGCAAGCTCCATGAAAGTAGGGACTGTTTATTTTGTTCACTGCTGTATCCCAGAGCCTAGAAATACTGCCTGGCTCTTAGTAGGCACTTGAAGTATTTGTTGAATGAACGAATAAACCCCAGGGCGTTTGAACTATCTGTCTTCTTCATAGGAGAAAATATCACACCTCTGTGGGTTGGAGTCACTCCAGATTCGTGGTGCTCCATGTCAGCAGGCCTCTTGATGCTACCCGGCGATCCTTTTTCTTGTCCTGGGTTGGCTCCCTTTCCTGCTGCCCTCGTAGGCGAGTCCAGACTTTTACCCTGGTCCTCAGACCCCTAACCTGCCTGCATTCCATGACCGATGGATCTTCTAGTTGTTTCTGACTTTGCATTATTTCAAACAAATGTACTGAAAATCTTTGCACACGTAGAAAGATTTCTCTAGGAGCCACATCTAGAAGTAGAAAGTATGCATTTCTCATGTCAGTAGATTCTATCAAACTGCCATCCAAGAAAAGCTATGCCAGGTCACACTCATACTAACAGGGTATGAAAATGACTGTTTCCACAACCTAATCAACACATATGTCATCAATTTTAAAAGATTTTTTTCAACTTGATGGGTGAAAATTGGTTTCTTGTTGTTTTATTTGTATTTACCCTATTGCTACTAAAGGTTGACTATGTTTCTGTATGTTTTATTTGTCTTTTATTTTTTCATCTCTGAATACCTGTTCCTTTCCTTAGCCCATTTTCTTGTTGGGTTGTTTGTCTTTCTTATTGGTTTAAAAAGATCTTGATATATTTTACATATTTCTCCATTATACGTTTGACATAGTACAAATATTTATATGCCACAAATATTTTCTCCCTTTTAGCTTTGTCTTTTAAAGACATAGTTTTTTATGTAGTAAAAAAAAAATCTATCAAGGTACTATTTTATGATTTCTAGGATTTGTGATCTACTTGAAAAGAAAATATTATCCCACATTTTCTTACAGAGTTTTTTATTTGTGTGCGTGTGTGTGTGTGTGTGTGTGAGAGAGAGAGAGAGAGAGAGAAAGAGAGAGAGTGCATGTGTATTTAGCTCATTATTGCATCTAGAATTCATATTTGGATATGGTAAGAGGTACAGATCCTACGTGATTTGGGGTTTCTTCTTCTAAGTTGGACAACTAATCATCCCAACATCACTTAATGATTAGTACAGTTTTCTCACTGATTTGCAATATGCCTTCACGGGGCTGTACCAGACTCTATTTTGTCCAATGGATTGATTTGTGCCAACATCCCACTGTTTTAATTAATATAGTCTATATTTTGTTTTGGGAGCTGCTAGTACAAGCCTTCCTCCCCCTTTAGAAGTACTTCTTTGTCAGGGCACCTGGGTGGCTCAGCGGGGTGAGCATCCAACTCTTGGT
>NW_027397095.1:4826867-4936267 GCF_003265705.2 Callorhinus ursinus
AAAAAAGTCCCCTAGTCATGTTTTAGAAATAAACAAATGGTCAGGGCGCCTGGGTGGCTCAGTCATTAAGTGTCTGCCTTTGGCTCAGGTCATGAGCCCAGGGTTCTGGGATCAAGCCCCGCATCGGGCTCCCCGCTCTGCGGGAGGCCTGCTTCTCCCTCTCCTGCTCCCCCTGCTTGTGTTCCCTCTCTGGCTGTCTCTCTCTGTCAAATAAATAAAAATAAAATCTCTTTAAAAAAAATAAATAAATACCCTTATAAAAAAAAAGAAATAAACAAATGGTCAAAAAAAAAAACCTAAACCAAAAACAAACAAACAAAAACCCAAATATTACTTTGTCATAATTGCAGTTTCTTCTTTAGGTGATCTCAAGATCAGCTCCTCAAGCCCGACAAAATTCTGTTATTGATTCAAGTTGAGATTGTAGTAAATGTATGAGTTAATCTGGAGAGAATGTCTATCTTTCTAAGACTGGGCCTTCTTATTCTGGAACATACCATGTCTCTTCATTGATTCAGGTATTTTATGCCTTTCTGTCAAGTTTTCCACCCTCACCCTCACCCACCGTGGCCTGATTTCAGCCCCTATGACTCCACCACAGGTGCTCTAGTTAGAGTCAGCAATGACCTTTGAGGTGTTCTCCCCTTGGGAGTGGGGGACTATGTCTACTCCCTTTGAAGCTGGGTGGATTTTTGTGACTGTCTTGACTAATAACATATGGTGAAAGTGACACCATGTGGCTTCTGAGGCTAGATCAGAAAAGTCGGTACAGTTCCTGCCTTGCTTGCCAAAATACTCCTTTTTCTTAAAAAAAAAAAAAAGAGGTGAAATTTACATAACATAAAATCAGCCATTTTAAAGTGAACAATTCAGTGACATTTAATAAATTCACAATGTTGTACAACCACCACCCCTGTGTAGTTCCAAAACATTTCCATCACTCCACAATGAAACCCCGTACTCATTTCCTCCCCCTTCTCCCTGCCCCTGGCAGCGACTAATCTACCTTCTGTTTCTGTAGAATTACCTATTCTGGACACGTCAGAATACGTGGAATCATACACTATGTGACCTTTCCTTTCTGGCTTCTTTCACCTGGAGTAATGTCTTCAAGGTTCACCCATGTTTCAGTACTTCATTCTTTTTACGGCTGAATCATATGCCGTTGTATGGATATATCACAATTTGTTCACCCATTCATCCACTGATGGAAATTTAGGCTGTTTCCACCTTTTGGCCATTGTGAAGAGTGCTGCTATGAACATTCATGTATGAGTTTTTGTTTTAACATCTGTTTTCAATTCTTTGGAGTATATACCTAGAAGTGGAATTGCTAGATCATTGGGTAATTCTATGTTTAACTTTTTGAAGAATCACTGAACTATTTTCCACACCATTTTACATTCCTACCAGCAGTGTACAAGGGCTTCAATTTTTCCATGGCCTTGCTAATGCTTGTTATTTTCCTTTTTTTTTTAAACGATAGCCATACTTAATAGGTATGAAGTGGTATCTCATGGTTATGATTTGAATTTTCTTAAGGATTAATAATGCTGAGCATCTTTTCATGCCCTTTTTGGCCATTTGGCTATCTTCTTTGGAGAAATGTTTATTCAAGTCCCTTGCCCGTTTTAAAATTGGTTTGATTTGTGAGAGTTATTTATATATCCTGGACACTAAGCCCTTATCAGAGACATGGTTTTCAAATATCTTTTCCCATTCTGTAGGTTATCTTTTCACTTTCTTGATAATGCCCTTTGATGAACAAAAGTTTATCATTTTGATGAAATCCGGTTTATCTATTTTTTGTTCTTTTGTTGCTTGGCTTTTGGTGTCATATCTAAGAACCCTTTGCCAAATCCAAGGTCATAAAGATTTACCTCCATGCTTTCTTCTAAGGGTTTTATAATTTTTTTTCTCTTATATTTAGGTCATTGGCTCATTTTGAGTTAATTTTTGTATAATGACCTGAGCACCCTTGTCAGAAATCAATTGGCGATAAGTGTTAGGGTTTATTTCTGGACTCTGTTCTATTGCATTGGCTTTTCTGTCTGTCTTTATTCCAGTACCACACTGTTTTGGTTACTGTAGCTTTGTGGTAAGCTTTGAAACCAGAAAGTGTGAGTCCTACAGCGTTATTCTTCTTTTTCAAAATTGTTTGGGCCATCAAACCCCCTTGTAATTTCACATGAATTAGATGCTCAGCTTCCTTTTCTGCACAAAAACGCCATTGGAATTTTGATAGGGATTGCATTGGATTTTTAGCTCACTTTGGGCAATACTACCATCTTCACAACATTAAGTCTTCCAGTCCACGAGCAAAGGATGTCTTTCCAAGGCCTTCTTTCATTTGTTTTGGTAAGCGATGTTTTGTACTTTCCAGTATATAAGAATTTCACTTCCGGGCGCCTGGGTGGCTCAGTTGGTTGGGCAACTGCCTTCGGCTCAGGCCATGATCCTGGAGTCCCGGGATCGAGTCTCACATCGGGCTCCCTGCTCAGCGGGGAGTCTGCTTCTCCCTCTGACCCTCTTCCCTCTCGTGCTCTCTATCTCTCATTCTCTCTCTCAAATAAATAAATAAAATCTTTAAAAAAGAAAGAGTTTCACTTCCTTGTTTATATATTTATTGATAGAGATCTTATTCTCATGCTATTATAAATGAAATTGTTTTCTTAAGTTCTTTGTGGCTTGTTTGTTGTTGGTGTATGGAAACATGAGATCCTCACCTGCAAAGCCTTCAGCTGCTGTGTAAGCAGTCCACCTACCCTGAGACCTCTAGGCTATGAGGAAGCTCAAAGTAGCCCATTTGGGAGGCATTTTGGAGAGGCCCTGAGACCATCTGGAGAGAGAGAGAGAGAGAGAGAGAGAGAGAGATGTTCAGGCAGCTCCCAGCTGCTCCAGCCACCTCCCTCCCCATAGTGTTCCAGCTCGGGCCACTCTCACTTACACCTAACTATGTGAGAGACCCTGAGCCAGACTGTCTAGTCCCCCAAATTCCTAACCCATAAAAACCATGAGAGATAATAGAATAATACACAGAGTTTTGTTGTTTGAAGCCACTAGGTTTTAAGGTGACTTTTTTCTTTTATATAGCAATAGATAAACAGAACAGTCTTCTAATGACAAAATCTAAAGGACCATTTTGAGCGCACTGACCTCTCTGTGGTAGATGATCTGGTAGGACTGTTCCCTCCTTGAAACTTTCTCTTTCACTGACTTCCTTGACAGTTTTTCCTGGGTTTTCTTCCTCTATCCGTGGCGCTGCTTCTTAGTCCCCTACCTACACTTCTTTTATTCTACCTTCCCCTCAAATGTGGATGCTCTGGCCTTGGCCCTCCATCTCACTCTCCCTGGAAAATCTCCCATCTACATGGTGATGCCAACCCGGACCTCTTTCCTGAGCTCTCGACTTGTAAAACCAAATGCCCGCTGACCACCTCCACCTGGATATCTCACGCTCACCATGGCCAAAACGATCTCTTCATTTCTCCCGCAGCCCATCATGTTCCTCATCCAATCATCTCCGCTGTTCCTATCTCAGTGATGGGCGTCCCTATCCACCCAGTTGTCTGAGCCAGAATCCTGAGAGTTATTTCAGACTCTTCCCTCTCTCCTGTCTTCACTTGCAATTGATTGACATATTTTGTCATATTCACCTCGTAAGTATATCTAAAGGTCATTGTGGGTGTCTTCCACACCTGCATTCTCCCCCTAATCAACACAAGTGCACACACAGTCTTTCCCATTCAGACTCACCATACCGAAGCACAGCTGGTGTGGTCCGTGAGTGTGGAGCTGTTGGCTTCGCTGAAGAAGGTGAGCTGCTCGAGCCAGCCAGATCCCTCTAGCTCCAAAGTCTACGTCTTCACCACTGGCCACGGTACAGGGGCTAGTTTTGTAACACGAGAACGGAGGCAGACAAACCAGCCAGGGTCTGTGACAATTGCCACTCACTAGCTTTGTGACCTTAGGCAAGACATTCACTTCTCTGAGTCTCAGTTCATCTGTAAGATGGGGATAATAATAATTTTCCCTACTTGCAAGGTCGTTGCCAGGATTCAGTAAGATAATGCACGTGCAACACTTAGCATAGTGCCCTGTACACAGCAAATGCTCAATAAATGATTGGGGAATGTTTAAGAAGGAGACTTAGAATCTGGCTGGCTCTAGCAGCTCACCTTCTTTGCTGAAGACGACAGCTCCACACTCACAGACCACACCAGCTGTGGCTTTGATATGTTGGGTCCGAATAGGGACGACTGTGTGTGTATTTGTGTTGATTAGGGGAGAGTGTGGGTGGTGCAGAAGACACTGCATTTTATCCCTAAGGTCAGGGAGGCGGATAGGGGCTAGAGAAACTGGTAGGTGCATGGATGCTGACTTAACCTAACTGGAGCCAGCACATCTGGATCCAGACAGCAGAGGGCAGCAGAGGTTGATGTGATTGCAGTTCCCTGGGTTGGCGTGGGGGTGGGGGTGGGGAAGACAAACCTAAAGGAAGAACTTGGGGTCCTAATTCCAAATGCAGGGTGGGCTAGGGAAGCTGTCCAGAGCAGAGGAGTACTCTTCGGCTTCCTCTTCCTTGGGGCCTGGGATGAAGATGATTAAGGAAGTAGGGCGGCTTGGGAGGGGCAGAAGGGGCTAGAATTTAGGGGTGATAGCTGACTGAGTTGCGATATTTACAAAGTATATTAAAGAAAATACATCTATCCTGGTCTTGTGTGTGTTTGGGCCTTCTCTCTTTTCTTGGAGTCCCAATGGTCCTTCTAAGGGCAGAGTTATCAACTGGGGACCCTAGAGGGTGGATACCCTTATGTGTGTTAGATGATGAATTTGTGATACAGGTAAGGAATATGTTCCTAAGGTCCAAATGAAAAAAGCCTGAGGCTCAGGAGGAATCCAAGGCCCAGGGGAGGAGAAATGACTTGCCTAAGGTCATATAGTTAGGATTCAAAGTAAAAGTCAACACTTACTGAAACCTTATGGGTACTGCTGAACACATTACATACATTACCCCCACTTAGTCCTCACAATAACCTTATGGGGCAGAATCGGATGTTGTATCAACACATTTTACAAATGAGGAAACAGCAGCTGAGAAAGGTTAAGCCACTTGTCCAAGGTGCACGAGGATATAAACCCAGCCTGACTCCAGCACCTATGCTATTAACCACCGTATTCTCTGCTACCAGCCTAGACCCAAGATTAGGTCTCTGGACTCCCAAATCAGGTGGTTTTTTTTTTTTTTTTTTTAAATCATCACTGTACTTTATGTTGGATGGAAACACAGTTTCAGTAAGTCAAATCCTGGTCCCAAATTATATATGAAAAAGCAAAGCAGTTTGCTGCTTCAAATGGATTCTCAGTTAATTCTTTTGTAAGGTAAATATCCCCATTTAAAGAAAGCCTCCTCTCATCCATAATTTACCCGCTTTGGGGTGTTCCTGTATTGTGTGAACTATCCAAGGGATGAGCTTCCTACAGAGCATTCGTGCCTATCTGTGTTCTGCTTTAGGGGTCATCTTTCCCAGCCTGCTCTGGCTCTTTTCTGGGCTGCCTTCCTACCCCAGACTGTCAGTGTAGTTCCAGGGACAGTGAAAGAAAGTTAAGGCAATGAGATTTTGGGGGCAGTCCTCTATTTTGTTTTCCTTGTACTATTGCTTATTGTTGACCGAGCAACCATTCTTATTCTTATTCAGTGTTTGTCTGCACGGAGGCATGCGTGAATACATTCATTCAGCACTCCCCGAGCACCTACTATGTGTCAAACACTATGCTAAACCCTGGTGGACGCAGGGATGAACAAGGTATGCACAGTCTGAGTCTAGAAGGAAAGTGCATCCATTGCAAATCGTTGCCTCTCAGGTGTTCCTTTGTGCAATCTCCTGTCTTCTCCATCCCTGTTGCTTTAGCTCGAGCTCTCACCATCTGTCCCTTCCTTGGGTCACTGCAGCTGGTCTGCCAGTCTCTGCCTCCTCCCAACCCCCCACCCCAGCCTGCACATAGCAGACAGCAGCAGACTGACTCCACCTTCGAAAACATCCCTTTCAACATGTCACATCCTTCCCCTGCTCAACCTGCTCAGAATCCTTCAATGACTCTCCATTTCCTGTCAAATGCGGCCCAAATTCCTTCACCATCTGGCTAGAGCCAAGCAATTCCATAAGCCCATCTTGCCCTATCTTCCCCTCCCTACCCTTATTTCCTACCTGTCCCTCTGCTCTAGTAGGGAGGGTCTTCCTACTGTTCCTATACACTGCCATCTCATTCTTAATCTGTACTTTAGCTCCATCTCCTCAAGTCCTACCTGTCCTTCAGAAGATCCAACTAGAATACCACCTCCTGCTGGAAGCTTTCCAGTAAAGACTGCCCCCTTTACTCCACTCTTCGTTCCCTATAATCGTGGGCCCAAATCCTGGCTGGTGTGAGGATCAAACAAGATACCATCATGGGCAAATGCTTTGTATCACATAATGAAGTTGTCTTCATATCAATTCTCATATCTATACTACCATTACTATCTCTGCCAGATAGTGGGGATCAATGGTTTACAGACATGGAATCCTCATAACAATCTACAGAATAGATAATATCTATTATTCGGTCCACCATTCAGATGAGGAACTGAGGCTCAGAGAAGTTAGATATCTGGCCCAAGATCACACTTATAAATAGGTCCATCTGGGGAGCCTGTGTTCTTTCAGGAGATGGTCCATTGGACTGAGCTAGGTTGAATCGCAATTCTGCTTTTGTTTTTTGGGTTGTTTTGTTTTGTTTTGTTTAGCTCCCTGTAGTTCACCTCTATATGGCCTTTGAAGTTTTTTTACACTTGATTTTTAAAAGTTCTATTGATATTTCTCCTGGTCATGACTCTCTGTTTCTATTTTATCATTTTTTATTGTTGTAAGCCACTTCCAAGCTTTTGGGAAATGAGGCGAAAGTAATTTAATACATGCAGATAAAATGCACTTCTTCTATCTTCCCTCCGAGTGTCCAAGAGAGAAGTGGGTGCCAGTGCTAGGCAAGCATCCCCTAACCCTGAGCTCTGTGAGGAAAAGGGTTAAGGCAATCCAAGTCAGAAGGAGGAAAAAGGCAATCCAAGTCAGAAGCCAAAGGCCAATTCCTTCTGTGAAATAAAAAAGCACAGAGTCTGTGCCAGGTCCTCTAGCAAAATGCCAAACTGTGGCATGGACTTTATTTCCTTCCAAGGTTTTATTTTTATTTTTAAGGAGCCATCAGGTGGTAATGGATGATTCATGCTTTACTTACTCTTCTTGTTTATTTCCCTTCCGCGACCTTCAGATTTTTTTTCCCCTTAATGTTTGTTCCGGGTTTTGACAAAACACGGAGGTACTAGACTTGCCTTGGCAACTTCTCGTTTTTTTGGTCTAATGTCTTCTTAGGAAAAAAAAAATGAAAGGAAGTGACAGTATTCCAAAACCATCTTTTATTCCATCAGTAGACAGATTGCACCTGCTACATCTAAGGTCACTCTCTGATCATTTCCTTTTTCAGTTAAACCTCATTTAGAAGACACTCCATGAGTACCGTGACTAGTCTTGGGCCCTACCTGGCCCTACTTTGCCCACTCTTGGCAGAAAGAGCCATCTGAATAAATGGACTCCATGCACTGTATTTCCATACTCTAGGCAACAAATCTTATCACTCTTTTGGAAGCACCATTTACATACAACTGATTGATGCTGGGGATTCTTTTTTTTTTTTTTTTTTTTCATTAAGGCAAGTCTCGATTAGGCTACAATTTGTTAGCCTACTTGGAGTAACTGTGAATTATTCAAAGCAATAAAACTTCATTTCTTTACAAGTAACCTACAATACAAATGGCTCACTAATTTGAAGGGCTACCTCCATTAGTTTGAGTAAGTGAGGTTGGACTACATTCAGTAACAATTTATTGATTTCTTTCATCATTCAAATCATTCTCCCTAGGCAAGAATTCTTTTTAACATCCCCAGCACTCTAGGAAGACTGGAGCAGTGGGCTCTCCCTCGGAGAAAAAAATGAGCTGTCCACTCACCTGTTCTTGAGTTGGAACTTTAGACTTAGGGATCCCTTTGCACTTTACATCCACATGCTTGCAGTCTGTCCTCTGTGGCTAAAAAACATGGGCTGAAGGTTCATGGTCGGGATATGACTGGACTGGAGGATTGCTTCTGTGTGATGCAGCCCAAGTTGCTTTATCTCTCTAGGTCTGAGTTGCCTCACCCTGCAATCGTGTACTCAGCCCGTGAAAAAGATTAAGGACAGTCAGAGACCAGGGTCAGGGCTCCGACTGGGAATGAAGAACTAAGTGAAGGGGCTTTCCGTTTCTAATCCTGACTGTCTTGCTGCTTATAGGTAGCCCTGTGCTCTACGCACTGAGCTAAAGACAACTAGACAACTAGACACTAGACAACTAGACAACTAGAGAAGACTAGAATTATAGGACAAAGACATTGAGGAAGGTGGAAGAAGTTACTGGATAATTCATATTCCCCGCCCAGTACTTATATACTTTCTGTAAAGAAGGCAAAAAGGAGAAGCTCGCTTCCACAGCAAGGCATTCTTGGATTCCAAATAGATGGTTGAAAGGGATGTCTTTCTTTGCTGTGAATTTCTCCCTGGGAGACTCTGGCCATGACATGCAGCTGAGTATGCTTCAGTGAAGTGTCTCTTCTTTCCCTATACTAAGGGCGGGGAGGAAAGGAGATGGGCTGGGCCACCTTGGCCATGTTTGAGTAACCAAACGACAATAGAATTCCTGCTTAGACTGCTAGGGAAATGGGTTTCTCTGATCTTCTGGGAGGAATTGTAATCACAGATTTTTTTGAAAAGCCTAGGGAATCTGTAACTGAAGGCTGTCTTTCATTTGGGACAGGAAGAGACAGACACGGAGGGTGAGACTGATAAGTGCAAGGGCGTGAAGCACCACTTCCCCCCGCAGGACGCTGAAGCTGGCCTGGAGAAGAGGAGGTGGTGGTGGGGCTGGGAGAATCTACCCGATTTGACCTAAAGGCCTGCAACCACCCTATGAGGTCATTACCATTATTATCCCTGTGTTACAGGTCAGGAAACTGAGGCACAGAGAGAGAGAGAGAGGTCACAGGGCCAGTGAATTGCAGAGCTGCAATTTGAACCCCAGATTGTCTGACTCCAGAGCCTCCAGTTATGGTTATTTGGAAATATACCTGGGAGAGCAGGGAGGGATGGAGAAGAAGAGGTGGAGGGGGTTATGGTAACATGACCCCTCAAGGGCCCTGAGGTGGCCTCAATGCCAGGAGGTAGCTTAGTGTAGTGGTTAAGACCATACACCAGGGGTCCAACGGTGTAAGTTAACAGTCTGGGTTCAAATCCTAGATCTACCACTTCTTGACTGTGTGACCATGCCTCAGCTTCCTCATCTGTGAAATAGGGAACTAGGGGTAATCATTGTACCCACTTCATAGGGTTCTTGTGAAGATTGAATGAATCAATGCAGGAGGATGTTTAGGTACCACCCGACACTCAGTGAATGCAACTTACTTATTTAATATCTAACATAGCAACAAAGTGTGTGAGTGGTGGGTCTGTGGTCGCCTGGGAGCTCCGTGAGCCTCAGTTCCTCCCTGAAACCTGCTTGAGGGTTCCCGTGGGACGTTGAGGTGATGTCTGAAGAGAAGAGCACACAGTGAGTACTGGATTCCCAAAGCCATTTTGCAGTATTACATCAGCCCCATGCAACTAACCCTAAGGTAGAGTCCACATTCTCCTGTTGGCCTAGGATCTGGGAGTTTAGACACTAGATGAGTGGGTCATGGGCAAGGGGTGGGGTACACCTTGTGCTATGCAAGGAATTCCATTTTTAATGCATGTGACCTTAGGTCCTGCTGACAGACATTGAAGAGGGCAAGAGGCCATGGCCTCAGATATCACTGGGCCCGGGTCGAGAGCCTCAAGAATCCAAGCCCTGCAAGGTGGTAGAGCCGATGGGGAAGAGCCCAGCCTCCAGAGCCAGACCTGCCTGGGCTCAATCCCAGCTCTAGCACATATTGTGCGACCTTGGGCAGGACATTTTGTCTCTCTGTGCCTCAGTTTCCCCACATGGGAAATGGAGATCATAGTCGTACCTTCTTCACCGTGGTGTTATCAGGATTAAGCAACGTGTAGAGAGCTTAGAGTAGTGCCTGGCACGTAGGATGATTATTGTTGATTTATTTCCAGAGAAACCGGAAGATGAATGAAAAAATGAAGGAAAGCTGTGGCACTCCTCCCCACCCTCTCCCCTTCCCCACCCCTGGCTGGAAGACGCTCCTGTCCAAATGGGAAATTGAAGCTAAAATAGCACAATAAAGGAAAGGAAGCAGATGGGCTCCCACTCGCTGTCCTGAGGAATGTGCTGACTATTCAGGAACAGGACTTTGGCAGTCACTTAACACAATCACGAAGCAAAAGGAAATGATCAAGTCTGTCATCAGGGTCAGTGCCAATTTATTTAAGAAAGTGGCAAGGCTGAAGAGGAGGATGTGGGGACCGGGAGGCCCCATACATTCCTGGAGCTAGTTCACAAAACCCCCCGGGAGCGGCAGTGCCAGGTGAATGTGGCTGGAGAAGCATCTCCCCGCCCCATTTCCTGCTTTCCAACATCCCCAAGTGAGCAGCCTTGACCAGAGGCTGGGACTGGGGACTTTGAGCCAGGCACGATAAGAGGATTGGTGGCCTGCATGGGTGTGTGTGGGGAGTCCCGTTGGGGCCCCAGTGCTTCCTTTATTCGATTTGGCAAACTCGTAGCAAGTGCCTTCTCTGCCTGGTAGTGGGCTAGGAGCCATGGGGGATGCTGGGAAGAATGGTGCAGGTAAGGTCGTTGGCCTGGAAGAACTCAGAGAGGATAGAACCACAGAGGGGTCAGGGACCAAACTGTTACCTCTTTGCTAGGGAGTTTCCATGGAAAAAAGAGAACGTCTGGAAAGGATAATGCTTAACATGAAATAACCTCTATTGGTGGAATTAGTGCGGGGGTGTTATTTCCTGGGGGGTAAAGGGACCTGACAGACTGTAAATTCATTAAAGGAAAAGCTTCTGCCTCTGTCTATCCCTTGACCAGTCACTAGCTGGCTTTACACTTAAAGAGACTTCTAGGCAGGGCATTTGGAATTAGATCCCACCAGCTCTGACTGAGAACTCTGTGCCAGGCACAATGCCACGTGCTCTCCCACGCTTGAATATCATAGAAATATGTCTGAGGTAGATTAACGTAAATATTGAGTGATTTGGCATGAATCATAGAAAGGCCTGTAGCTGTAATATGGCCCAGTGGTCCTCACAGTGTGGTCTCTGGACAAGTGACATCAACATCACCTGGGAACTTGTTAGAAATGCAGATTCTCAGCCCCATCCCATATGCACAAAATCAGAAACCCCGGGGGGTGGGCCCAACAATCTGGCCCTCCAGGGGATGCTGGTGCAGGCTCAAGACAGGACCACTGCCCTAACCCGGTGATCTTTAAAACCCTTTAAGATGGAATCAGAGAGGGAGGCGACCCATAAGAGATCCTTAACTCTAAGAAACAAACTGAGGGTTTCAGAGAGGAGAGGGTTTGGGGGAGGGGGTAACCAGGTGAGGGGCATTAAGGAGGGCACGTGGTGTGAGGAGCACTGGGTGTGATATGCAACTGATGAATCACTGAACTCAACCTCTGAAATTAATAATATGCTATATGTTAATTCACTGAATTTAAATTAAAAAAAAAAAAACCCTTAACCCAGCGATCTGAGGTGCCTTGAAGGTTCTGGGGAAACCCCTGGGGAGGGGAAGGGACTTGAGCAGCACTGTTTTCATCTGCCTCACATGTTGAGCTGCCACCTCAGACCTGGTTGCAAGAAAGTGCTCCAAACGGAAAAAGTTTGAAAACTGTAACTTCACTCTACCTATCCTGCCTCATCACCGATACGGATGCGGACACTGAAGCCCAGAAAGGGGAAGGCTCCAGGAAGCAAGGATGGGACTGGAATCCAGGCCTCCTAACTTTGGGCCCAGGATGTTTTGGGGCATCTCGGGCAGCCCCCACATGAGAGAAGAAACAGGAAGACAAGCCTTTGAACTATATTTCATTAAGATCCCGGGGGCAGCCTGCTTCTCTTTCTAGTTATACCAGGAAAGGCCAGAGGCTTCTAAGGTTCTTGGAGGTAACCCTTTTGGTTTCCTCTCTCCTGCTGTGGCCCGGGGCTTGAAGTCCCAGACCACCTCCCAGCCAGCCTGACTCCTCCCACCAACCACCAGCATTCATCTCAAGATGGAACATCATGGAGGTCTGCCTGAACTCCCAGCCTGGCCTCTCGTGCACACCTGATGTGTGAGGCTCTGCCCAAGTCTACAGTGCCCTGGTCTCCATTCTTTACCCAACTCCATGCCAGGCAATGCTCGGTCATTGTTATCACACCAGGACCTGGGATCATCGTGAGCCTCTCTTGGGGGGCAGGGCGGGTATCCTTGCCTTCTGTACCAGGTCTCCTCCCTTCCCAGCCCCCAACACTCTGCCAAGCCTATGGTTCCAGCAGGTGGCTCACAGGGCTCAGCAAGTGAGCAGGGGAGATGTTGGTGGGATTGAGGTCTGTATCGCCTGCTGCTGATTCTGCCCAAGGCCCAAAGTCTCAGCTAATTGGACTTCCCCGACTGCTGCCTATGCTTTTTCAGATGCCGGGTATCACATTTGACCTCAGACTTGAGCTGCTGCCAGCCTCTTGTGGTTGTTTTCCCCAGGGCAAGAGCACTCAGTCCAGCCATCTCCACATGGAGGGGAAAATGCAGTGGCTTCTCTGGGTGCCAAATGACAGTGCTGAGGCTAGTGGGGGGTCTCCAGAGGCTGAGCCTACGTGAACAAAGTCAGGGCAACTGTGGTGTGGTGTGTGAGTCAGCTGCTTGGCTCTTCACTTGAGGGAGAGAGAGGGAGGGGGCAGGGGGAGGAGACAGGGAGAGAGACAGGGAGACAGGGAGAGAGACAGGGAGAGACAAAGAGAGAGAGCGCGAGAGAGTGCGCACGTGCGCACATGCACACACGGTGGAGGAGATGGATTTCTAGAGGACAGAGCGAATGAAAAGAAATTGAAAACATGACCACTAAAAGGCTAACATTTGCAGGCCAAGCCAGCTCATCCCTCCTGCAAGAGAGGGTTTGAAACCCTAGCCAGGTCCACCCTGTCTGACATCTTGGCTTCTGTGGACTGACAAAGCAGGAATTTCACAGCTGATGGAAGCGAGCAGTGTGAGGGAGAAAGCCGGGCCTCTGGAGTCAGATGCATGGACATTCAACTCTGGGCTCAGCCACTCACTAGATAATCAAACGTATGTGAGGGACTTCACCTTGAACCTCGGTTTCCTCAGCTCCAAAAAAGGAATAGTAATATCAGGTTGAACCATACAAAAATGCTATTTTGTAAGTTAAGAAAGGTTGAATATTGCCAATTTCCTATTGATTCAACCCAACAGCATCTTTCTCCCAGAGGTCTTGTGCAGGTTAAATGAGGTAATATAAAGAAGTGTCAGCACCTGACACATAACAAGGACCCACTAAAGGATAGATGACGATGACGGTGATGACAGTGGGTATCTAACAAATGCTGGCCATCTCACAAATACAGGTCCTGGGCCACCTGAAAAATGTCACCGACATCATCTGAGGGGTTAAAATGGACCCTTGGCCAAATAATCCTCCTACCTGGACTGGGTCAGCTCTTAAAATTTCTTGCTTAAAGGTCACTCTTTGTGGTGAAGACACTGTCCAACAAAGCCTCCCATTGAAGAGTCACAAAAGGGAACAGATTCAATCATTGGCTCATTGATCCACTCACTCATTCAGCAGTTTGTATTGAGAGTCTATGGCGGGAGAGGCACTGTGCTAGGTGCTGGGTGGAAGAAGGTATGGTCTCTGCCCTGGAGGAATTTGCAATTTGGTATGGGAAAAACCCCAAGACAGGTGCTGAAAGTCCATTGTTGACAAGAGTCATAGTCATAAAAACTGTCCCAAGACTTGTGGCGGTACCGGAGGGATCATCCAGCACTGTTTGGGGGTTAGGGAAGTCTCCACAGAAAAAAGTGACATGGCAGATGGACCTTGAAAGAATTCCTTGGATGGAGAAGACATGCCTCTAGACGCGGCTCTAGAAGAACATTTCAAGGGGCACCTGGGTGGCTCAGTCGTTAAGCGTCTGCCTTCAGCTCAGGTCATGATCCCAGGGTCCTGGGATCGAGCCCCGCATTGGGCTCCCTGCTCTGCAGGAAGCCTGCTTCTCCCTCTCCCACTCCCCCTGCTTGTGTTCCCTCTCTCGCTGTGTCTCTCTCTGTCAAATAAATAAATAAAATCTTATTAAAAAAAGAACATTTAAAGCAGGGGAAATCTAATATGTAGAGGTACAAATTTGCAAAGGAGAGTGATTGGGATTGGTTCAAAGTTCAGTGATAGGAATTGGTTTGAAGTTCAGTGTTTCTGGAGTATGGGGCAGGAAAAGGAGTATCCGGAGCTGAAGCTGATGGGATAGGTCAGGACTGGGTTAGGAAGTGCACTGTATGCCAACCTAAGGGACTTAGACATGATCCTATAGGTAAATGAGAACCAAAGATAAGGGTTTCCCAGAGTATCCAGACAAAAAACAACCTGATTTTATCTGAAGTGGGTCTTGGGAATCTGAGATAGAGGGTTTTTTTTTTTTATTGTTAGTATTATTCTCAGCTTTATTGAGGTATAGTACAGATAGTTAAGTGAACCTATTGTAAGTGTACAGTTCGATGAGTTTTGACAAATACATATACTTAGGTATTAGGTAATTTTCAGATTAGGTAATCAGTACCACCTTAGGCCTGGGCAAATGGAGCTCCTGCCCTGTGGCCTACATCTGGGCGTGGGGGTGGGGGTGTGTGTGTCCTGTGCTTTGTAACGCCTTCCTTAAAATTGTCAAAGTTCCCTTTTAGTTCCTGGGAGCAGGCAGGGCCAGCAATACCATCAGGGGGGGCTTTCCAGAGTACAGAGTGGGTCCCAGGTTGACAAGGGGACATGATCCATGTTTCTTCCCTTCAAGGCACTCTTTGAACCTCTAGACGCCTCCCCCACCATGCTTGGGGCCCACCAGGTGTTCCAGATAACTCCAGGACTCTCACCTATGGGACTCCTGGTTGGTACCTAGTTCCAAGAGGGCTGTGTGGCAATGCAGTATTTTTTAGACAAAATTGCATGAAGTTGGGTCACCAGAATGATACTGACACACTGATTTTGGATGATTCAAATATTGCCTACAGACAGGGGCCACCTAAAATGCATTTTCCCAGGTTCTGAGCCCTATGAGTGGCTGTGTATGTAAGGCCACCCGTGCAGTCGATTTACACCATGTGCCTCATGGCGAAAAGTTACCTTGAAGGGTCTTGCAGCCAGGTTTACTCCCATGCCCCACCCTTGACTACCACCGTCTTGCTTTTTTTCACTATTAGGTTAGTTTTACCTATTTGAGAATTTCAAATAAATGAAATATTACAGTATCTAGCCTTTTGTGTCTGGTTTCTTTCAATTAGCATAATGCTTTTGAGGTTCTCCATGTTGTAGCGGGTATATCAGTAGTTTGTTCCTGTTTATTGCAACATACCATAGTATATGTTGCATATTGATACAGACTATATTGTATATTAATATACCATTGTATTAATATACCATTGGTCCATTATATGGATATACCACAATTTCTTTATCTATTCACCCGTTGCTGGACACTGGGGCTATTTCTAGTTTGGGGTTTTTATAAATAAAACTGCTCTGAATATTTTTGTACAAAGCTTTTTATGGGCATATGTTTTCATTTCTCTTGGGTAAAAATACCTGGGAGTGGAATTACTGGGCCAAAACTTTGGCTTGTATTTAATTTTATGAGAAACTATGGCCTGATTTCCACAATGGTTGTACCATTTTATACTCCCCTCAGCAATTTAAGAGAGTTCCTATTGCTTCATATCTACTTGGTATTGTTATTTTTTAAAATCTCAGGTATTCTTGTGGGTGTGTACTAGTATCTCATGATAGTTTTAATTTGCACGTCACTGATGATTAATGATGTTGAGCATCTTTTCATGTGTTTAGTGGCCATTCGTATGTCATCCTTTGTGAAGTGTCCATTCTTTGGGTATAATTTACAGACAATAAAATGTACCCATTAAAAGTGTGCAATTCAATGAATTTAGTCTTTTCAAAGCACCAGCTTTTGGTTTCACTGATTTTCTCTCTCTTTCTCTTTTTTTTTTTTTTTTGCTATTTCATTGATTTCTGCTCTTACGTTTATTATTCCCTTCCTTCTACTTACCTTGGGCTTAATTTGCTCTTTTTTTTCTAGCTTCTTAGATTTGAACCTGAGTCACTGATCTGAGACCATTCTTTTCTAATACAGATTTTGAGTGCTATAAACTTCCCCCTAAGTACTGCTTTAGAGGCATCCCACAAATGTTATGTTTTTGTTTTCTCTCATTTAAAAATACTTACCAAATTCTTTTTTAAAAAGATTTTATTTATTTATCAGAGAGAGAGAGAGAGAGAGAGCGCGCACTTGAGTGAGGGGAGGGGCAGAGGGAGAAGCAGACTTCCCACTGAGCAGGGAGCCAGACGTGGGGCTCTGTCCCAAGATCCCGGGATCATGACCTAAGCCGAAGGCAGCCGCTTAACCAACTGAGCCAACCAGGGTCCCCCTTTCCAACTCCCTTTTGATTTATTCTTTGACCCGTGGATTCTTTAGAAGTGTGTCATTTCATTTCCAAATATTTAAGGATTTTCCAACATCTTTTTGTTATTGATTTCTAATTTAATTCTGTTGAAGTCAGAGAACATATTCTCTATGATTTCAGTCCTTTAAAATTTACTGAGCCTCATTTTATGGCCCAGCATATTGTCTCTCTTGGTGAATATTCCACGTGTGCTTAAGAAGAATGTGTTTTCTGCAGATGTTGCCTGTAATGTTCTATTCATGTCAGTTAGGTCAAGTTGATTGATAGTACTGTTCAAGTCTCCTATGTCTTATTGATCTTCTGTTTACTTGTTTTATCAGTTACTGAGAGAGGACTGTTGAACTCTTCGACTATAATTGTGACTTTGTCTATTTCTTCTTTTAGTTCTGTCAGTTTGGGCTTCATGTATTTTGAAGCTTTTTTTTAGGTACATATACATTTAAGATTGTTATAGTGTTCTGATGAAGTGACCCTTTTATCATTATAAATGCTTTTACTTTTGGTAATATTCTGTGTCTTGAAGCTTACTTTGAAATTAATATAACCATCCCTGGTATATCATTTTTTTTTAGTTAGTTTGTTTGTTTATAGTAATCTCTACCCCCAGTGTGGGGCTTGAACTCATGACCCTTGAGATCAAGAGTCATATGCTCTTTCAACTGAGTCAGTGGGGCACTCTTTTCCCTGGGGTATCTTTATCCATCATTTTAGTTTTACACTGCCTTTATACTTAAAAGATGTTTCTTAGAGACAGCAAAAAATATTTGAAGCCAATTTTGTTTTTCATACATTAGGATAATCTCTGACTTTTAATTGTACTGTTTTAAGTACATTTACATTTAACATAGTTATTGATGTGGTTACTGGTGATGTCATCCATTTCTCTATTTGTTTTCTATTCTTCCCCTCTAGACTTCACCAACTTTTCTTTTTCTGCCCTCTTTTGCTTGAGTATTTCCTTTAGAAACTTTTTATTTTGAAATAATTTTAGATTTACAGAAGAGTTGTGAAGGTAGTATAGAGTGTTCCCATACACTTTTTATCCAATTTTCCTTAATGTTAACATCTTACATAAACGTGGCATATTTATCAAAACTAAGAAATTCACATTGTTATAATATGATTAACTAGAGACTTCATTTGGATTTTCCCATTAATGCTTTTTCTGTTCCAAGGTCTCATCCAGGATACTACATTTCAATTAGTCATCATGTCTCCTTAGGTTTCCCCTAGCTGTGACAGTTTCTCAGACTTTTCTGGTTTTTGATGACCTGGACAGTTTTGAGGAATGCTAGTCGAGATTTTGTAGAATTTATGTTTGTCTGGTGTTTTCTCTTGATTAGTCTGTGGTTGTGGATTTCGGGGATGGATACCACTGAGGTGATGTGCCCTTGTCATCCCATCATATCAGGGAGGTATGTGACATCAACATGACTTACTGGTGATTTTAACCTTGAGTACTTGGTCAAAGTGGTGTCAGGCAGATTTCTCCACTGTAAACTCCCGTTTTTCCCTTTTCAAATTGTATTTGTTATATGCAAGTGACTATTTGCATTCAGCCCACACTCAAAGGGAGAGGAGTTAAGCTCCACTTCCTAGGGGGACAAGTATCAAGAGATAATTGAAATCTTGTAATATTCTATCTCCAACATTAGCTGTTTAGCTATAGCTAGGTGTTTTGTTTTGTTTTGGTTTGGTTTGGTTTTTTATTTTGTTTTTGTTTTTTTGCAGTTGCTCTCCGGTTTTTAAAAAGCCTTTTTAACATATCACAATCTACCTTCAAATACAATTATGTGACTTCATATACAAGAACCTTAAAACAGCATACTTTGATTTCTACACTCCTGTCCTTTGTGGTATTATTGTAGTACATTTTGCTTCTACATATATTATAAACCCTCAAATACATTGTTGTTATTTTTGCTTTAAATAGTCATTTCTATTTTTTTTGAAATAACTTATTATGGTGACATTCACAGAACATAAAATTAACTGTTTGAAAGTGAACAATTCAGTGGCATCTAGTAGTCAATTATTTTTGTTTTTTTTTTAAGATTTTATTTTTAAGTAATCTCTACACCCAATGTGGGGCTCAAACTCACAATCCCAGGATCA
Source organism: Callorhinus ursinus (assembly GCF_003265705.2). Taxonomy (NCBI): domain Eukaryota; kingdom Metazoa; phylum Chordata; class Mammalia; order Carnivora; family Otariidae; genus Callorhinus; species Callorhinus ursinus. The sequence continues at coordinate 4,845,712 of NW_027397095.1, forward strand.
AGAGTCACAAACTCCACTGACTGACCCAGCCAGGTGCCCCTGGTAGTCAACTATCTTTTACAGAAAAATTTTTAAATGGAAAAGAAGTCTTTTAATATTTACCTACATGTTTACCATTTCTGGTGCCCATCAGTGCTTTTTGTACGTTCTGAGTTTCCATCCAGGATCATTCTCCTTCAACTTGAAGCATTTCCTTTAACATTTCTTGTAGTAAGGTCTCCAAATATTTTATTTGTTTTTAAAGATTTTATTTATTTATTTGACAGAAAGAGGCACGGTCAGAAAGGGGACACAAGCAGGGGGAGTGGGAGAGGGAGAAGCAGGCTTCCCGCCGAGCAGGGAGCCCGATGCGGGGCTTGATCCCAGGACCCTGGGATCATGACCTGAGCCGAAGGCAGTCACTTAATGACTGAGCCACCCAGGCGCCCGTTGGTCTTTGAATACTTAAAAGACATTGCTCTATTCTCTTCTGGTTTGCAACATCTTGGTTGAGAAGTCCATGATAATCCTTAGCTTGGCGCCCCCATATATAAGGCATCTTTTTTCTAGGGCTGGTGTTGGCATTTTCTCTTTATCTGTGTTTTTTGGCAACTTTCTCATGATGTGCCTTGGTTTAGTTTCCTTCATTTTTACCTTTCTTGAGGTTTGTTGAGCTTCTTGGATCTGTAGTTAATAGTTTTCATCAGATCTGTCAAAATTTTAGTCATTGTTTATTCAAATATTTTTTTTCTGCCTGCAGCTTCTCCTGGAACTCTAATGATATATATGTTTATACTGTGTGATATTGAATCACAGGTCACTGAGGCTCTGTTAAGTTTTTTTTTTTTTTTTAAAGATTTTATTTATTTATTTGACAGAGAGAGAGACAGCGAGAGCAGGAACACAAGCAGGGGGAGTGGGAGAGGGAGAAGCAGGCTTCCCGCAGAGCAAGGAGCCCGATGTGGGACTCGATCCCAGGACCCTGAGATCATGACCTGAGCCGAAGGCAGACGCTTAACGACTGAGCCACCCAGGCGCCCGTTAAGTTTTTTAAATAACAGTTTGAGCTATAATCCATACTTCATACAATTTGCCCATTTAGAGAGCATGATTCAATGGCTTTCAGTATTTTCATAGATATGTGCAACCATCACCACAGTCAATTCTAGAATATTTTCATCACCTCCAAAGAAACCCCAGCCCCGTTAGCTATTGCCCCATCCTTAAGCAACCATTAATCCTCCTCTGTCTCTATAGTTTTGCCTATTCTGGAAATTTCACCTAAGTGGAATCATATAAATTCTGGTCTTCTGTGTCTGGCTTCTTTCACTTAGCATACATTTCCAGTTTCTTCCATGAGGTAGCACATGTCAGTGCTTCATTCCTTCTTATGGACAAATAATATTCCATCGTATGGGTGTACCACTCTTCACTTACCCATTCATTTTGTTAACTTTTTAACAGCCTTTTTTCCCCCCATCAGCCATTCTGAATATAGCTTCTTTTGCTAATTTTTCTAACTCACTGACCTTTTCTTCTGCATTGTCTAATCTGCTGTTACGCCCATCTCGTGAATTGATGATTTCAAATATTATATTTTCCACCTCTAAAAATTCTATTTGGTGTGTATATAAACCTAGGTATATATTAATTTCTTTCCTCACTATATTTCCATTTTCTTTAAATCTTTTCGTGTATTTATAATAGCTCTTTTAAGAGTCTTTGCTAATTTTATCATCTCTGTCATTTCTGGCTGCTTCTATTGACTGATTCCCCCCCCTTCCCTGGTTATGGAAGAGCACATTTTCTCGCTTCCTTATATATCTAATAATTTTTTGTTGAATCCTAGATACTGTGAATGTTTCGTTGTCAAGTGTCTAGATTTTCTGTCTTCCTTTAACTATGTTCTGGAAGGCAGTGAAGTTACTTGCATTTCACCAGGAGCCTTTCCAGACTTGTTTTTAAAGTTCATCAGGACAGGTCTAGAGTAGCATTTATTCTAGGGTGGGTTTACCCTTACTGCTAAGATATGACTTTTCTTGGGGCTTCTACTGAACGCCCTGGGTTTTCTTTTATCTTTTTTTAAAAAAATATTTTATTTATTTGGGGGAGAGAGAGAAAGAGAGCACAAAGGGGGGGAAGGGGCAGAGGGAGAAACAGACTCCCCGCTGAGTGGGGAGCCCGACGCAGGGCTCGATCCCAGGACCCTGAGATCATGACCTGAGCCCAAGGCAGACGCTCAACTGACTGAGCCACCCAGGTGCCTCTGCCCTGGGTTTTCATAAAGTTTCTCTGGCTCTTGGGAAATTGAATGTTTCCCAAACCTGTGAGAGCTCTGGGAACTTCAGCTTACAGTTTTTTGGTAGTTCTTGCCTGTTTTGTGGAGTTTCACCCTACATATGAATAGCTTAGTATCCAGCAATCTAATCAAGAGGATCCCTACGTAGACTTCCGGAACTCTTTTTCTGTGTTGCTCTTTCTTTTCCAGAACTCTGCCCTGCAAATTCCAGGGACCTCAGTCCCCTAAACTCCAATGTCTTTCTCTTTAACTCAGGGAGACCACTATGCTTTTCTGGAGTTTTCCCGTGCCATACCATGGTCTGGAAAGTGCCTTCAGGCAGAATCCAAGGGCTATCATAGACTTCACCTCATTTGTTTCTCTTTTCTCATGGATCACAGTCCTGTACTGACTGTTGTTCAATGTCTAAAAACAGCTCTTTCATTTATTTTGTTCAATTTTCCAGTTTTTTTAGTGACAGGAGACAAAGTCTGATACAAGTTACTCCAACGTGACTGGAAGCAGAAGTCACAGTAGAGATTTTTCAAGCAGGGAAGAGACACGATCATACTTGTTTTTAAGGAAAAGCTGGTGGCCACCTGCTGGTCCCTTGGACGCACAAGAGGTAAATACTGAGGCAGAAAAACAAATTAAAAGGTTATTTAAGTTGCTCTGAATCACCTGATAGTGGCTATAACTAAAAGAGAGGCAGTGAGACTGGAGAGATGTGAAAACATTTGAGGGCTATTTAGGAGGTGGGCTTGATGAGACTTAATGATAGATTGGATGTGGTTAGTAGGTGAAGTAAAGGGCTGAGTGTGGGATGACCCCCCAGTTTTCTGGCTTGAACAACTAGAAGGATGCTAGTGCCATTCACTGAGACTGAGGCAGGAGAAGATTTTTTTTTCTTTCCTGGAGGGGTGTGTTGTTTATTTGGTGGATGGGTGGAGTGGAGATGGTGAGTTCAGTTGCAGCCATGTGGAATTTGAGGTGCTTATGAGCCACCCAGATGGAGAGGGTATTGGATATGCAGATCTGGGATTCAGAGGGGAGCCGGGGACTGGAGAAATAAATTAGGAGTTTATGACATATACATGACAACTGCGCCATGGGAATAGGTGAGACTGTCCAGGGAGAGGATGTCTAATGAGAGGAGAAGGTGGTTCAGGACGGAGTCAATGGCCACAGAGAGCTAGATACTAAGAGAAGGGGCCACAGTCTAGGGAAGTTGTGATGGGAGAGAAAATGGGATCAAGTAAGAGCCCTGTTGGTGTTCATCCATGGAGAATAAGCCCTGGGAGGGCCTGCGGAGGAGGCACAGACCCCTGGGATGGGAAGACAAGTTGCTGGAAGAGAAGGTGTGGGGCCCCAGGGCACATTCTGCTGCCTTCACTGTTCTTTTGGCTCTGGCCTGCCCTCCCTGTTTCACCTCCAGGCACAACCATTAACATTATTACAAAGAAAAGGAAAAGGAGGACAAAGGCATAATAGAAATGGAAATAGTTTCTAAACCCCCAAGTAGGAGAAAACCTCCTCTGGTATCTTGGAGGCCGTGGCAGCAGTTGCCACCGTCTCTGCCAGGCCAGCATCGTCAACTTGGCCCCGAGCCCGGCAGCTGGGCCCTGTGGGCTGGCCACGCTCCCACCAGCCCGCACATCTTCACCCCCACCTCTGGCACTGGGAACCCTGCCAGGGCCTCCCCGGGGCAGCCAACCATCTGGCCAGGCTCAGGGAGCGGAGTGGGAGGACTCCGGAGCAACTGGGGTAGACAGAGAGGGGCAGGAAGGGGCCCACTCTGTAGAGTAGTGGTAGGGAGGCCTGGAGCCCTGTGCCAGGTCCCCAACTTCAGTGTCCTCCCGGACTCTTCTTACCTAAATTCACTGCCACTTCTCAGGACTAGTGAACTAGCAATGGTGTCACCGCGCACATAGGACTCAAATTCATCCTTTGCGGCCTGTTGTTCTCCATTTGGATGCTGTCTCTCTCTCCCTGATGGGCTGGGAGCTCCCCAAGGCCAGGCAGGGACCTGCCACAATTACTGTTTGCTTGGCTTCTCCACAGGATACCTACCCACCTTGGAAAAACGCCTTGGGGCAGGTCAAAGGGGACCCTTCTTCATCAGCTTTACTGTCATCTCTGCTGTCAGCTCAGCTGTGTGGCATGCTGACGGACTTTGATGGACTGCAGAGTCCTTTTATAGTGGTGAGGCTCCTGGGGCATGGACAATAGGATCTGGTTCCCCCCAATTTAATTTGCTCTCAACTTCTCAAGGACACAGTTCTTGGGTAAAGCGGGGTACATCTGACTTTCTTTTTTTGAGTTCAAAAGAAAAAATATTTTAACATGTTGGGGGAGAGTTTTCCAAGACTTCTACTTGAGGAAATTGGAGGCCTCTCAGCTGAGGTTCTTCTCAGCAGGACAGAGCTGTGAGGCTGGGATCCCTTCTAGGCCAACAGAAAAGAGCCCGTACTCCTCTTCCTTCCCCAGACTTGGGAAAACAGTGCTCTCTTGCTAGTAGGTACTGGACTTTCTGGGCCGCAGGGGGCATCTCTATCTATGAGGCTACTTGTCCCCACCAACAGGATCTTTGCCTTCTGTCAGAGTGGGTCCTCTGAGAGGCAGATGTCAAGATGGGGTTAAATGTGCAAGTGACTTATGAGGGGGAACACCCGTGAAGGATACAGGGGCAGAAGCAGGGGTAGGCAGGAAGAGCCTTCCTACCACCAGGCGGGACTGACACTTGAGGAGAGAGAGGGGCAAGGAAGGAGGCCTGGGTAGGAAGAGTCTCGGACTGCAGCACGGTTCTGAGAAAATCTTGGCCAGATTGATGGGAAATCCCTGAGCAAAAGATTTGCCCACTGGAAGATTCCCATGTTGCCGGAATGGGCTGAAACTGGCATCCCTGACAGACTCAACCATTGGCTGGGAGAAGCCAGGGGGAAACATGGCCTTATGTGAACACCACCACAGGTACAAAAGCATAGCAACTGGGCCTGTCAGTGAACTCTGCTCCCCGTGGCCGACTCTCGGAGGGCAATTTGAGCAGTGCATCTTCGTGCCCCCTACACCAGCCCTGGGGCCTCCTGGGATCTCTAGCTTGTCCCCTTGCTCCCTTGCCTGGGACCAGTCCTCACTGGTTTGTTCCCAAGGCAACTGTTTCTCCCCTTTCAGCGAACCTCCAGGCCAGACAATCTGCCTGGGCCTCCTCAAGCTCCAGAGTAGGGTGCTGGCTCCCAGCCCCCCACCTTAATGGAGTGTCTGCTTAGAGCAGGTAGGTTGTGGGGGCCACTGGGGAAGGGCTGTGGGCTTTGATTTACCCACCCATCAGGTGGTCAGTGCAGGTGGTAGAGACATTAACAACACCCCCCCCAAAGGAAGGCCGCGGCTGCTTCTCTCCCTGCTCTGCTCCCTTTGCTCTGGGCCTGGAAATTAACTCTTCCTCCCCCTTGGCCTTCAAGGACATGCCAAGTCTGGTTCCTTGTAGATGTATGGGTGAATGGCTCCCTGTGCGCCCTCAGCTGACCTGTGTTGCTGGTGGTGGGAAAGGGGCCAAGGAACGGGGCGGGGGATAGTGGGTAGCTGAGCAGGGCCAGTGGAGCCACCTTCAGCCAGGATCCCAGGAGAAAACATTCCCTCTGAAGGGTGGCCACAGCCCTCACCTGGCTGCGGGCTTCTGGCCAACCACCAGGTCTGCTTTGCTATTGTGCCTCTAGGACCTAGTCTAAAGCCTGGGGCACAGCGGGTGTCCAGTACCTGTTGGTTGAACAAATGTCTTCTCCTGGTTTCCCTCCCGGTGATCTCCTTTGTCCGCCACTGGAATGTTGGGTTCATGAGGGCTGGAACTTTGTTTTGTTTACTGCAACACCCTAGCTCAGAGCCTACTACGTAGTAATCGCTCAACAAAGAGCATCTGGGAGGTGCACAAAGAGGAGGAAAGCGTAGGCCCTGCTCATAGGAGCTCCTAACCTGAGGGTGAGACACAGCTCCTTAGGCAGCAGATGGGAGCCAGGATTGACTCTGAAATAGTTAGACATAAGGACTCATTTAAAAGAAGTTATGAGCAAGAACATAGCCGGCTGCAGCTGGCTGGGGAAGACTTTGACACTGAGGGGGACATTGGAATAACTGAGGTGACAAGAGCTGGCTGGAGCCAACCGCTCCACATTTCATTTCTAGGCTTCTTGTTTATGGGGAACACATGTTCTGGCCCAGAACTCTGGACACATGGTCTGACCAAGGGCCTGCATACTGGAAAGTGGAACTGGCCTGGGAAATCCAACAGGACACTTCCTAGCCTCATGCTGGGACTGCTCATGGTAAGGGACAGCCCAGATGGAGGCCAAGTCTCTCTCCTGGGGGCTGGGCCAAGTTCCCAAGCAGTGGGTCCTACCAGCAGGCCTACCTCTGGCCCTCTTGTTGGAGGTTGGCATAACCCGAGTGCACTGAGAAAGGAGACAGACTTCATGGGCCTATAAGAGAGCAGCAACAGGGGTGCCTGGGTGGCTCAGATGGTTGAGCGTCTGACTCTTGATTTCGACTCAGGTTATGGTCTCAGGGTTGTGAGATCGAGCTCTGTGTTGGGCTCACACTGGTCATGGAAACTGCCTGGGATTCTCTCTCTTCCTCTCCCTCTGCCCCTCCTCCTGCTTGCTCTCAAAAGAAAGAAAGAAAGAATAAAGAGAGCAGCAACATATTTTCTACACCCAGCTCAGCCCGGGCACCCCCCACAGGATCATCCTCACTGTGGCATCAACCCCTTCAGGTCCCTGAGTCTTGATCCAACATGAGAGAACACCTTATCCATTAACACATTGCCTTTGCACTCCTAGCTGTTGTCATGACCAGCTTGGGACTACAAGTGCCCAGAGGGAAGGTTCCAAGGCTCTATCCTTCTTTGGGGAAGATGATTCTGTGCCACTTCAGATTCAGTGAGGGCTTATAAATGGGAGAGAACAAACTAATAAGCCAGCACCCTTCCCATGAGATGTCTTTAGGTTGTCTTTCCATCACTGAGGGTGGCTTTGGCTTGAGGCTTTCTCATACTCCATCTGAAGCAGGCAGACGAAAGTTTGAAGCTCAGGTTAAGGCCAGAGTTAGGGTTCAATTAGGGCTTAGTCCATGGCTAGGGCTAGAATGAAAGCAAGTGGTCCATACTGGGATGGAACCCAGAGACTTGGTCCTCACTGGGCCACATCAACTGAAGTCAATAAGCCCAGACATTTAGATATTGTCTGTTACTCACAAGTGACACACTAGGACTTGTTTTATGAATCTTTGAGGAAAACTCGAAGCTCAAAATTAGGGTGTTAGCTAAAGGTCTGGTGGACTCCATGAATGCAGGAGTTATGAATGAAGTAAGAGATTCAACTATAATCGGCCATGAATGTGGCAGTGTCCGTTTTTTCAGCAACTGAGCCTTGGCAGAGAGCAGCGTTTGGAGGGGGCAGTTATCTTCAAGCTAAGGAGAGAATGGGTTGGTCTGGAGCCCCAGAGGACAGGCAGTCAGTGGAAGAAATATGGAAGGACACCATGGTGAGGGCTCTCGCAGCACAATCTTGGTTTCCTCCACCTTCCTCTTCTTGACTGACCCTGGGTCCTAAGACCTGTGCTTATCACTTCACAAGCATTATCTTTCTTTTCTTTAGAGAGAGAGGGGGGAGGGGCAGAGGGAGAGAGAGAATCTTAAGCAGGCTCCATGCCCAGCATAGAGCCCATCCCAGGGCTCGATCTCATGACCCTGAGATCATGACGTGAACCGAAACCGAGAGTCGGATGCTTAACCAACTCAGCCACCCAGGCGCCCCCACAAGCATTATGTTAATTTGTCCTCGGGACACTCTATGAGGAAGGTCAAATATCATCCCATTTTATAGATGAAACTGAAGCTGAAGGAAGTTAGATAACTAGTTTCCAAGTTCAGAACAGGGCTAGGAGTGGGACCCAGGTCTGTCTGACTCTAGAGGCTTTATCACTGCCATCTTCTGCTGCCTTAAGCTCTTCCTGGGGTCTAGGCTAGCTGTGGGGCTCCCCAGGGGACAGGCGGGTACCAGAGATCTTGGTATTCCTGATGCAAAACTATCCCAAGCATGAGTCACCCAAAATATCCTTCCTGCCCAGCGCCCCTAAAGCTCTGCTCCCCCTGGAACCCCTTGGTCGACCTGGGCCTCCTCAGAATCCCTCCGGCCCATATGGGCAGGAGCTGGCTCCCTGCTGCATGTGCTGTCTCTACAGACTTACCCCCAAATGACTGGGGTGGGGCCACCTACCCCAAACCCCTGCCACATCCCACCCTTCTGTCTCCCTGAGCCCTGTTGCTCTCCACACCCTCCTGCCTCCCAATAGCTGTGGGAGAATCTGGCAGTGTGCACACGAGGTTAGCTGGCTCCTGTCCAGGCCGAATTTCACTGGGTTATTTCCTCACCATATTTCTAACCTCTCAGGCCCTCTGGAGACTCAGTCTCAGTCTTGGCTGATTCTGAACAGTCCAGTTTTAGCTCATCTGTGGATTTCATTAGTGTGCAGTTTACTGGCATCTGATAAAGTTTTAAATGAAGCTGTTCCTGGAGATTGAGCCTGGGGTTGGTCACTCTGGCCGGTCAGAGCTTGGTGTTAATGAAGCTGAGCCTGTGGGCCCAGGCAGCCTGGCCTTGGAGATGGGGCCTGCGCTGGGCTGCCGGCCACAGACTGAGGCTGCCCCCAGACTGTTGCAGATTAAGCCCGGATCCTATCCACAGGCCAACTCTAGGGCCCTGAACTCCAGGGTGGCAGTGGGCGTGGAAAGTCATACTAATAAACAAGCCACAGCGCTTGCAAAGACACTGCTCTAGAAGCTTATCCCAGATGTTCGCTCCCTCTCTCACCTGCTTGTTGTCCCTGTCACAGGCTTTGAAGCCGACCCGGGCCTTCCTGCTTTGTGAAGATGGGGTAGTGATTGTGTGTGGAAGGGTGCTGTTCCTGACCCCTCTCCCTATCCCTGCCCTGGTCTCTGGCCCTGGCCACAGTGTCATGGTGTCTCTCTTGGGGTGGGGGGTGTCTTTCCTGCCAGACCTCCATCGGGGCTCTCTTCTCTGCTCTTCCTCCTTATCCCAGCTGAACTGACCCCAACTGGCCTCTAGAGGAATCCAGAGGGCTGACCTGGGTCCATGCTGGGTCCACAGTGTTGTCCTCATTAGCCTGGACTTCTCCCCTAACCAATCAAAGGGACCCTGAGTTCTGGAGTGTTCTATTTATTTTGCAGGCTCTGAAAGCATGTAGACTATACCTTCTATTCTGTTCATGATCTTTCTATTTTTATTATCCTCTGCTTCCTCCCTCGGCACAGAGCTGGGGTTGAGTATAAGGGAGACAGACAGCAGAAGCTGAAGGCCACTCCACCAAGGGCCGGTCAGCTTCATCCCTCTGCTCGTCTGTGGTGCTAGGCCATGGTGTGGCACAATTTTCGGGTGGGGGGGCATTGCCTATGTGCAACATGTTGGGTGCTATGGACTGCATGTTTGTGTCTCTCCTGCAATTCATACGTTAAAACTCTAGTCCTCAATGTGATGACATTGGGAAATGGGGCCTTTGGGAGGTGATTAGGTCACGAGGGTGGACCCATCATGATGGGATTAGTGCCCTTAGAAGAAGAGGCAGGAGAGAGTTTGTTTCTTGTCTCCCTCCCCCTGCTCTCTGCCATGTGGTGATACAGTGTGGAGAAGGCCTGACCTGCCAGCACCTTGATCTTGGACTTCCCAGCTCCAGAACTCTGGGAAATAAAGGTTTGCTATGCACCCAGTCTACGGTCTTTTTGTTGTAGCAGCCTAAACTAAGACAATGGGGATCCTCAGCCCAGTGGGCTTTGCAGCGACCAAACTATGGCTGGTCCTGGTTTTGAAAAGGGGCCCCTCTGGAGTTTAGGTGTTCAACCCAGAGCCTGAGAAAGGGGGTGGCAACAGAGCACTGGTCTCCATTATAGACTCTTCTCTAATACGCCATTTGGTAAAATGTCTCTCAGAACCTCTTGGTCTGCCACAGTTAGCAAAGCTCACCAGTTGGTCACGCTTCCCAGCTCCCTCTCTACCAAGGGTGACTGTCTAATGGAGCTGAAGATCCTAGTTTCAGTTTGATTTTGATTCTGTGAGATTCAACATTCACTGAAAGAGCTACTGCTCTAGGCCCATCCCTATGGCACTACGGGGTACAAAGATAACTCTTGGTTCCTGTCCTCGGGGGGCTTACAGTTGAGTTGGAGAGCTAGGTGGGAGGCCCAGAGACAATTTCAGTCCAGTGTAAGGGGACACTGATAGAACTCAGTGTTAGGAGCTCAGAAGGGGAGGTAAGTAGTCTCACTGGGGCATGAGGGTAGAAAGGGAGCTCAGAAGTTATTACGGACCAAAGGTTTTGTTCTCCCCAAATTCATATTTTGAAATCATAACCCCTCATATGATGGTATTAGGAAGTAAAGCCTTTGGGAGGTGATGCGTTCACAAGAATGGAGCCCTCACGAGAGGATTAGCGTCCTTACAAGAAGAGACAAGAGGGGGCTTGCTTCCTGTTTCTCCCTCCTCTCTGCCATGTGAGGATGCAACAAGAAGATGGCCACCTGCAAACTGGGGACAGAGTCCTCAAGACTTGGCCCACAATGGTGCCCTGACCTCAGACTTCCAGCGTCCAGAACTATGAGGGACAAAATGTGTTGTTTAAGCCCCGCAGCCCCTGGTATTCTGTTATAGTGGCCCGAACTCAGATGGAAGTCTTCCCAGAGGAGTTGATTCCTGACAAGGTGTTTGAAGGGTCAAGAGTTTTCCAGATGGATAAAATGAAGCCAGTGATGCTGGAGGATGGAACAGCACAAGCAAAGGTGCAAAAGCAAGGGTAAGCGGGCGGGTTTGGGGACCTACAGCTGTCTCGGCATGGCTGCGTGACTTCGGCCTCCCAGTGCCCGGCACGGCGCTCAGAACATGTTGCTTGGGTGCATGACGGCACCTCCTTGATCCTGGGGTATCAGATGCACCTGTAGGAGTTCTGGCTCCGTGTCCCCTGCCACACTGCAAGCTGGTGGAGGGTGGGGCTGCGAGAGAGGAGTGACTGTGCAGGGTGACACAGAGGACTGAGCGATGAACTGAGCTAGAACCCAGGTCTCCTGACTCCCAGCCCAGTGCTCTTTTCACGCCATCTACTTTGCTCTCAGCCCTCGCCTATCTCTCCGTTCCCTGGAGCCCCTTCAGCACTTCCATCAGAGCCTCCTGCTCTTGCACTGTTCTTCAGCTCTCTTGTAGCGTACATGAATTCTTCCCAGTGTGTTCCACTTGTCTCTCTAACTGGACTGTCTGATCCTTCAAGGCAGAGAGTGGGGCCTCTTCTATTCCATGTTCTCTGCAGTGAGTGATCAAGTGTGCAGAAAGAAAGAAAGAAGCCAGAGTTGAAGAAATGCAGAAAAGCTCACATCTCCCACCCCACATTCTCTTTTCCTTTTCTCTGAGAGCTTACGGGCTCATTTCCCAAGGGCTGGCTTACCCAAACTCAGGGGTTCAAAACCTCTCTGTGCTCATACCTATGGCCCTGTCCATGTGATGTGCAGGGAAATTGATGTGGGAAAGAATCTCCACTATCCCCACTCGCAGGGAGTTCGCTGCCGGGAAAGGGAAGGAAAATGGCCCCAAACACACAGGAGGGTGGAGCTCTCTTATTTTGTGAGTAAGTGTATTCCTGAAATGTGTGTGGGAGTGGAATCCTGTATTTGATGCACTGTGAAAAATCACTGGTTGAGGAAATTCTTTGGTGAAAAATTTTAAACTAATGATTTTGAATCATTGAATATTTATTTCATTTCTCCATGGCATCATTTGCTTATTAGAGTCTGGATCTATTCATTTACCAATTACCTAAGAAAAAATGCATCTATCCCAGTGAATACCAACACAGAAGAAAGTAAATAGACACTAACTTATAAAAGGGAATAAATGTATGTTACATGCAGTAACTTATTTTTCAAAATGAAGAGTCACACCCTAATGGACCCATTGGATTATACTAAGACTTAGAAGTTGTGTACAGGGTGCCTGGGATCAAGTCCCACATCGGACTCCCTCAGCAGGGAGTCTGCTTCTCTGCCCCTTCCCCCCGCTCGTTCTCTCTTTCTCTCTCTCTCTCCCTCACAAAAATAAATAAATAAAATCTTTTTAAAAAGGTTGTGTACAAATAAAAGTGATTCTTCTCACTGTTCTCATTTGACAGTTAGAGAAGTGTACTTTACATTTATATTTAAATCTCACTGGGGCCTGCTACCTAGTTTCACCTATGGAATCCACAGAACACAGTGAATCAGAGAGACTGTATTTGGATCCCACTTCTGCCACTTACTGAGTGACCTTGAGCAAGTGACTTAGCTTTTCTGGCCTTCAGTTTCCTTGGCTATAAAATGAAGACAATCATAGCAACTAGCTTGTAGGGTTGTGGTGTGCATGAAATGTGACACTGAATGTCAAGGGCAGGGATTGATTGGATTAGGTGAAGGTAGGGACTGTGAGAGAGGGAAGTATTCTCTTCCTAAGGGGACTCTGAAGCATAATTCCACTACCACAGGGGTGAGTTCTCCCCACCACATACCCACAGGGTAAAGGATTGTACCCACGCAAAAGCAGGGCCCGGGAGGGGAGGGGAAGTGCATGTGGGTTTCAGCAGGCCATCCACAGATTCTTCCATGACACCCTTGTGGGCAAGGTGTCCGCTGGGGATGGGTGACAGTCATAATCTTAACTGTAAGTGAGAGCTCACTTGGGTAGCTCATGCCCTCAAAATAGAACGGTACAGACACAAGTGACATGCAAACCTGGAAGCCCTCTGGAGCCGAAGATGATGATCCTGCCCTCCCCCATGGCCTAGATGAGGTCACCTGCAGCTGCAGGAGAAGGCTGTTTCCAGCATGTCCCAGCATCCGACCTCCAGTGCCTGCAGCCTGGGGAGCTTGCCCAGCTGGATGCAGGAACCCGACCCTCAGGGCCACGGGCGGGGGTGGGGGGGATGGGAATCACTGGGAAAATGCCCTTGCCCCCTACGCCATTCCAGTCATCCCGCCAGCCAATTCTGAAGAGCCAATCCCCATCCGGATGGGGCCCCTGTTGCCCCCAGGGCCACATGCTATTTAGCTCTCTCTTTGTTGGCTTCTCTTCCTTTTCTCGTTCCCTACTTCCAAATGTGTGCTTCACATGACCACCTCGCGCCCCCCAAAACTACCTAAACCCCAGTCTTTGTCTCTGAGTCTGCTTTTGGCGGGGGCAGGGGGGGGAAGCCCAAATGAAAACTTATATTCTACCTTCTGCAGTTTGTAGGACAGCCAGGTGGGTGGGGAAACCGGGGAGCTTCAGAAAAGCTCATTACAAAAGAAATGGATAAGCCTACAGACATCTGTTTTTAAAGCACTTTCTCTCACCTACATCCTTGTTATTCAAAGCATGGAGGAGCAGCAAGAGCATCTCCTGGGACCTTTTGAGAAATGCAGACCCACCCCAGGCTGGCAGAATCTGAGTCGGCCCTTCAACAAGATCTCCAGGTGGTTTGGTGCACTTTACTGTTTGAGAAGCCCCGCCCCACGTTATCTTGCTGGGCTCTCACAAAGGGGTTAGGAGAAAGTATTGCTACCTATAGTGGGTTGAATAGTGTCCCCCCCAAATTCCTGTCCATGCAGAACTTCAGAATGTGGCCCTATTTGGAGATGGGGCCCTTGCAGATGTAATTAGTTAAAATGAAGTCATACTGGAGTAGGGCGGGCCCTAAATTCAATGACTGATACCCTTATAAAAAGAGGAGAGGACACGTGGATACACACAGAGAGGAAGACCACGTGGCAGAGGTTGGGGTTATGCCACCATAAGCCAAGGAGCCACCAGAAGCTAGAAGAGGCAAGGAAGGAAGGGGAAGTAATCCAGCAAAGTCCACACAGCTAATCAGTCACCTCACACAGAACTCTGTATTATAGTTGGTATGGGCTCCAGTATAAGTGAGGGCTTCCCCATCCCTGGGGGAAGCCGATCATCTGATGGGGACCCCAGTGTGAGCATTGCTAGTTACTGTGCAGCGTGTTGAGGTGAGTTTTTGTTAAACATAAAATGCAAAAGTTTGTGAATGATTTACTTGTGCTAATAAGTTAGAGCAGTTCTGGGGCGCCTGGGTGGCTCAGTTGTTAAGCGTCTGCCTTCGGCTCGGGTCGTGGTCCCGGGGTCCTGGGATAGAGCCCCGCATCAGGCTCCCTGCTCCGCGGGAAGCCTGCTTCTCCCTCTCCCACTCCCCCTGCTTGTGTTCCCTCTCTCGCTGTGTCTCTCTCTGTCAAATAAATAAATAAAATCTTTAAAAAAAAAACACTAAAAAAAATAATAATAAGTTAGAGCAGTTCTTCCTACAGTAGTATCACTCCCATCCATTTGTCCTCTGGTGTCAGGTTTGTATAAAAATCGGGTTTTAGGCATAATTTGCAGTCATTAAAATTCATCCTTTCACATGTACAGTTCAATAAGTTTTAACAAATGTATAGTCATGTAACCACCACCACCACGTGCAAGAGAGGAAACATTCTATCACCTTAAAAAATTCAAAAAGATCTCTGTGTCTCTCCTTTCTTGTTTATTTTCAAATAATTATAGACTTACAAGTTGCAAAAACAGTACAGAGAGGCCCCATGTACCCTTCATGCAGCCGTCCCCAATGATAACATCTCACATAACTATAGCACAATGTCAAATCCAGCGAAGTTAGGGACATTGGTACAATATCAGTGGCTGGGTTACAGACTTTATTCAGATTTCATGAGGTCTCTCCATGCCCTCCTGTGCGTGTGCATGTTCATGTGTATAGTTCTAGCCAATTTTATCACCTGTAGTTTTGCGTAACTGCCACCATAAAAGAGCTCCCTGGCGCGGCTCCTTCAGCATTGCCCCCACCCCTCCCTCCTGCCATCCCTACCCTGGGGACCACTAATCTGTTTCTGTGTCCCTTTTCATCTGCTTTATTGTTAAATTGCTTTTTTTTAAGAGATTTTATTTTTAAGTAATCTCCACACCCATCGTGGGGCTCGAACTCACCACCTCAAGCTCAAGAGTCGCATGCTCTACCGACTGAGCTGGCCAGGTGCCCCAAAATTGCATTTTTAATTAGAGAATAAACTGATGAATAAATTCACGATGGAAAAATCCAAACTCTTCAGGTATTTTGGAAGAACTCCTTGAGCTTCCTTTCTCATCCCAGGCCCTTTTCTGAAGGTAATCACCTTTAAGGGTTTTGGGTATCCTAAGCTTTTGTCTATGTACTTGCCTACTATGATAGTTCATTGTTTATGTCAACTTGACCGGGCTATGGGGTGCGCAGATTAAACATCATTTCTGGGTGCATTTGTGAGGGTGTTTCCAGATGAGATTGGTACATGGATTCGTGGACCTAGCAAAGTTAATCGCCCTCCTCAATGTGGGTGGGTATCATCCTGAAGAAACCTGAATAAAATAAAAAGTGGAGAAGGGGCCAACTTGTTCCCTTTCTGCCTGCCTGCTTGAGCTGGGACATTGGTCTTCTCCTGCCCTGGGACTGGGACTTAGACCATTAATGAGCTCCCCTGGTTGTTGGGCCTTTGGACTCAGACTGGAATTATACTACAGGCTCTCTTGGGTCTCCAACTTGCAGATGGCAGTCTGTGGCTCTTCTCAGCCTCCATAATTGCGTGAGCCAGTTCCTCATAATAAATCTCTGTATCTCGGGTGCCTGGGTGGCTCAGTTGGTTAAGTGACTGCCTTTGGCTCAGGTCATGATCCTGGAGTCCCTGGATCGAGTCCTGCATCGGGCTCCCTGCTCGGCAGGGAGTCTGTTTCTCCCTCTGACCCTCCCCCCCATCTCATGTGCTTTCTCTCTCTCTCTCAAATAAATAAATAAGATCTTTAAAAATAAATAAATCTCTGTCTCTCTATCTCTATATTCTATTGGTTCTGTTTTTCTGGAGGACTCTAACATATATACAGTACATACATTACATGTATATGAACCTACTTGTAATAATAGATAGTTGCAGGGCCCCTGGGTGGTGCAGTCGGTTGAGTGTCTGATTTTGGCTCAGGTCATGATCTCTGGGTTCTGGGATCAGCCCCACATTGGGCTCCCTGCTCAGCTCGGAGTCTGCTTCTCCCTCTCCCTCTGCCTGCCCACTGCACACACGCTCTCTCTCTCTCACTCTCTCTCTCAAATAAATTTTTAAAAATCTTAAAAAAATGATAGTTGCATGTAACATATCTATTGTGTCATACATATTGTTCCATGGCTTGTTTTTTTTCCCACTTAACTATATGTCATGGGTAATTTCCTATATCCGCGTATTTATGCCTACTGCACTTAAAAAAAAATCTCTGCATAACATCCCATAATAATGGCTGTCTTGTAATTTATTTAACCGATCCCCTGCTGGTGGATATTTAGGTGGCTTTGAGTTTTCACGTTAAAAATAATGCTGTGACAACCAGCCTTTGTGCACTTGCACCAGTCTCATAAATTGAGAGACGTGGTATGCTTTCTAGAGTGGGAGGAAGAGAGATGAAGTTTCAGCTGACAGAGAACTGCCCCGAACCTTGGAGTGGCAGTGGGTCCCCCATGTGAATGTCATCCAGGAAGTTCATTCTGGAGGCTGACAACTGCTATGCTTGAGGGTTTTGGTAGGTGCCTTCTAGCTCCAAGGGTTTGAGATTGTCTGATTTAGCCAAGGTCACATCACATGACCAGAACTGCCTCTCTGGTCCGCTAACTCCTGGGCCCACACTCTGCTTCTGCCAGCCGTCTTAGGTCCCACGAGGTGAAGGAGCCTGGGGGGAGGCCCTTTTATTTGGGGGAAACCGTGTATTGTTTTGATGAAGACTGTTCTGACTTAATGATTTCCAGCTCCAGAGAGACCACATGCCACCCCTGCACAATAGATATGATGAAGCCAAGAAATAAACTCTTCTCTAGCAGCAGGGGTGGTGATGAGACCATTGTTTTCTAAGGAAATGAAGACTCAGAGAGGGGAAGGAATTCACCCAAGGCCACACAGCTAATTAGTAGCCTCACTTTCTAACTGGGGGGTAAGAGGCAGCACCTTCTTCCAGATGTGGCATGTTCCCTGGGAGTGTGAATAGGCTGGGGGGTTTTGGAGCAGGACAGGGAGAAATTGTTAGCTCTGAACTGAGCCCTTTGCTCAGCCTCAGCTCCTGCCCAGGATGAGCCCTTTAGAGACTGGGGAATGGTCATATTGCAAAACCCCGCCCTCCTGAATCCTACCATATGTGTCTAGGGAAAGGCTGTTGACCAATACCAGTTCCAGAACCATTCACCCACCAACTCACCTACTTCCTGGAGTCTCCATGCTGGTGAAGAAGGAAGAGGTAGTTGAGAGAAGAAACAAATACAAGAATCATGAGCATTTAAAAACATTTTCCGCTCTCAAGGGGGCTTCCTATCTTTTATCTGCTCATCACAAAGTAGGAAGGGCAAGCTCTAGGTTTCATATTGCAGAAATGTGGAAACTGAGGCCCACTGAGAGATCAAGGGGTTTGCTTCAGGTCATGCGTGCATCAAATTGGCCAGAATGCTGGTGGAGGGACCCTGGTTCCCTGATTCCCAGCCAAAGGCTTTTGCCAACACCTTTGATTGCCACTGCTCCCCAGACTGCCAGGGCCTTGTGATAAGCATCGGGCGTGCACCTGCGCCCACCTCGGAAGAGACACTGCACTACGTCTAGCCTTTTATGTCCAGAAGCCATGTGAACCTGACAGTCTGTAACCCTGGAAGAATGAGGAGGACGGTTTGGCCAACAGAAGCCAGATGGTTAGGGCCCAGATGTGGAAACCCACAGCCACTGGTCAGACTGGCCCCGACCGGGTGTGGAGCAACTCTTTGGCCTATTAAACACGCAAGTGTCTATAGCCTTGAATGGGTGAAACTGCGGCTTGTGATGCTCAAGGGAGTCTTTAGGAAAAAAACCAAGATAGCAGAAGGCTTGTCTGAAGGGACTGGAGGAGCCCGGCGGGCTGAAGCAGAAGGTTCGTCTGAGGGAAAAGTGGGAAGTAAGATTGGGGTGGCAGGTAGTATTTTTCCAAGATGGCTGCAAACAGATCTCTCATCCCACAGGCACTTCTTACAATGTGACTCTGACACCACCCCCACTGAGACACAGGGGCCATGGTCCTTCCCCTCAAAGCTGGGTAGGCTCGTGATTATAGCCTAAATGAGGCTAAGTGACTTTGGAGGCTAGGTCGTAAAAGGGGTTACAGCTTCTGCCTTGTTTGCTGCCACACTCACTCCTGAAGCCTTGAGCCACTGTGTGAGTCACTGGACAGCCACCATGCTGGGAGGAAGCCCAAACTAACTCCCATGGAGAAATCACAGGAAGAGTCTCTGAGACTGCATGGAGAGAGAGAGATGCCTGGTTGTTCCCAGCTGCCCCAGCCCCATCCTCCCCAGCCCCCACTCCTCCAGCTCCAGTCACTCTCCTACTGCAGCCTTCTGAGGGACCCTGAGCCTGAGCCACCCAGCTGAGCCCTTCCCCCATTCCTGACCCACAGAAACCACGAGACTAATAAAATGAGTGCTGTCGTCTTAAGTCACTAAGGTTTGGCTTTGTGACAAACGAGGTTGGTGAAAGCAGAGTACTGTTGTGCAAAGAACACTGGTTTGGGAGTTGGGAGAGCTGGGTTCCTAGGTCTGGCCCTGGCAACAACTTGCTGTGGGGCCTTGGGCAGGAAACTTGTCTCTGAACCCTGATTTCATTATTTGTAAAGACAAGATAGTAGGATGAAATGATTTAGAAAGCCCTTTCTAGTTCTAAAAATTCCTTTGTGGTGATATGCCTCGGAGAAGTTGGAACTTTATCCCTAAGCAAAGGGAGAATGATTGAGCGGAAGACATGCTGAGAGAAGGTTCTGGAGAGAAAAATGTGTGAATGAAGACAGAGTTGGGGAATCCTTCCTCTTTCTCAGCCAAGTGGAAGGTGAGCACTGAGGTGATGAGAAGCCCCAAGGAGGTACCTGACAAGGGGAGGAGACAGGAGGGGGAGGGGGACAAGTCAGTGGCACACAGTCTCCTCGCCAGGTTCAGAGTCCAAAGCTGCAAAGTACCAAACAAGCCCCTCTGGCCCTTTCCAATTCAGACCCATCCACCTCCACCTACCTGAAAGACCAGCTATTTATCAAATCCCTGCTCTATCTTCCTGGTAGGATATTTCATGCTTTCCCCCCCTCTGGAACAAACCCACAAGGCTCACCACTTTGCTCAAATGGAGCTGAGATTAGACTAGCCTTGTGCCCATTGTTCAGATGTCAGGGCCTCGAGCCATAATCACCACAGGTAGCTGAGTGCAGGAGAAAAGTCAGGCCAAAGGCTTTCAGTGACTTCCTTTGGGTCTTTTATGGGTCTGCCCAGGACACCTGACCCCAGGCCCTGTTCGAGTCTTTAGCTGTGGAGAATTTGGGTTACATGATACTCCCACTGCAACGGCATCTCCAGGCTGCCATTTCTGTAAGACAGAGGTAGTCCTAGCTCTTGGCTTGGGATGGTCTCTTAGGAAAACAATAGGCAGGCTGGTGCCAGTGGGGATGGGGTAGGTTTGCTTCTTAGCAACAAAGGGAGCATTTGAGCAGAAAAGAAGCCTGCAGGCCCTCTGGGACTGTCTCAGTCGGTTATTTCTCTCTGCTCCTACCCAACTTCAGGCAGCTCAGGGACCTGGACTCCTTTTGCCCGTAGCCTGTGGCTGGCACCTCCCTTGGAGTGAAAGGGGGCTGTGTTTCTGCAGTCCTCGAGTGGAGGAGTTGGCCTTTTCCACACCAACCCTGGCAAAGGCTCACACGCTAGTCAGAGAGTTGCAAAGACTGGAAGGCTGCAGCCGAGGAGAAATAGGAAGCTAGTGTTGGGAGGGCCGAGCTATTTAAAATGGGTTCTGCTGTCGGGCCAGGGCTGAATACTGTCTTCTCTGGAGGGAGGTCAAGGACACAGCTGAAGCCTGTTTACAGCTCCCTCCCTCCTGTGTCCCTGTGATAATAGCTCCTTCCTATTGAACCCTTGGTATGCACCAGGCACTGTCCTCAACCTTTTCCATGGATTATCTCATTTAATCCTTCACAACAGCTCAGTGAGGTAGGTCTATTATTATCCCTATTTTAGAGATTAAATATCAATAATTTTTTAAAACCCCAAGGCACATAGAGTTTAATAAAGCCAGTAAGTGGCTCAACCAGGATTATGAACCCGGACGGTTTGGGCTCAAGAGGGCAACACCTAACCGTGAGGCTTACTGCCTGTCACACGACAGCCCAGCTACATTGACCCAGCCTCTGGGACTGCCTTCTGAAATGTCCCTTCAAGCCTGGCCCTCTTGGGGCCTACATCATGCTTTGACTATGAAAACAGCCACCACCTCACTGAGTGCTCAGCACGCCCTCGGACTGTGCTAAACGCTGCACATGGCTTATTTAGTAAGCCCCACAAGATAGTTTACCGTTGCTCTCTCCACTCTACAGCTGAGGAAGCTGGGGATCTCGGATGTTTAATAACATGTTCAAGGTCCAGCTAGTAAGTAGCAGAACCAGGATTTAAATCCGAACCCAAGTCTGTCTGATTCCAGAGCTCTAAGAACACATTTTATCCATTCATTCACTCAACCAACCAAAATTTTCTAGACCATGTGCCATATGGCAGGTACTGTGCTCTGCACCGGTCCATATGCACAGTGGCGTGGTTTCTGTATTTCTGACTCTCCAGCTTCGACTGCTCTCTGGAACCGCAGGTTCCTGAATCCCGCTGCCTGTTTGACATTACTATCCCAGGCGAACCTGTTCACAGTGGAACTCTTGACACTTCCCCCAAGCCTTCCCCGGGTCTGCAAATGGCATCACCAGCCACGCAGCTGCTCCAACAGGGGCTTGAAAAGCTCGAGGCTGTCTTTGAATCCACGCTTTCCCTCACGCCCTACGTTCAATCAGCCTGTCTGCTTGACTGTATCTCCAAACACATCCTGAATCTTTTCACTTTTCTCCATCTCCCGCTTTCTACATAGGTGCAGAAGTCAGCACGATCTGAAAATATGAACCATCCTGTGTCCTCCCCCCTGCTTCAGTCACTCCAGGGGACCCCCGTGTGCTCCTAACCCACGAGGCCCTGCCCCAGCTGGCCCCTGCACGGCCACCCTGGCCTCTATCGCTCCCTGACCTCCTGCCTTCTGTTCCTCTACCGTGCCAAGCTCCTACCCTCCTTTGCCTTTGCTCAGTACCTCCCGCTGTCTGGAATGTTCTCCCCCAGATCTCAATTTAAATGTCATCTCCTTAGAGAAGCCATTTCCACCCAGCTTCTATAAAGCAGTCACTCTCTCCTCTCTGCGTGGCTCTGATTACTAAAGACTATTTTCTTTTTTTATTTTCCTATGTACCTGTCTCCCCCCACCCACTAGAATAAAAAGCTCCATGACAGCAAGCAGCTGACTTTTTTCTTTTCTTTTTCTTTAAAGATTGTATTTATTTATTTGACAGAGAGAGGCACAGCGAGAGAGGGAACACAAGCAGGGGGAGAGGGAGAGGGAGAGGGAGAAGCCAGCTTCCCGCCGAGCAGGGAGCCTGATGCGGGGCTCGATCTCAGGACCCTGGGACCATGACCTGAGCCGAAGGCAGATGCTCAAAGACTGAGCCACCCAGGCGCCCAAGGAGCTGACTTTTCTTATTCGTCGTTTTCTTCTCAGCATCTAAAACAGTGCCTGGCACCTAGCACGTGCTCAATGAAGTGGCGTTGCTGGATAAAGTTGGTGGACAGCAAGGAGGAGTTGGTACACAGAGCAGTGTACGGTCCTTGGGAAATGACAAAGGAACAATAGTCTGGAAGCAGCAGAAGGAAGTAAAGAACATGCTGACCCTTCTCTGAGCCTGGGGCCACAGGAGGAGGAGAAGGCGTGAGGCCTCCAAGTTTCCACTCTGTCGCTCACCAGTCAAGGCACTTAGCTTTCCTGAGCCATATGCCCCGTTTGAAAATGGAAATAATGCTATTATCCCTTAGCAGCGTTGCTGGGGTGGGGGTGGGGGGGGGGCTCCGTTCAAATCCTCCCACTTCCCCTCTGCCCTTATCTGCTACTCCTCTGCTCACTCCTCTCCTCCAGCCCCACAGGCCTCCTCTGTGTTCGGGCCTCGGGGTCTTGGCAAAGCTGTTCTCTCTCCGCCCAGAATGCTCTTCCTCCAAATGCCTGCAAAGGCTCACCCCTCACTTGCTTCAGGTCTGGTCTCAAATGTCCACCTCCTCACTGAGACCTTCCATGGTCACCCCGTTTGACACTGCACCCACCTTTCCTGAGAGGTACTCTACCTCCCCCATCTCTCCTTTGTTTTCCCGAAAGCACTTCCCACAAGCTGGCATGCTGCGTCATTTACCTATTTACTCTCTAGAGCCATTTGTCCTGCCCACTAGAGTGTGAGCTTCATGAGAGCTGGGAGTTTAGCTGTCTTATTCCCTGCCAACCCCATAGCCCCTAGAACAGTGCCTGGCACAGAGCAGGCGCTCAGGAAATCTTTACTGAATCAGGTGTCCGCACAGGACCTGGCATGTAAAAAGGGTTTGGTAAGTGGTAGGTGTTATTACTAATAACTTTCTCTCTCTCTCTCTCTGCTCTCTGTGGCCACTGTTCCAGCAGCGGAGGCATAGTGCAGAGCCCTGCGCTCAACAGATGTGCAGTTGACACATGTGGAAAGAGGAACCCTACTGGAGATGGAAAGCCCTCCACCTGCCACAAGAGAAAGCCACATGACGCGGGCTCTAAGAGTGTAGAGGAGAGAAGGCAGGGCGGCAGCTCCACCCCTGCCCCTCACCAATGAGAGCTCCAGTGAGGGCACTTGAGGCAAAGGGTGATTCCCACAGAAGGGCATCAGGAAGGCTACGTGGGTCCCCGGTCTTCTAAGGGGTCTGTGGCAAGAATTCAGAGGGTTCATGAACTTGGATAGGGAACACTGCCTGTTTACGTCTGCTCTCGTGGTAACTACATTTTAGCACTTCCTTCCATCGTGAATGCAGGCAACAATCCACCAGAACACCCGAGGACCTGTGGGTGACTTGGCCCCCAATAGAAATCACACATATTTTGAAGTAGATCTCTTCTTCAAGTATCAATATATTCATCACTATTTTGAAATGGTTCTAAGACTCACTGCTAGATTCCCCGCCCCTTTTTTTAAGTTTTATGTATTTAATCAATCTCTACACCCAACATCGGGCTCGAACTCATAACCCCCAGATCAAGAGTCGCGTGCTCTTCCGACTGAGCCACCAGGCGCCCCACTGCTAGATCTTGTTATTTCACGTGCTAATAATGAGGCATCTATACTACACATTTTAAAAATATGTTGATAGCTGTATTTCAGTATAATTGGTTTCCATTATAATCCTTTATGTTTTATTTTATGCATTTAAAGCATTGTTCTGAGAAGGCGCCCGTAGGCAACACCAGACGGCTAAGGGGTCCGTGGCACAAAAAATGAGGCCACATGCCCCGTTGCAATGGGCACCAGCCCTCCCGGGTGACTCCTTCCAAGGGGAGCCTACGCATTTGCAAGTTTGAGCCTAAGTCTGACAGAGCAGACCCTTTCTAGTCACTCTTGGACCGGGGCACCCCTCTCCCCAACAGTGTCACCTTCTAATACTATGATGTGTTTATGAATTGGTTTGTCAAATGAGCAGTAGGACCAGTGGGATCAGAACAGGCAGTGGGGTCTCAAACTCCTTCCTGAACACCCGTACCAGCTAGACTAGATGGCTCACTGTCCCCTGGGAGTGCTACGCCCCTCCCACCTTCCCGCCTTTACCTTGCCTCTTCCTTCTGGCTAGA
Organism: Callorhinus ursinus; assembly: GCF_003265705.2. NCBI lineage: Eukaryota > Metazoa > Chordata > Mammalia > Carnivora > Otariidae > Callorhinus > Callorhinus ursinus. Next base: position 4,869,804 of record NW_027397095.1, read on the forward strand.
ATGCTGGCTCGGCTCCAGCCCCAGCCCCAAGGTCATGCTACTCAAACATCAGATCTTCCAACCGTCCAGCCTAATGTCATGTTTTCACACTCCAAGGCCCATTATTCTGGAAGTTCATCTGCATACTTGCTCAAACACTTGAGCTGATCCACAGCTATTTCTTGAAGCAATGCATTGGCCCTGCTCTCAAGCAGTTCCTTGGCTTGAGGTGGGCAGTGGCCTTCTGTCTAGGCACTATGAAAGGCACGCATGTCCATTTTGAAAAAAAAGAAAAATCCCAGCTCCCCTACTTGTGTTACCAGTCTTGGTACCCAGAGCACCCAGATCCGAATCTGAATCCACAGCACAGAAGCCTACCCTCTGCATACTCCCTGAAGAGCTCAGCCTTGACCCCTCCTACCCGGGGTCTGTTGAGTGCACACTCTTATTCCAGATCAGTAAAACTGAACCTCAGGGTTGGAACCCAAGCATGGGTCTATTTTTTTTTAAAGTACCCTGGGGATTTTCATTTTCTGGGGACCTGTGATCTACATAGATACCTCTCTACCTCTCAAGCTCCATCTTGCCCCATGACCACCCTAGCTGCATTCTGGCCACATTGCCCTACTTCCAGTCTCTCTGCCTAGAACCCGTCCCCTTCCACCTATTAGTGACAATTCATCCTTCAGATTGCAGGTGATTGATTGTCATTTTCCTGCCCTTACTCTGCCCAGGTACATGTTAAATCAGATTCTTTCCAATTGTGCGTCTGCATCTATTTTGGCGATTATTTGATTACTGTCACCTACACCACGAGACTGCCAGCTTCACATCAATCTTACTCACTGCTGCATCCTTAGTAGCTAGCTCAGTGCCCAGCACCATGTGATGCCTCAATAAATATTTGATGATTGAATGAATGTGAGGTAAAATGAAGTATTTGAAACCATATGGACTAAATACGTTCACTGATCACAAACTGAATTCCTCATCTTGGTCATAACCCTACGGCATTGAATCAATGTCCCTGGCTACAGCCTATGTCCCTCCTCACAGCTGCTTGGGTGAGTGGTTCTCAATCCTGGCTGCCCATAAAAATTACCTGAAAAGCTTACTTAAAAAAAAAAAAGCCCAGTCTTACCCCAGACCAATTAAATCAAAATATCTGGGGGTGGGGGAGCCGGCCTAATTAGTTTCCCCTCATCTTTACTGCAGTACCGTTGACAAATAAAAATGGTATATATTTACGTTGTACAACATGTTTTTAAAGGTGTACACTGTGATGATTTGATACAGGTATATCTGGGAAATGGTAACACAATCGAGTTAACATATCCATCACCTCACACAGGCACCTTTTTTTGTAGTGAGAACATGGAAGACTTATGCTCTTAGTGAAGTTCAAGTGTTTCAAGTTCCCCAGGTGGTTTTAATATGCAGCTGCAGTGAAGAGCAATGATCTACCCCTTGCTCCTCCAGGTGTGGTCCAGACAGCTGCTGTGTCCCTTGGGAGCTCCTGAAGAATGCAGAGTGTCAGGCCCTACCAAGATCTTCTAAATCAGAAACTGTATTTTAACAAAGGGCCCCAAGTGACTCGTCCAAGTAACAGTGTTTGAAAAGCACTCGCCAAGGAGTCAGGCAGGAAGAGTGTGCACTTCGCCGGTGCTTCCAGCTTTCAGCGAAGTGTGCGGCCACTTGGGTAGGAGCAAATCTCTTTCCCTCCACTCTTCCACACGTCCCAACCGAACGGCTGGCTCAGCGCTTTGCCGGTCTGGTAGATACTGTGAAGAAGGTCTTAGCATGGGCCCAAACCGCCGTCCTGAAAAGCGACAGCAAAGCAGAGGTCTCCATGTCAGCGGGAAAGCTGGGACTAGCAGGACATGTTCGCTAGGAGCCCTTTCTGACGAGTGGGAACAATAGAATAAAGAACCAGCCCTCGCGGCGGTCCCGTCACGTCCCTGCACCCGACGAACGGCAGGGCTGGGCCTAGCGATGGTCGCTGGCATTGCAAGCGCTGAGCTGGCACAGAGGCACCGCTCGCGAATGCGTGCCTCCCTGCAAGTCTCTCCACCAGCTCCCCCCCCCCACGCCAAATCCGTCCAGCTCCCCCACCCCGGCAGAAAAGGCTGTTGAAATGTGTCCCAATTCTGTTATTGCTTTGGTGGATTCTAAAGGTGGACCCTGTTTTGACCGGGAGCCCTGATGCTTCGGACCGGGCCGGGAGCCCCTCCACCCCGATCGCGGGGGAGCGCGGCTGGGACGCACGGTGTCCTTGTGCCCCCCGCGCGTGCGGCCGGGCGCCGGGGCGGGGCGGGGGGTTGGGGGGGGCGGCGAGGAGGGCGGGTCGCGAGGCGCGGGCCCCGAGGGGCGGCTGCGGGCCCCCGAGCGCGGGCGGGCGCTTCATTGCCCCCCTGGGGCGGACGGAGGCCGTCGCTTCCCGGGCGGCTGGCACAGCCCCGCGCCGCCGCCGCCGCCTGTCTGTCCGGCTTCCCCGCCAGGAAATGTCTTCTTACTGGAAAGACAGCCGCTGTCTGCTGCAGCGGGTGGCCGAGTCTGAAACCAATTCGACGAGCCCCGGGCGACAGAAAACTTTGTTTTCTTCTTGGGGCAGGGGGGTGTTCTCCCGGAACGGGCGTTTGCAAAAAGCCACCTGTCAGGTCCCAGCTCGTAAGTGAGAACACCCCCCTCCCAACCCGGGGGGAGGGTTGGGGGTTGAAGGAAGCCTTTTCCTGGGCGAGGCTGACACATCGCTGGAGCTGCCAGTTCGCAGCGCCCAGGACGCTGCCCCTCCAGAGCCAGCTGTTTGCTGTGTAACTGAGAGCCGAGTCCTCTGAGGACACTCCGGTCATTGGGTAAACACTCTCCGTGCTCCTGCAGCTGGGTGTGGACGGCAGCCACCTTTGACTGGGGAAGCAAGGGCACCCAGCTGTTGCCCAGCCAAAGAGCCAACGTGCCTCCCTCCGAAAGCCCCAGGCACCAGGTCCTTTCCTAAAGGACACATAGCTTCTGAGAAAAGCACAGCCTGGTCCCTCCAGGGGGAAATTGCTATGTATATATACACGCACGCGTATGTAAAATCTTGTGCCTGGATGCTCAGCCCTGGCCCTGGGGTCTGTACCCATCCACCTCCATCTTGGCAGTGGCTCCCGGGGCATGGGCAATGTGGTCTCCACAGAAAAAAGGATCCCTCATGAGCTCACATCCATCCTCTGCCTTCTTTCTCCTGCTTCCTTAATTTTTCTTGTTCTCCTCTTGTTGTCTCTAGCTTTCTTACTTTACCTTCTCTTCCCATTCATTCCATCCCTTCCTCTTCTGTTGCGTTCTTTCTCATTCATTCAAAAATGCATTGATCATGTATTAAGTAGTGTAGTAGCCAGCCTGGCTGCCATAACAAAATGCTATGGTCTGGGTGGCTTAAACAACGGAAATTTAATCACAGTCTGGATGCTGGAAGTCCAAGGTCAGGGTGCCAGCATGGTCAGATTCTGGTGAGCCTCTCTTTCTGGCCTGCAGACAGCCACTTTCCCACTGTGTCTTCACATACTTTTTCCTCTTATGAGGGCACAGTCCTAAGGGTTTAGGGCCTACCCACATGACATCCTTTAACCTTAATTACCTTCTAAAGACCCTATCTCCAGATACAGTCACATTGGGGGTTAGAGATTCATCATATGAATTTGGGGGAGGGACACAATTCCATCCATAGCAAGCACCTGCAGGGATTACTATATTCCTAGGGGGAATCCACTGGGGGAGATAGACGGTAGTGTAAACCAATGTGATCAGCACTGTGAACAAAGTGTGAACAGAACTCAGGAGAACAGAGGAGTGGGAGTGAATAAATGACTCAAGGAGAGGTGCCTTTTGAGCTGGCTCTTGAAGGATGAGAAGGAGTTTTTGGGCCAAAGAAGAGAGGAACTATATTTCAGGCAAAGAGAATAGCACTTACAAAAGCTTAGAGTTGTGAAAGGGCCTGGCCTGCTGGATCAGTAGTAATGATTTCTGTGGTCCTGGAGATGAACGGGTACAGGAGGAATAGCAGGGAATGCTAGAGGGGCAAGCTGGGGACTTCCTATGATGATAATGGCCGAAGCTAGGGCAGAGAAGGTGGAAGTGGAAAGTAAGAACAGAATGCAAACGACATTGGCAAAACCAAATTGATTGATTACATGGCGGCTTGATGACGAGACAGGAGTGGAGGGTGACTCTTGGAGTTCAAGCTTAGGGGACTGGCACCATTCACTGGCCCCTATAAAAGGAGGAGTAGATCTGAGGTGGGAGTAAGAGCAGAAATAGTGAATGTGAAGTATCTCTAGGACACCTGGTGGAGATCAGCTGGGTACTTGGGGTGAAAAAGGGATGGAACAAACTCTATGTATTTTCATGAGCATGCGTGAGGACACTGTCTGATACTGGGGAGAAAACTATATGAAATGATTAGACTGAACAGTGCTCAGAATTCACACAAGGCTGAGAATAGGGTCAGTTCCCAATCAGCTGAAACTGGGGCATTGGATAGAGTACACAGAAGGGTCTTACCTCAGTATTGGGGAATAGTTAGCCCCAAACCAAGCACCACTCTGGTTTCTTCTAACGCAGCTTAACAGCAACACCCAACAGGATCAATTTCCAAAAAACTTAATTGAGTCCCAGAACAAAGTTCAAGAATATTTATAGCAGAGTTTCTCAACCTCAGAACAACTGACATTTTGAGCTTAATAATAACTGTTGCAGGGGCTGTCCTGAACATTGTAAGATGTTTACCATCATGCCTGGCCTCCATGCATTGGATACCCATATCAACCTCCAGTTGTAACAACCAAGAATATTTCCAGACAAACAAAATCGCACTGATAAAGGAATACAGGCATATAAAGAACCCAACAAGGTAGAATTCATAATATCTGGCATCCAAAAAAAATTATTTGACATGGACAGAGCAGTTAACTATGTCCCATAAGGAGTAGATAAATCAATTAATTGAAATCTAAACCAGAACTGGCCCTGATGGTAGAATTAGTAAGCAAGGATATTACAAGTTATTATAACTGTATCCCCACATGCTCAAAATTAAATGGAGACAATGGAAGATATTTTGAAATGCCTGAATCGAACTAATAAAGGTGAAAAGGCCAACATGTGGGGTGGAAAGTACCTTCATTGGGATTAATGACAGATTAGACATTGCAGAAAAAAACACTAGTGAACTTTAATACTTAGCAATAGAAAGGATTCAAAATGAAACACGCACTGAAAAGAGAATGAAAAGAAATGAACAAAGCATCATTGAGCTGTAGGAAAACCTCAAGTGGCCTAATATAAATATAATTGGAGTCCCTGAAAAAGAGACAAGTGGGAAGAAATGTTTGAAGAAATGATACCCCCCACATTTCCAAATGAGATGCAAATTAGAAACTCAGAGATCCAAGGAACTCAGCAAAGTCCAAGTGCAAGAAACATGAAGAAAACTACATCAAGGCACATCATAATCAAATTGCTCAAAACCAGTGTTAAAGAGAATATTTTTTAACAGTGGCCTGAAAAAAAGACATGTTAGGTACAGAGAAACAAAGATAAGATTTCTCATTGTAAACAATGCAAGTGAGGAGACTGAGGAGCAAAATGTTTAAAGTACTGAAAGAAAAGAACTGTCAACCAAGGATTCTATATCAGGCAAATATATCTTTCAAAAGGGAAGGCCAGGGGCACTGGGGTGGCTCAGTCAGTTAAGTGCCTGACTCTTGATCTCAACTCAGGTCTTGATCTCAGTGTTGTGAGTTCAAACCCCCCTCCACACACACACTGGGCACTGTGCTGGGCGTGGAGCATACTTAAAAAAAAGGGGGGGTTCCTGGGTGGCTCAGTCAGTTAAGCATCTGCCTTTGGCTCAGGTCATGATCCCAGGGTCCTGGGATGGAGCCCTGCCTTGGGCTCCCTGCTCAGCGGGAAGCCTGCTTCTCCCTCTCCCACTCCCCCTGCTTGGGTTCCCTCTCTCGCTGTGTCTCTCTCTGTCAAATAAATAAATAAAATCTTAAAAAAAAAGGAAGTCCAAGTAAAGACATTTCAGTCATACAAAAGCTGAGAGAATTCATCACAAGCAGACCCACACTAGAAGAAATGGGAGGAAGATGATAACAGATGAAAACAGATTTACATGAAAGAAGAACACTAAAAATCACAACTACACGGGTAAATACATAAGATTTTTAAAAAATTATTTAAATATCTTTGATAATGGACTATTTAAGCGGAAAAACATGTGTGTGGTCTATAAATATGTAAATATAAAACATATGACAATAGCACAAAGGTTGGGAAGGTGAGAAAGGGGCATTCACTATTGTGAAGTCTTTATAGTATATGTGATCTCTTATATCACTTGAAGACTGACTAAGTTAAAGATGTTTACTATAAACCTGAAAGTAACCACTAGAATAACAAAACAGAGTTACAGCTGATAAACCAAAAAATGAGACAAAATGAAATACAAAAAAATTCAGTTAGTCACAAAAAAGACAGAAACGAAGAAAAAAGGAAACAAAGAATAGATGGGGTAAATAGAAACAAATAACAAAATAACAGATTTAAACCTAACTATATCAGATTGGTTATGAAAGCAAGAATCAAGTATATGCTACCTACAAGTAAAGTATTTTAGTTATAAAGTTAAAAATACGTTAAAAAAGTAGGGGCGACTGGGGGGCACAGTTGGTTAACAGTCTGACTCTTGGTTTAAGCTCAAGTCATGATCTCAGATGTGGAACAGCTATATTAATATGAGATGAAGTGTATTTTAAAACAAAAATCATTACCAGAGATAAAGAAGTTTCTTTTATAGGGAAAAAGGGTTCGATTCAACAAGAGGATATAACAATCCTAAATGTGTATGCCCTTAATAACAGAGCTTCAAAATACATGAAGCAAAAGCTGACAGAACCTCAAATATAAACAGAAAAGTCCACAATTGTAATTGGAGATTTCAACACTCATCTCTCAGTAATTGATAGACAGAATAAGTAGGCAGAAAATCAGCAAGGATATAGAAGATAGGAACATTATCAACCAACTTGACCCTACTTGACATTTATAGGACTCAATGAGAGCATTCTTTTCAATGAGAGCAGAATATACATTCTTTCCAAGAGCATAAAGCACATTTACTAAGACTGGCAGGCCATATTCTGGGGCATAAAACAAGTCTCAAAAATTTTAAGAGTCCAAGTCACACAAAGTATATTCTCTGACTACAGTGAATTTAATCTGGAAAACAATAAGAGAAGGATCTCGGGAAATTTCCCAAATATCTGGAAACTAAATAATATGCTTCTAAATAATCCGTGGGGTAAAGAAAAAATCAAAAGGAAATTTAGAAAGTATTTTGAAATGGATGAAAATTAAAAGACAATATAACAGAATTTGTGGGATGGCACTAAGTGCCTGTATTAGAAAAGAGGAAAGGTCTCAAACCAATGATTTTCAGCTTCTACCATAAGAGGCTAGAGAGAAAGATGAACAAATTAAGCCCAAAGTAAGTAGAAGAAAGGAAATAATAAAGATCAGAGCAGAAATCAAGGAACTAGACAAGAAATAAACAATAGAGAAAATAAATGAAGCCAAAAGCTTGTTCTTAGAGAAGATCAGTAAAATTGATAAATCTCTAGCCAGGGAACATCAGGAAAAGAAGAAAGAAGACACAAATTACTAATATGAGAAATGACAGAGGTGATAGAACTACAGATTCTACAGCTATTAAAAGGATACTAAGGGAATATTATGAACAACTTTCTGACACTAAACTTGACAACTTAGATGAAATAGACAGACTTCTTAAAAGACATAAAATACAAAAGTTCACTCAAGAAGAAACAGGTACATGAATAGCCCTCTATTAAGGAAATTGGATTTATAGTTAACCACCTTACTACAAAGATAACTTCAAGGCCAGATGACTTCACTGGTGAATTCTATGAAACACTTAAAGAAGTAATACCGATTCTATACAAAGTCTTCCAGAAACTTGAGAAGGATGGAATACTTCCCCATTAATTCCATGTTTGTTATCAGCATTACCCTGATAACAAAACCAAAAAAACTCATAACAAAAAAACTACAGATTAATGTCTCTCATGGATACAAAAATTTTAATAAATCAAATCTAACAATATATTAAAAGGAGTCTAACGATATATTAAAAGGAGACTACATCCATGATCAAGTGGGCTTTATCCCAGGAAGACAGGGTTCATTTACCTTTAGAAAATCAAGCAATGTAATTCACCATAATAATAAATTAAAAAAAAAGAAAAACATCATATGATTATCTCAATAGATTCAGAAAAAGGATTTGATAAAATCCAACATCCATTCCTAAGGAAAACTCTCAGCAAGCTAGAAATAGAAACTTCCTCGCCTTGATGAAGGGTATTATGAAAAGCCTACAGGTAACATAACATTTAACGGTCAATTATGGAATTCTTTCTCCCTAAGATCAGGAGCAAGACAAAGATGTCTGCCCTTATTCAACATTTTACTGGAAGTATTTTCAACAAATGATGCTGGGACAAATGCATAGCCACATGCAAAAGAGTGAAGTTGGTCTCCTTTCTTACGGCATATATAAAATTAACTCAAAATAGATCATAGACCTAAGTGTAAGAAGTAACATTATAAAATTCTTAGATGGAAACATAGGTGTAAAACTGTATGCCCTTGGATTAGACAATTGTTTCTTAGATATGACACCAAAAGCAAAAGCAACCAAAAAAATATAAATTTGGACTTCATCAAAATTAAAAACTTTTGTGCATCAAAGGACGCTATCAAGACAGTGAAAAGATAATGCACAGAATGGAAGAAAATATTTGCAAATCTTATGTCTGATAAGGTTCTGCTATCCCACAATATATAAAGAATTCTTACAACTTAACAATAAAAATACAAATACCTCAAGTGAAAAATGGGCAAAGGATCTGAATAGATATTTCTCCAAAGAAAATATACAAATGGCCAACCAGCACATGAAACACGATTAGTCAATAGGAAAATGCAAATCAAAACCACAATGAGATAACACTTCACACCTACTACAATGGCTATAATAAAAACAAAAATGGAAAAGAAGTGTTTGGGGGAGGATGTGGAGAGATTAGAACTCTCCTACATTCCTGGTGGGGATGTAAAATGGTGCAGTTGCTATAAAAAATACTTCAGTGATTCCTCACAAGGTTAATCATAGACTTACCATATGACCCAACAATTCCGTTCCTCAGAATATACATCCCAGGAGAATTGAAAACACTTTCACACAAAAATTTGTACATAAAGCTCATAGCAGCATTATTTATAACAGTCCAACAACAGTAGCAACTCAAATGTCCATCAACTGAGGCATGGGTAAACAAATGTAGTATATACCCACACGATGGAATATTATTCAGCTGTAAAAATGAGCAAAATACTGGAACATGCTGCGACATGGATTAACCTTGAAACATTATGCTAAGTGAAAGAAGCCACTCATAGAAGGTCACATATTATAGGATTCCATTTATATAAAATGTATGGAAAAGGCAAATCCATAGAGATATAAAGGAGGTTAGTGGTTGCCAGGGGCTAGAAGAAGGGGTGAATTGGAACTGACTGCTTATAGATATGGAGTTTCTTTTGGGGGTGATGGAAATGTTCTAGAATTAGATAGTGGTGATGGTTGCACAATTTAGTGAATATACTAATAGTCACTGAGTTGTACACATTAAAATGGTGAATTTTTACAAATATAACCTCTACGCCCAATGTGGGGCTTGAACTCACGACCCCAAGATCAAGGGTCACATGCTCTACCGGCTGAGCCAGCCAGGTGCCCCTAAAATGGCAAATTTTATGCTATAAGAATTATATCTCAATTTTTTAAATGGGCAAATGATTTGAATGGATATTTCTGCAAAGATGATGTATAAAAGGCCAATAAGCACATTGAAAGATGCTCAATATCGGTAGTCATTAGGAAAATACAAATCAAAACCACAATATCACCTCACATTGCAAGGATGGCTAAAATTAAAAAGACAATAACAAGTGTTGGTAAGATGTGGAGAAATGAGAACCTCATATGTTGCTGGTGGGATTGTAAAATGGTACAGCTGATTTGGAAAATAGTTTGGTGGTTCCTCAAAAAGTTAAACAGGGGTGCCTGGGTGGTGCAGTCATTTAAGCGTTGGACTCTTAGTTTTGGCTCAGGTGGTGATCTCATGGTCGTGATCTCAGGGTTGTGAGCTTAAGCCCCGCATGGAGCCCCACATTGGGCTTCATGTTCAATGCAGAATCTGCTTAAGACTCTCTCTCCCGGGGCGCCTGGGTGGCTCAGTCGTTAAGTGTCTGCTTTCGGCTCAGGTCATGATCCCAGGGTCCTGGGATCGAGCCCCGCATCGGGCTCCCTGCTCCGCAGGAGGCCTGCTTCTCCCTCTCCCACTCCCCCTGCTTGTGTTCCTGCTCTTGCTGTGTCTTTCTCTGTCAAACAAATAAAATCTTTAAAAAAAATTAAAAAGGTGGTTATACATAGAGTTACCATATGACTCAGGTAAATAACTATAGGCAAATCCCCAAGAAAACTGAATGCATTCATATACACAAAATTTGTACATGAGTGTTCATAGCAGCATTTTTTTGCAACGGTCAAAAATTAGAAACAACCTACTGATGCATATGACACTATTAATACATACAACAATGTGAATGAATCTCAAAATAATTTTGCCAAGTGAAAGAAGCGAGCAAAAAAATAAAAATGCCTATTGTGTTATTCCATTTATATAAAATTGTAGAAAATGCAAGCTATATAGTAACAGAAAGGCCATCAGTGGTTGCCTGGGGATGGGGGACTGCGGAGTGGATGAAGAGATGGATTACAAAGAGCCAAAAGGAAACTATAGGGAATGGTGGAAACTTGATGGTGGGCGATGGTTTCACCGAGGTATATATATGTCAAAACTTAGCAAATTATACACTTTTTGTACATGGCATGTAAAGTGTGCAGGTTACTCTATGTCAATTATGCCTCAATAAAGCTATAAACAAAAAAGGAGCAGGTCTTTGAACAGATGAGCTGCAAGGTCCTTTCCAGCTCCAGTTCTGTGGCAATTGGAATTACCTTGAAGCTCTGTATCAAAATAACGCTTCGTGCTAAAATGCCCAAATCATTGAGACCAAACTGGGGGTTTTTCTTGGTTTATTCAGAAACATGCCTTTGTTCTTCACCTTTCTTGGATGGTGTAGACAGAGCCTCAAAGCCCAGTGGAGTGACAGAGCAGGGAAGCACACCGGCAAACCAGTGGGAAGGCATGCAGGTCAGAGGAGGAAATTCGGGAAATGACAGCCTAACGAGCTCTGCTCTTTCCAGTTTCTTTAAGTCTATGATTCAGAGGATCGGCTTGCCGTGGACATTCCAGACCAGTGAGGTATCTCAGGTCCTTGAATGCATAGACATCCCATGGGAGAAAACAATGGAAGACAAGATGGAAATGAGAAATGGCCTTTTTAGGTCTCTTGACCCAAATGCAAGGAGCTGAGAGGATATGGAGGAAGAGGTGGAAGTGTCCCTTCCCTGCAGGAAAGGAGATTATGATTTGATGGGGTCTGGGGAAATCAAATGTAAGAAACTAAAGACCTGGAATGTCAAGCCTCCAGGGATGCCTTTCAGATGGACGTGCTAGAGGAGCAGACGGAAGGGGGTGCTACTCTCCCCCACCCCCTGTTAGCAGTGAAAGCCAAGAAGGCAAGGAAGGAAAAGAATGGAAAGCCAAGGGGCACACTTCAAAGTCATTTGTCAGCTGGGCAACTCCTGAAGCCAGTGCTATGGCTGACAGATCACCTCGTGGGAAGCCCCGGTGAAGATGGACTCAGCCCAGGAGGCTCTGTTGCCCGATCCTCGGACTGCACCTGGAGCAGATACTTGAAAGGAAGACAATCAAAACCCCAAAGACCCAGGGTGACTCCAGGCAACATTTACACCGGAGGAGAGTGGCATTTTCTTTTGATTCCAGGGTGTGATAAGTTATGAGCTTCAAGTCTGGAGCAGGGGAATTGAGTGTTCTTATAATTTTATCCTACACAGCAAAGCCACAGAAACCGTTACTATTCAGAGGAATGTAGACATCAAGCATCATACCTCATCTCCCCACCTCATTTCTCCTGCTGCATCTACGCCATGTGCACTGCACCTTCCCGTCCCCCCCAAAACTGGTTACACCAGCCAATATCATAACGATTCCTTAAGTTAGTAAGGTATCTCATGGTGTATAAATCCCCTTCTCCATTATTTCATTTTGATTCTTATTCAACCCCATGAGATAGGCATTGTTTCTCTCATTTTTTAGTAGAGGAACTTGAGGGATCAGAACAGAGATGTGCAGACGAATCCATTCATTCATCCATTCCAATATTCATTCAAATCATGACTGAACACTACTAGGCATCAGACACTGATTAAATGCTGAAGATATAGTGATGGAACCAGACAGCCACAGTCCTTGCCCTTGTGGGGCTCAGTTTAGTTAAGCTGGGGAGGGGGCAGAGAGACATTAATGCAACACAAATCTAATTGCAAACTCTGAGAGATGCTATTACAGGGGACTCTCCACCAGTCTGGAGGCCAGAAAGCATCTCTTGAGGAAGAGTTATTTGACCTTAGAGCTGAGCTGATGGATGATGGGTGTTAGCCAGGAGATGATAGGGTGGGGTAGAGAGTTTTCTGAGAGGAGAGGAGAGTACTGGGAAGGCATTGTGACAGGAAGGGACATGACACTACAGACAGAAAGAGAGTGAGAGGTAAGAGAGGAGTCTGGCAAGGTGGGCAGGGGCTAGATTATGCAGGGCCTTGCAGACCATGGCCAAGAATTGGGCCTTGATCCTCAGAGCCATGGGGGTCCACGGAAGGTTTACGAACAGTGTGAGACCAGCATGACCATTGCGGTTGCTGTGGACAATGATGTGTGAGAAATGACCAAGACTGAATGAGGATGGGGCAGCAGCAACCTAGATGAGTGTACAGACTTGAGAGAGATTTATAGGTAAAATTGACAGAAAGTTCATGCTCTCTCGATTCCAACATGCCGGGGATGTGAACGGAGGTAGTGGGGCATAGTGGGTTGATTGGTGGTCCCCCAAAAATATGTCCACGTAATAAACCCTGGAACCTGTGAATGTCATCTTATTTGGGAAAAGGTCTTTGCAGATGTAACCAAGTTAAGGATCTCAAAAGGAGATCATCCTGAATTATCCAGCTGGGCCCTAAATTTAATGATAAGTGTCTTTATAAGAGTGAGGCAAAGGGAGATCACACAGCCAGAAGAGGAGAAGGTTGTGGGATGATGATGCAGCCCCCAGCCAAGGAATGCCTGGGGCCATCAGAAGCTGAAAGATGCAAGGAAAGATTCTCCCCCAGAGACTTCCTGATTTCAGAATTCTGGCCTCCAGGACTGAGAAAGAGTAAATTTCTGCTGTTTTAAGGCACCAAGATTTTTGGTAATTTGTTACTGCGGTCTTGGGAAACTAATACATGGGATTTTTCTTTAAAATGACTACTTTTCTTTTTCTTCCTTTTCTTCCCCTGACGTGTTACTTTTTAAAGGTTGGTACACTATTGTACCCTCTCTTTATGTGTTCAGGAAATGTATGAAAGGCAAAGAAGAGAGAAGCCAAGAAAATCTCAGTCTGTGACTAGGTTTAGGACCCATGTGATGATTGGTACCAATCTCTGATCACTTTAGGGGTACAAACTTGGATTTGGGGTGGAGCAAAATTGACCCAGATTATCCCTCTGACTTTAACCTCATTATTTCGGAGCTCTAAACCCATAACCAAGCCAGCACAGACTCAGCACCTAGTCCCTAACTGTCTTTGCTCTGGCTCAGTACACAAGATGAGCGATCAGTTAACCATCCCACCTGATTTAAGTCCAAATAAGATTAGCTGGCAAAGTAAGAGGAAGAAAGGTCCAATGGCCCACTGAGCCCTGGAGATAAACCTGCTCGTTCAGGAGTGGCTATCCTAGGGCCACTCACAAGGGCCTTACTGCCTGGGGAAGGAATTTGCAGGGCTCCCCTGGGAGCCTAGAGTATTTATAGATCCTGGAGGGGAGGAAGGATGGAGGCCCCTGGGAAATGTCATAGAGGATGTGCAGAGGAAATGAAATTGCTCTGAAAGACCAACAGGAGGAAGAGGGACCTGTGTGGCTCTGGGACAGGCCAAAGGATCAGAGGGAATTGGGCAGGAGACAAGGAAAACGGGGCAACCCTGTGGGGCTGGGTCAGCTGCAGGAGCAGAGTAGTAGTTCTTCACCTTCTTGGAGGATCTCTATTAGGACTTATTCCACTAGTAAACAGTGATCCCTTTGGAGACATTTGAAAGACATGGCTGATTATCTAAATTCCATTGCCATAATATTTTTCAGGAACATGATTATTGTGTTGAATGAGGTGTGTCTGTGACGGAACTTCTGTTGTCTCTTAAGAGACCTGGAGAATGTATGTAGTTTGCAAAGAAGTTGGAAGACACCTGTAAGTGGAATAAATGTTTCTGGGACATTTGGAGCCCCTTTGGGAGTGGCTACAAGGTGCCCTGTGGAAGGGTTTAGCACGCAGTGGGGCTCAGATGCAGTGATAAATACTGGGGATGGAAACACAGGTAGGGCAGTTACACGGCAACATGGCTACTTCTCTCACTTTTGCAAAAGTGATAACTTATAATAGTATTTGACTCTGTGCACTTGGGGAAAGGGCAGGTGTGAGAGACAAGCTTTCCGCCTATGGGAAGAGTTAGGATCCACTGATGATCAGGATTAGGAGGCGTTGGACACCAAGGTGAGAGGAGAATCACTCAGCTAGATGCAGAAGAAATCATAGCAAAGTCCAACAAATCCCAACAACCAGGGTTTTTTCCTCCAAATGGTCATGAACGTCTTTTGTTTTATAGACTAGGTTCCAGGCTAGGTTCTGCATAATTAACGCCAAGCTCTCTGAGTAAAATGGTCTCACCCCCACAATGGGTAAGTTAATCACAGAATATGTCTTAAGCATCTCCTCTGTGGCAAGCACTGTGCTCGTTGCTCTCGTGGATATAGAAGAGTTAGAAAGCTCAACTCTGGCCAATAGAATTCGAAAGTCAGAGACTTAGTAACGAGACAGTGAACATTCATGTTCTCTGCTGGTGCTTAACCAAGCAAAAATCGTTTGTCATGGAGTTAGTGAGGCATCAAGTAGCAGCCAACCTCTTCTGCTGTTTTTCAAGTTCCCATTAAGTAGCTCTAGAGACGGGGCAGCTTTGAAGCTCTTTTTAAATATCTTTTACTGTTGCTGCTACTGAATTTCTTTGCTCATTAATTTAGGTTTTGTTTTAGGGAACAAACTGGATGAGTGATATTGAAAAGACACAGCATGATGAGTGCTCCAGAAGGGCTGGGTTGTGGAAGGAGGGTCCTGTGCACAGAGTTTGGAGAGCCTCCACAGCCAGCTGGGGCTCTGCTCAGCCAGTGAGTGGGAGCTCTCTGCTGGGAGGGGTTGGAGAGAAAAGCAGGACACAGGGGTTAGTTGGACCTAGATCCTCATCCTGACTTAGCCGTCAGCTTTCTTTTTTTTTTTTTTAATTTATTTATTTAACAGAGATAGAGAGAGAGTGTAAGCAGGCAGAGCGGCAGACAGAGGGAGAGGGAGAAGCAGGCTCTCCGCCGAGCAGGGAGCCCGATGCAGGGCTCCATCCCAGGACCCTGAGATCATGACCTGAGCTGGAGGCAGACGCCTAATGACTGAGCCAGCCAGGCGCCCCTTAGCCATCAGCTTTCTGGTAGCCCTGGGCAAGTCACTATTCCCAGAAGGGAATCTCGTAACAGAAAAAGCCCCAACCTCCTCATTATGCAGATGGAACCATCTGCATAATGAGGAGGTTGGGGCTTTTTCTGTTATGAAATTCCTCTGATTGATTACTGGCCAGGCTCATCATTCTCCAGATGTCTTCTCCCCACTGCACTTTTTACATTACTCCAGTATTGACAACCACTACATGATTGGGGGTAGGGGGCATTCATATCTTTTTGTTATTGCTGCTGTTGGTATTGATCCGTCTAAGAACCCACTGGACAAGTCGTGATGATTTTGCCCAAATGAAAGTACCCAAATCAGGACTTGATATATATCAGAAACCCAGAGTGATTATTAATATGACTATACAGTTCCTTTCTGCACTCAGTGAATATTTATTGAGTATTTGGACACCAGCACTGCCGGTGAGAACAC
The DNA here is from genome assembly GCF_003265705.2 of Callorhinus ursinus. Classification (NCBI taxonomy): domain Eukaryota; kingdom Metazoa; phylum Chordata; class Mammalia; order Carnivora; family Otariidae; genus Callorhinus; species Callorhinus ursinus. Next base: position 4,886,066 of record NW_027397095.1, read on the forward strand.
AAAAATGAGTAAGACACAGTGTTACTATCTCATAGTATTGGTAAGACATAGACGCAAATATCTATGAGAATATATAACATTTATATAATGTTTGCCTTACTAGGAGACCTGAGCACTGTACCAAGTACTTCATAGCTATAGATTTATTTAATCCTTCCAGTAACTCAGGGAGCTAGGCACTGGCCCTTTTTTCAGATGAGGAACCTAAGACTCAGAAAGAGCAAATAATTTGCCCCAAGTTACCTATTTAGTGACAGAGCTGCCTTACTCCAGAACCCATATGCTTAACCCTTATGCTTCACTGCTTCCTTGATTCAAGGCAGTGTGAGTTCAGTGTTATAAGTGCAAATAAAGTGAGCCTCCAAGAGGAGAACAGGACACTTGGAGAGTACAATTCAAGGAGGTTAAGAAAAACTTTCTTTCCAAAGGTTCTAGACCTACCTCAATAGCTGCTGCTGCTTGTTCTTTTGTTCCAAATTCCACAGAGGCAAATCCCTTCGGATCTCCAGTAGATTTATAATGTGGTACACTTATATAAACAACAGTGCCACATCTCCCAAATATTCTTTCAATCCAGCTGTGATTAACATCTTTGGGAAGTAATTCCTGTGATAAGTTAGAAGCAATATTAAATATACAAGCACTCTTTCTCAAGGTCAATACATTTTCACTTGTAACATTTTTTTTTAAAAGTACAAAAAAAGTGAGATATGGGGCTAGAGATGTGAGAATTTGCTTCTCAAAGCTCAGTGAGGGAAAAGCCTTCAGTGAGGGCTTTGAGGTTAGGCAGGCCTGGGAAAATTACTTAGCTTCTGTAAGCCTCAGATGCCTCATCTGTAGAATGGGGGTGATAAGGAATAAGGCTACTTCATAGGTGTGATTCATTCATTTAAATAAATTAACACATGTAAAGCATTCAGAACAGTGCTTGACACATGGCACATGGTCAATAAATTTTAGCTGTATCATTATCATCGTCATCGTCATCATCTGTGGGGACAGGCAGAGAGGAATGTGTTGCAACAGGATTGCACTCTGGTTTCACGGGCTGGACCTACAGGTTAAAAGTTGGGTTGTAAGTTGCCAAAGGTAATCCCTTTTTGTGTTGACTTTGAAGCAGGATGAGCTCTATTTAGAGCGGCTAAACAAAAGTCACTAAAGTGTCCCCTTGCTCAAAAGGGTGAAACTTGGGGCACCTGGGTGGCTCAGTCAGTTAAGCGTCTGCCTGTGGCTCAGGTCATGAGATCAGGGTCCTGGGATCGGGGGCATCAGACTCCCTGCTCAGCGGGGGTCTGCTTCTCCCTCTCCCTCTGCTCCGCAACCCCCCCCCCCGGGTCGTGCTTTCTCTCTCCTTCAAATAAATAAATAAAATATTTTTTTAAAAAGGGCTAAGCTTTATATTACCCTAGGGTAGGACATTGTCTCCCGAAGGCCCCCATTAAAATGAATACCATACTTAGAAGGCAAAACCTCAAACCACTATCACACATTAACTCCCTGAGTCAAGTGCATTCATCAGATTGGTTCCAGCAGAGATTGGTGCTTTTGGGGAATAAGACAGTGAGCAGCTGTGATGGCTACTAAAAAGACAGATGTGGATGGAGCAGAGCAAACAGAGAGTCTTTCCTTCTTGATCAGTTTCAAGAGGCCAGAGGCCAGAGCCCTAAGTGGGAGGGGCATGTCGGGAAGAAGAAAAAACTAACATTGAAGGAGCAACTACTGTGGACAGGGGACCATGCTGCTAAGTTCTTTACTTGCATTATCTCATTTAATCTCGCAAGCATAATAAGGTAGGTACTATTACTACCCTCATTTAACAGCTGAAGAAACGGAGTCTCGGAGAGGTTAGATAACTTTCCCAAGGTTACACAGTTAACAAATGAGATTGGGGAGGTGGAGTTTGAATTCAGTTATTTGAAATTCCAAAAGCTGAGTTCTTTCTAATAGAGCACAGTGCTCGCTCAAACCCAGAGGACAGAGAGCTGGATGAGGCAACGGAACGGCAGCAACCAATGGTGGTGGTGGTGACGACATAGGACACTAAGCAATGCTAAACAGCTTGTGCACAGCAGTGATGAGGGTGACAAGTCACAGAATGGCTTTGCATAGGTCAGTTATCTCATCTCTGTGCCCAGTAATACACTGAGTCTTACCCCTGCCCCCAGGATTGCCCCTGACTTTGATTGGAAACTGAATCTTGGCCCTGACCCAATCCTCACGTGCAACAATGCACGTCACAGCTATTTGCTGCCTTGGGGCAGGGGAGTGGGGCTGGTTTCATGTACCTCCTCCTCACCCCTGAAGAAACACCTTAAAACATTTATTTGCTGATATTAACTCAATAGTCTCATCTTCCTGAACAAATGAATAAAGGCAGCACAGAGTTATGCCAACAGTTTATCTCTTCGACCAGCACTTTCCAAGTGCCAGCTATGTGCTAGGCACTGTCTTAGGTACAATCATTCCCGTGACCTTAAAGTCCGGTGAGGGAGACAGATCTGAAAACCCGTCCTTTGAATATGACATTAAGATATATGGGAGCCCATGGGGGTTTCAGAGTGAGCAACCGGAGTTGCAGTCCTTGCCTCATGTGCCTCAATTCCAGAAGGTATGCTGGTGGTGGACCCTCTTCACAGCCCCACAAAGCAGGGCATGCAAATACAAAAGTGCTCCCAACTCATTGCAGGAGTGACTGCCAGTGAAAGGCAGAGCCATGGCTGTTAGGAAGAGGGCAAAGTCTCGGCAGGCGAGAGTGGTCTGAGAGAGGAGGAAGATGAGATCTTGGATCCGGGACTGGAAAAATGGATGCAATTTGGTTAAATGGTGAGAAGGGCTAGATTAAAACATGATTCTCCCATGTGTTCAGCTCTTTAAATCTTGCTTTTAAATGCATGCCTTCTATTTACTGAATGCTGCTTGCCTTAAACACTATTGGTTTGTTTTCGTATTTTTTTTCCCTTGCACATTTTGAAGATTAGGTAAAGTGGGAAAAAGGATTACAGAAAAAGGAAGAATGAATGAGGTGCTTTAACCCGGCACTGTCTGATAGCACTTTCTGCAACGATTGGAAGCTTCTATTCTGTGCTGTTCAATTCAGTAGCCACTGGCCACAAGTTGCTACTAAGCAATTGAAATGAGGCCAGTGCCACGGAGGAAATTACTTTTTCAATTTGTTTTAAATGTTATTCATATCTACCATATTGGAAAGCGCAGCTCTAACTGCTTAGCAAATAGCTCACACACACCCTAGTAAAGGTGTGATTCAATATAAATGCTTCTATTAACCTAGTGTTGGGAGCAAACAGGCTTGATCAATCAGGGGCTGGAGGGTCCCGGTTCCTAAAAACGACCCTACAAGGGTTTATTCCCCATTTGCACAGTGCCTTCAGGTACGTTATCTCATTTAACCACATAACAACCCTGAAGAGGGGAGGGTAGAAATGATCATCCTCATGAAATCCAGTACGGAGGTGACACTAGCAAGGTCCTACAGCACAGAAGGGTGGAGACCAGAGGCCAGGTGTTTTTCCTCCCGATTGGAAGACTCCTTCCAGGGGGATGGCACCAGGGGAAGTGATGTCATATTATAAATGCCCACTGCTCACGGCCTAGGCATTATGGATGATGAGAGGTGCTCTGCTTCACATGTCTGCCTTTTTCCTACTGGACTGTGGCTAACGGGGCCATAGACAAGTAACAGGAACTCTATTTTATTCCCTTCCCACTGCCTTGATTGAGGCAATAGAGATATTTTTGAAAAGTGCATTTATATATTCAAAATTATGCACTGAGCACCAACCCTGTTCCAGTCAGCGTTCTAGTCTGGGGCTACAGCTGTGAACGAAGCAGAGCTCCCTCTCTCGTGGAGCTGACAGTTTTGGGGGGGGGAGAGACTGACAATAAATAAATTGTGTATATACTGGATTGTTTCAACATTTCAAAAACATTTCAAATATACCAGGGCCTCTCGCATCGTTTGTGGCACACATATACACTGTCCAATGTATTTTTGTGTGTAAAGCTGGACCTGCACTTCAAGAATCTGCCTGGCTAGTTGAAATGTGGAAACACCTTTCGAAGTAGTCTTTTGACATGGGTTGAGTGCCACCTATGTGCAGAGTCCGATACTGGGGACTTTGGAAAGATGTAGAAGAATGAGAAGACAAGGTCTTGTCTTAGTGGGTTCCCAGCCCGGTGAAAGAGGCAGTCCCTTGCCTTAGGAGCTCCCAGCCTGTAAGAGCTGACAGTCTAGCTTGGGAAGGCAAAAAACTTCAGGACCCACTTACAAAGGGGAATCCCAAGTAGGGGCAAAATGAATCCAGCCTAGACTGTTCAGAGCTGGGTAAACTGTCCCCCTCATGATGATGGGGAACAAGAAAGGGAACACCCTCGAAGTTGCTGTTTGTCCCAAAGGCGAGGAGGAGCCCCCCCCCCCCCGTAGGCGGGGCAGCCCTTCCTGGATTACTGTTACCCCCGCAAGTCTTCTGGATGAGATGGAATTCGAGGTGCTATTGCAAGAATGAAGAACTGGGAGGCAGGATGGGGGGGTGGGCATTCCAGGTAGAGGGTGCCTCCTGGGGACCCGCCCCCCGGACAATTAAGCAGTCTTGGGCACAAACCTAGGCAGTCACCGCCCAATACAAACCCAGTTGAAGATGCAGAGGAGAAAGAAGGGCTAGTGGGGCGGGGGTGGGTCTTGGCTGGGGAGTGGCAGCGGGAAGGAGCCGGTCAGAGGCGGAGGGGATGAGTGGGGGCAGCCTGGGCCAGGTCCTCCCTGGAGCGCCCAGGTTCCTTGACAGCCGTTAAGGAAGCGAGGTGAGAAAGGGTTAAGTGTGCCCCTCCACCGCCCCAAAAGCTTCCTGTGTTTGAAATCCTTCAGGTCTCCAAAACCCTCTGGCCCCCGGCCAGGCGGGCATTGTCCTGGGAGCGGTTGTGGGTTGTCGGAGCGGCCGTGCCGCCTTTGTTGTGGGGCCACCTCGAGGTTCCCTCTCGCGCCCTGGCTGGGGCTGCAGAATGCGTGCCGGGAGGGGGGCGGTGCGGGAGGCTCGCTCCCTCTCCCTCTTCCTGCCCCCCCCCTCGAGCCCTCCCGATGACCACATGACCAAGTGGGCTCGCGGCCAAGCCACAAGCTACAAAATGCAGCCCCTGGAGTGAGCGGGGAGCATTCTCGCTGGCAGCCTGGGCCAGGGGCACTCGGAGCCTCGGCGGAGCAGCCAGCCTCCTGGAAAGAGCTCGCCGTCGTCCCCGGAGCCGCCCGCGGAGGCCAGCTTGGCGGCGCTGCCCCGCGGCAGGAGAGGGAGGCTGCCGGAGAGGAGGCGGCGAGCGAGCGCTGTAGGCGGCCAGCCCGCGCGGCGCAGCCGGGGAGCCACGCGAGCTCCGCGCCCGCACGCACGCACTGTCCGCGGCTCGCGCCTTTCCCCGCCTCGGGGCGCCCGGCCTCCCCTGTCCCCCCCGCCCCCGGCCCCGGGGCCGCTGCGGCGCGGCCGAGGAGCAGCATGGATCTGCGGCGCTGCGTGCAGGCGCTCCTGCTGCTCTGGCTCTCCCTGACTGCGGCGTGTGGAGGTGAGTGCGTGCCCCGCCGCTCGCCCGCGCGCCCCTCGCCGCCCTCCTGGACCGCAGCCGACGCGCTCCCTTCCCTCCGCCCCCAGCTCGCGCGCTCTCCGCCTCCCGGGAGCAGCCACGCGCCGGCCGCGCCGGGCCGCCGACTGACTGACAGGGCGCCTTGGGCCAGGGACCCAGCCGGCCCGGGGCGACCGCTTCCTCCGGGAAGGGCGCTCGCCTCGGTCTCGGGCGTCACCCGCCCGGCGCCTTGCCCCTCCCGGCGGCCCCTCGAAGTCCGAGGAGCTCAGGGCCGCGGGCGTGCGTCCAGCGTCCCGCGCCCTGTACCCCCACGTGGTGGAGGGTATGTGTGTGTGGCGGGGGCGGGGGGAGCATGTCCCGCTCCCCGTGGATCAGTGGAGGGAGCTTGACCTGAGCCTGGTGGCCTGGCCTCCCGAGTTGAAGGTTTTCCGGCCCCTGGACGTTAGGGGCCGCGCGCGGGTGCCGGGGCGCGGGCCACTCGGGATGATGTGCCAAGATGCAGACGTGACACTTGTTGCATAGGCAGGAGCGCGCGGCGGGGGCGGCGGCGTGGAGCCCGGCTGTTGCTCTGTTCAGCCTGCATGTGAGCCAAGGCAGCCTTCCCCGGGCCGAGCCGGGCAGCGCCGGGCCAGGCTGGTCTTCTCTTCCCCAAGCTCCGATCTGGTTCGCTCTCCTGCTCCCGCACAGGAGGCCCGCCCCACGCACACCGCCCCCCCCCCCACCCCGCCCAGGGCCTCCTTCTTCGATATCCTGGCTCCGGCCTTTACTCATCAGCCCCAGGCACAGGCTGTCTCCAGGCACCAAACCGGGAAACATGCGCCTGACTTGACACCTCCATGCAATTCTGGGAGGGGGACCCCTTTCTGCCCCACCTGCACCACGCCCCCCACCTGGCATATTTGGCACCGGTGCTCCCTTGCCCTCCCTAGACCCGGTCCCCGCCGATGCCCTGGCAGCCTCAGCCCAGGCTGCCTGTCCCCCGTGCGTCAGTGTCTCCTGGGGCTGTCAGCTCCTGCCTCCAGCTGCCGCAGTCCTGTGATCTGGCTTTCACTGCTGCCTGCCTGGCACCACAGAAGGGCAAGGCCAAGCCCAGGTGGACGAATGCCAGTGCCAGGGCTGGAGCCGCAGAAAGGTGGGAGCAGAAGGAAGGAGAGGGCAGGGCAGCGGGTTTCCTAGATGAAGGGGATGGGGCCCTACCTAGTTCCAGACCCTCCAGAGCAGGAGGGGGGCCTGCAGCCCAGGAGCCTCTGAGGGGCCGGGCGGGGCTCCACCTCTCTTTGTAGGCTGCCTTCTCTCTCTGCTCTTGCCTTTTGGCCCTGCCCTCGCCCTGGGAGCTGCCTGGCTTCTCAGGAAGGTGCATCGGTTAGCTCTGGCACTCCCTGCCTTCAGCTAGCTGTCTAGGGGTCTTCTTCCTCAGGGCCCAAGTGCTGCGTGAGCCTCTTCCCTGGTAAGAAGGGAGCAGGCTTTTCCTCAGAAACTCCTGTCAGGCAGGCGAACAGAGAGCAAAAGATAGGAATGAAGGACACCTCATGGGCCTGTCCTCCAGGCACCTACCATCCAATGCAGGCGGCAAGACAAGACACCCACAGGACACCACCACTGGCAAACGGTCCAAAGTGGTACCGTCGGGGGAGAAAGAGTGGGTACAGAGAGGGTGTCCTGGAGGAAGCTGGGGCTTCCTGATCTGCATACTTGGTGCTCCCCCAGAGGCTATGGGGAGACCCTTGGGCAACTGACCAGTACTAGGACCCTTTAGGGGTCCAGCTGGGAAAGGGGACAGCTAGTTTCAAGGGGAGGGAACACTTGTGTCCAGTGCAGACCCTGTCACCTCTTGCTTTAATTTGCCCTTCTTCATTAGGGCATCTACCTTTGTGCCCTTATTTGGGTAAATTTGTTGCCCTCACATTTTGCTTAAGCCTAGCACTGGATGCTAGGCTCTCACTGCCTTCTCCATCCCATGACATCTCTAGGAGCCAAGGAGGGACGCTTCCTTGTAGGTGGCCACCAGCCAAGGGTGCAGGTACTCATGTCCTGCTCCTCCTGCCTCCTACCCTGGGTCAGAAACAGGGACCCCGGAACCACCTTGCCCTTGGCCCAGACTTGCATGCTCTCCCCAGCCAGAGTCTCCAGTCAAAGTCCCAGGCCCGGGGGCGCTTGGCTGGCACAGTCGGTTTTGTGGCCAACTCTTGGTTTCTGCTCACGTCGTGATCTCAGGGTCGTGAGATTGAGCTCCCCCCCCCCAATCAGGCTCTGCGCTCAGAGGGAAGTCTGCTTGAGATTCTCTCTCCCTCTCCCTCTGCCCCTCCCGCTCCTGCTCTCTGTCTCTCAAATAAATAAATCATTAAAAAAAATTTCCCAGGCCTGAAAACCTTGCTTCCTCCACAATACACTCTCTCCTGACTTGGAATGTCTGTGCCCCCCGCCCCAATTCACTGAACACATACAAACTCCTCCACTGCTTCCTGACCTGAGATACGCCTTGCTCTTCTGAGTCTGAGAGCTCCTGGGCCAGGGCCAAGTGTCTCTTGGTCTTGTCTGAGCACCTTTCTCCTCCTCCTCGGCCCTAGCTCAGAGCCTGCAGTTACAGTGCTAGTGTGAGACCAGCCTACTGTATGTCACCCTCTCGGGGAGCGGGTACCTCTACTCCATCCCCAGTCCCTAAGCTCCAAGCGCTCTTGTAACCTGAGCCGGGCCTCTCTCTGGCAAAAGACTAACGCAAGTGAAGTGGAGGGCCAGGCTGCCAGAGCGTGACGTGTGCAAGGGCAGCAAGGCTGGCCCGGGAAGGCAGCTCGGGGCGCTGGGGTGGAGGGCTGAGCGGACCAAGGACGGGTGCCTCAGCAGGGAGAGACCTGCAATACCGGGAGGGGGCATAGCCAGTGGGGGGCCCCACCGGAGCTGGGCTTTTAAAGCAGACACAAGATAGACTGGATGGCAAGACAGGAGGCAGATGCATCACTCCTGGTGAGGTTGGCACGTTCCTGAAAAGTCACACGCACCTCTTTGTGCGCTGGCAGGGTTGGAGTTCAGGCCGCACGGAAGTCAAACCCTGTTCACCCCTGACTGCCGTTCTCAGCGTAGAGATGCTGAGGCTTCATTCCGACGGTGCTTCAGAGAACAGGGGCTCCAGTCCCTCTAGGCTTCAGATTCTTTGGGGGATTGCCCCCAGCCTCCCTTTAAGTAGCAAATGAATTAGAAGAAAATATTTAAGTGCACTGAGGACGGCCCCCGTTTCTGAAAGGGGAATTCTTTTGTACAGCCAGGACCTCTGCAGTGATGCGCATCAACAGCCTCTGAACTGGACGGCATAAAGCCCGGGTTTCAGGTGTCAGCTTATCTTAGGGTGAGCCGGACTCAGAATCCAAAGTTGGAGGAGCCAGGAGGGTGATGGGATCAGGGTGTGGGAGGAGCTGCAGACTTCTGGCTGCAAAGAAGACAGTGAGCCCCCCACCCAATGGGATGCAATGTGCCAGGGGCTCCTGGTGGCCGTTCTCTAGGGCCTGGCTGAGTGCTCAGGCGGCCCGAGGCAGTTCTTCTCTGCCGGCTTGGAGTCGAGATGTCTCCCTGGCTGGAGTCTGAGCTACCATCTCCGTTCCCCATCCTGGTTCTCGGCCTCCGCCTACTTAGGGCCTTTCACCCCTAGTCCTCCCTCCCTTACTGCCACCAACACTCGCAGTCCTGGGTGCTGACTACGTGGAGGTGATGCCCTCCCCATCTGGGTACCATGTCTCTCTTCTCCATGCCCACTCTACCGCTGGGGCTGTCACCTGTGCCATCGGCGCACTCCCACTCCACCCCAGTAGTGGAGGGCACGGACTCAAGAACAAGGCCTCGCAGGATCAAGGCCCCAGGAGGGTCCTTCCCTGTGCCTGGCCACACCCTCAGCACAGGCCTTCCTGCCCCGAGTGCGCCTCTCATACGGACTCCTCATCAGCATCATTCCTGCCCCCCTCAGTGGTCAGGGAGAGCCTTGAGAGGACCCCGAAACATAGGGCAGAAGCTGCAGCTGCTGAGGTCAGGGGTGGGGGTGGGGGCTTAGTGAAGGTCCTTCCCTCCTCTCTCCTTCCCTGGCCCAGCCCTTTTGCAAATGGCTTTATGACAGACAGAAGTGGCTTCCTGCCCCACGGCCCCAAAGTGTGAATATAATTTGTGTTTTCATTCTCGTTAGGTGATGGGTTTTAATTCTCACTGGGGGAGGAGCTGACACATTAACCCACCCCAACCAGAAGCACAGAAATGTGGCTGGTAAACAGTGGGGTCCTGGCCGGCCTGTGACTTTTCTTGGGGAAAGCAGGTGGAGGACTAGAGTGTGTGCATGTGCGCAGTGGGCTTGCATGTCTTTTTTTTTTTTAAGATTTTATTTACTTATTTGACACAGAGAGAGACACAGCGAGAGAGGGAACACAAGCAGGGGGAGTGGGAGAGGGAGAAGCAGGCTTCCCGCGGAGCAGGGAGCCCGACGCGGGGCTCGATCCCGGAACTCCGGGATCATGGCCTGAGCCGAAGGCAGATGCCTAACGACTGAGCCACCCAGGCGCCCCAGGGCTTGCGTGTCTTGAGAGAGCAGCAGGGCCCCGGAGCCTGGGTGGGGAGGGCCCGAAGAACAAACCTCGCCTGCTTTTGGCCCAAGAGGAGGAGAAATGCCTGGAAATTGTGTGCAACCGGAGGAAGAATCACTAGGGCCAAGGAGCCAACAGAGGACCCAGAGCATGGGGGTGCTGGAGGCAGGAGGAGGGAAAGGAAGATCAGCCAGGGGTATGACTGGGGGGCTAGCAGCCAACGGGTGGTGATATGGAAACTGTGAGCTAGTTGTGGGGATGCCTGGATGGATGGAAATGGAGCTTCAGGGGCAGGGATATAACTGAAGGCAAATCCGGTGGTGTGGGAGGAGAGAGACTGGGATTGGTGATCACTGACCTCAGAAGCCGTATTTCTGCAGGCCAGCCCAGCCCCGGACTGGGCATGGCTCAAGTTCCCTGCAATCCGCCTTCTGCCCAGCACCATCTCGTCTCCCTGTTCTGCCTGCTTCCAGAGGCTAGGCTTGTTTCTGGAGTAAAATCTCCCCTCCCCTGGTTGTGCTGCAGCATTGGTGAGAGCCAGCCCAGGTGCCTTCTCCCTCACTGCACCCAAGAACACCCAGCACCACTCGGATTCTATTGTCAGGGCTTGGCCTGGCATCAGGAGGCTTCTGCTCTACGCCAGGTGTGGGCAGATGTAGAGCAGAGCCCCAGAGAGCCAAGGAGAAGTCAACTGGGATTTAAGTGGAAGGAATTTACATCAGACACAGGGTTGGGCTGTGATGTGGGGATGAAAGGAGGTAGGGCATTCGGTGGGGAGGTGCTGGCTGCAGCAGCCCACACCCCTCCTGATGCACAGACTTGCCACCTCAAGTGACCATTCACTCATTGGTTCACTCATTCATTCAGATAATATTTATTGGCCTCTAAATGTGGTCACAGGCTGGATAGAGCCCAGCTTAAAGCACACAGAGTCTCTACAACCCCCCCCCCCCACAGCCATACCCACAGGGAGGTCACAAGGAGCACGGGAGCCTCAGGGATGCCTAAACACCGCTGAGATGCCCAGGGGTGAGGTATGAGATCTCAAGTACTCAAAAGTGGGTCACCTGTCTACTGAAGGATGTCAGAGTCCAATGACATGATGTTCTGGATTTGCTGTAAAATACTTCCACAAAGAAAAACAGAAAAGGGATAACTAAAGCCTATGGCACTCCACCTGGATAATGGTTGAATCTGGGTGATGGGTACCTGGTGGTACGGGGATTCATTTCATTGTACGTGTGAAATGTTTTCAGTGTATCCGTTGCAAGGGGGCAATGGGGAGTTATCGCTTGCTGTGCCCTGACCAAGTACAGACATATGCCCCACGCTGTACCCCCCTCCGATGTTCTAAACGGAGAACATGTTTGTGCCTGCCGGAAACATGGTAGAACTGCCAAAAGGACCTAAAGTCAGCTCCATAAATTGCAAGATGTGAGTAGTAGGTTTTGGCCCAGGCCAGTGTAAAAATTGCAAACTGTTCCTCAAGATGGAAGATAAAACCAAAGAGAAGCCTTGTTGGAGACTTGGCCCCCTACCACGAGCCTGCGGCCCCCTGCCCGTCCGCATCAGCCCTCCTGGCTAACAGGCTTTCCCTCTTCCTGCAGGGCCCCTGCTGCAGCCTTCTGATGGCAGGGGGCTGGAGGAGGGCAATGTCCGCCACCTGGTGCAGCCCAGAGGATCACGGAATGGACCGGGGCCCTGGCAGGGCGGTCGGAGGAAATTCCGCCGCCAGCGGCCGCGCCTCTCGCACAAGGGCCCCATGCCTTTCTGAAGCAGGTACTTGAGCCTCTGGGCAGTGGGGGTGGAAGGAGCTGGGGAGGGACAGCCTGGAAGTTGGGGGACCCTGCTGCTTCTTGCTGGGCAGACACCTGCACCGAGCCCTTCTGGCCCCGCACACAATGTAGGTGCTTACAAAGCACCCATCTTACCCCTTCATTTTACAGACATGGAGACCGAGGCCCAGAGAGAGGCTTGACACCTGGAGCCAATCTCCTGACTCCCCAGGAATGGGGTGCCAGCTCCCCTCCACTCGGCTGCCCGGGGTTGGGCAGGCTGGCCCAGTTGGAGAGTTCTAGAAGTCCCGGAGGGGCCTTGCTGAGCTGGAGAGGGATGCCTCAGGGCATCCTACTGGTGTGCAGGGTGGATCTTCACCAGAGAAGGGGAGGGAGGCAGAGAGCCTTGCGGGGCAGCAGGCAGAGATGAGGAAGAGAGTTGCCCAGAGCCATGAGAAAGAAAGAAAAATCCAAGGCAGTAGCAGAGAAAGCAGGGCCTAAGCTTGCCCCTGAGGCCTGGCCTGCTGTCTCGCCCCTGTGGCCTGGACAAGGTGGCACCAACTCAGGGACCTTGGGCTTTAGGTTCAGGGTTGTGGAGAGAGGGGAATGAAGGCTGTCTCCTTTGCTTTCCTGGCTGGTTCCTTTGACCTAAGACATGTCCGTGACTTCTCGCTGGTCGTTTTTGTCTCTTTAGGACTGAAGGGGCCCCTGAGTGCCCACCCCCTGCAACTCTGGCTATTCCATAGATTGGTCTGCTTCTCTGGAGCCCTCACTCCCATTCGCCTCTCTTCTCGCACCTGTCCGCGCTGCTGACGGTCCCGGCTCTTCTCACCCACCGGCTTCCCCGAATGGCATGATCCTGCCCCTAGTTCGGATGATTCCCTTTCTCTCCCACGGATCCATTCAGCCCCTCTTCCTGGCCCATGCCTGGACTGACTTCGGAGACCCAGCACTGGAAGGCTGGCCTTCTCCCCAGCTCTCCCCTTCCTCTAGTCGTCTTCCCCCATCCCCAGTCCAACAGCAGAAGCTTCCGCCCAGCCCTTCCTTCCTCACCTCACTGGTGCCCTGGGGGCCGGGGTGGGGGGAACACTCCCTTCTTCAGTGGGCTCAGCAGGTCCCAGGCTTTCGAGTCACGTGGACCCTTCACCCGGCAAGGAGGTGCTGGTTAGACGGGCTGGGCCATCGATTGGGATGCAGACCAGGCGCCTTGTGGGGCATTGGAATGGGGCTCGGTCCTCTGCTGAAGGGGAGAGGGAAAGCACTGGAGAAGAGGAATAGCTGCTGTAGCCTTATCCTCCTGCCGTGTCTGGCTCACGGAAGAGGTGAAGGAGAGGGGCCATGAAGTACTTCGTCACCTCTCTGTGTCTCCTAACACTGCCCCCCACCTCACCCCCAACTCGCTCCATCCCTTCCTTGCCTGCTAGTTCAAGCTCTTGCTCAGGAGATGGCTCTATACCCTCCCAGGAGCAAAAGCCAAGCAGGAGGAGTGGGTTGTTTTTTTTTTTTTTTTTCCCCCAAGAATCACAGAATGTCAGGGCCAAAAGGAACCTTGGCGATCACTTAGCTCCGCCTCCTTGGCAAACTCTTGCAAAACCAGGCCTGGAGAGGGACAGCGGACCTATTCGGGGTCACTGCAGAGCCAGAATGAGGACCCAGGTCTCCCCGCTCCCACTTGATGATGTCCTCTTCCCTCTTGATGATATCTTTTCAAAACACACTAAGTGCCTTGCCCGCGCACGGTTGGGGCTGGGGGGTGGCGGGGAAGGGAGGTGCAGGCCGGCTGTGAAGTGCCCCGCGGTGGTGTCGGGGCCCAGCTGCTCCCGCCTCCCTGGCTTGCCCCTGCCAGCCCATCCCTGGCCAGCGGCCCCCATTCCTGCAGCACTTCCAGGGCCCAGGTGTTCTCACAGGGGCAGCTCAGGTTCTGAGGCTCCTGCTCGAACCCCAACACTGGTTTTCGGGAGCCAGAAGATAGCTTTAAGTAATTGGCCTCGGTAGCCTTCCCTTCATGTGGACTGGACCTTCTTTCCCAGTGGCCTTTCCTTAGGGGAGCGGCAAGGGGGAGAAGAAGGAAGGGAGGGAAGCAAGGAGAGAAGGAAGGAAGGAAGGAAAGATGGGAGGAAGTACAGGTCTGAGCAGGCTTCCTTCTCGGAGGCCCCCCAGGAGGGAGGAAAGGGGAGACAGGAGCCTGATGGCCCACCTATGTATGTGTGGGGACAGGGGGAGTCAGGGCCCTCCGAGTCCCACAGTAACCCCGAGGTTGCCTAACCGCCTCTCCCCCCTCACTTCCACTGCTGCTTCAAGGCCCGCCCTGAGGAGCCGGGCTGGGCACCCGCTTCCCGCACCCCCTTCGGGCTGGGAGTGGGGGCTGGCCAGGGTCCAGGAAGCCCCTTCTGCCACTGATGCCCGCACCCGGGATCGGGCCTTCTTTCCCCTCCTCCTCTCTGCATCTCCTGGCTCATCAGCTGCCCAGCCGGCCCCGTGGGGTAGGGGGATAAAGCTGGTCAAGTCCAGAAGAGAGCAGTGGGGGGCTGGGGGCTTGTCTTATTTAAAATGGTTGTGTATGATTCTTATACTAATTTATACAAAGATATTAAGGCCCTTTTCATTAAGAAATTGTCCCCTTCCCATAATTGTGTTCACTGTGTTTGTAAAGATTGTTCTGTGTAAATATGTCTTTATAATAAAGAGTTAAAAGCTGACAATTCACCCTTACTCTTGGAGGTCATGTTCAGGAGGGGCATTCCTGTCCCCTGAGGTCCATGGTTGTCCCTGTGCCCACATATTGCACTTGCACGGAGGTAAGTGCCTGCATCCCAAATCAATTCCAGGTCAAATGGCCTTGAACCCATTTGCCGCAAACGCACAAAAGGAACCTCTGTGCTTAATGACCGGTTCACATAACATTCAGTCCGCTTTTAAGTGTTTTGGCATCTGTTTGGGTGTCCTTCCCCCCCCCCTTCGGTGTCATTTAAAGCTTTTTTACAGAGCAATTGATTTAAGGACATTCTGGTTAAAGGTGGGATTCCTACTCAAATTTGTTTTATATCCTTGGTGGGTGTCTTCTAATTTTATCTACTTTTGAACACTTTCAGGACTTTTTAGCCAGTTTGCCTTTCCTGAAAATGGTTATGTTTCCTGCAATAAGTACATTTGGTAATGACTTTGTATGTATCATTTTATGTTCCACAAAATAGAGCTGCTTGATGAATGAGAAAGGCTGAAAAATAAAATGCAAGGAGTTCAATACAGTTCTGCCCCATCTGTCTCACTTCTTCACACTTGCTGTCGAAACGCCGATATCTTGCAGAACAGAAAGGAGCATGGGTACACGCTAATTTGGTTAATCAACTCATTAGGTGCACACAGACAGACACAGTGCAGAGCACAACCCAGCGAGAAGGAGACAGGAGTGATCAAAAAGGTGCGTTCAATAAATCTTGTGGGATATTCTACAGATTTGATAGGTATTTGGTGCTAGAAATACAGAATTTTAAGAAAGGGTCTGCAGACAAACTTGCTAAAAAGCCATGGAACTGCTCAGTAGGAGACGAAATAGAAAAAGCCACGCACAAGCATACAAAATAATCTCATCATTGACAAAATGCTGCCGATTGCGACATAGTGATTTAAAAATACGACATTATGCTGGAAGTGCCTCTTAAGAAAATTGGTACAAAATGCCTTCTTTCAAAATTACTACTTTGACTTTTAGGCAAACTGGTCGTCAGAGTAACTGGTTAGGCAAAGAGGTTTAGGTGGGCTGGCTTTATGCTGATTGGTCTGTTACCTCCCTGATCACCCCCAAAGCTCTAATTTTACATGAAACCAAGGAGAAGGGGGTGGTGGCAGGGCCGGGGAACTTAATACCCACCCAGAAGTGTGCAGCTTTCAGAGCTCCTTATAAAAATAACTCCTTTTGTCATCCTAACGACTGGGTGACACAGTCCCCGAGCCCCATTTTACCAGTGAGAAATGAGAAAAGGGGCTCAGAGAAGTGAAGCTAGTAAGTGAATCTAGTACCTGGACTTCAAATTCTAGAATGCAAATCCTTTCTCTGGTCCTATGGACGTTCCCCTAATTAGAGGGAAGACTTAAGTACAAAGCGTGTTCGGTATTCTCAGTAAGTGCAGAAGAAATGGACGTCATGGTGTGGACCGGGGGGATTGCTAACACCGGCCCCCACGGCCCGATCACATTTGGTTAAGTTGGGCAGGAGGCTGGCGGGCAGTGGAGGTAGGGGCAGGAAGGGGAGCGGCCACCCGGGTCCTCCAGGCGTAGGTAACCAACTGGAGGCTGGAGGGTGACTACGAGTCTGACCCTGGGGCAGAGAATGAGGGAAAGATAATTAGATAATTAGACATCAAACCAAAAGAAGGCAGGACATATGGATTGCCACCCTTTGGCGATATCTTAACCAAATAAATACAGTAGGATCAGAGTAGGGGGTGGTTTTTGCAAACACAGAGGTAAAAAGAAAAAGGGGTTCACTTAACTGTTTCTGGCCCATAAGTCCTAGACCAAGAGGTTGAAGGGTGGGGCTGGGGGGACAGAGAACTCAAAAAACAACAGTGCTTCAAATCCACCTGGAAAGTAGGCAGCCTCCAAAATGGCAGAGATGAGGGAGGCAAAGGGGCCCAGGCCCAGACACATGGCTTCTCAGGCCCCCAGGAGTGGTATAAAATGAGCCCTAGGCCTCCGAAGCCTAACATTTCAGACTCTCCCACGAGCCCTGGCTGACTCGGTACCACCAACTAGGGCTGGGCTCCTCCACTGTGGAGGGAAGTATGGGGCCAGGCCCAAGCAGCCATTCAGAAGTGCTTATATAACTTTCTTTTTCAGGCCTAAAGTTTATTCAGCTGAAATTTCTCAATCCACAGTTTCTTTCTGACCAGAGTGGGCTCAGGCCAGCTAACAGTGAAAGGGAATAGCAGAGAAGACTTACTATCTTCTGCTCCCAGCCCTAGAAGGGGCTGTAGACTCAGCCAGCCTTACTCGGGAACCTCCAAATGGGAGGCCTCTCCAGGGCTCCTTTGACAAGCTGGTACTCCTGATGTAACTGGCCAGTGCTCACAAGAGGGAGCCCGGCAAGGAGCTCCCCCTCATTGCTCCCGTGGACTTGAGCCAAAAGCCAGAGCCGCATCCAGAATATTTCCTTGAATGTTTCAAATCAGGGGTCGGCAAACTTTTTCTGTAAAGGGCCAGATAGTATTTTCGACTTTGCGGGGCCTTCCCATCTCTGTCCCAACTCCCCCAGTCAGCTGCTGCAAAAGCAGCCCTAGACAAAGTATAAATGAATGGGTGTGGTTGTGTTTCAACCAAACTTTATTTATAAAAACAGGTGGCAGGTCACAGTTTGCCGAACCTGGTCTCAACTCAGCCCTTGAACCCCTGCCTGGGGCCCGAAGAGAAGACTTACATTCTACAGCACGGTCTAGAATGAAGGGAATTTAATAAACTGATTATGAGCTGGCCTCCGTGCCATGCTAAAATCTGATAATAATCATACTGACAAAGGGCTTTCAGTGGAAGGGGGAAGTCTGGGTCAGATCAGGGTTCAAATCCCAGCACCACTATTCACTTATCTGTGAGAACTTAAAGGCAGTGTCTTGATCTCAGTGAGCCCTGTTTCCAAATCTGGCAGATGCTCTGCCCACTTTTCAGCACAGCGGTCAAGGTTGAATGAAACGATGCAGGGCAAGTGTTGGGCACTGCACCCAGCCCGTGGCACAAGCTTACTAGTGGGAGTTAATGTTATCTCTGCTAAGCTTCACCCTAACCCTGAGAAGTGGACAGGGCAGCCATCATTATCCCCAATTTCTAGATGGGGAAACAGGCTCAGGGAGGTCAAGGCCCTTGCTCAAATTCACAGAGCTACCTGGTTCTGTCTTCAGCTGGGGTCAGCTGCCATGCCCTGGCTAGGGGTCTGCTTCCCCACCATGAGTGTGCCTCGGCCCCTAGAAACTTCCAGTGTCCCAGACAACACTTAGGGCCTCCCCAGGGACAGAACAGGCCCTCAGCATTTTCCCTTGTGGCAGGATTAGTTTGGGAAGCACCTGGGCTAGGATTTCAAAGCCGGGCTCATGCTCTAGGAGACTTGCCTGGCCCTTGGGTTCTTCTCTACACAAGGCTGGGAGCCCAGAAACCTGAGTTCCAGTCCTGAATCTGTTTCCACCCAGGGCTTGCTGGGTAGCTTGGCAACGTCTCTCCTTGGCCCTTTCTGGGCCTCTGCCTTCTCACCTGCCCAGGCTTCTTTGAAGGGGTGGGTGAGTGAGAAGCATCCGCTTGTGAATAAGGCCTTGCTGGGGGTCCCAGCGAACAGTGAGGATGCTTCAGGCCACCCTCCAGAGAGAGTCCAGGGCCTGCCACGGAGACCTGTAGGGAGGAGCTCTGGGAGAAGAAATAGGCATATAGCAGGAAATGGGAACCTTGGCCAGTGAGGAAGGCCACCACTGGGTTTTGTGGGTCTGCACAAGCTTCCCTTGGTCCCAGAGGCTGCCATAACCTCCATTTCATACTTCCCTCATTGTGCAAACAAAATGCTTTCTGATGCGACCATGGGTGCTAAAGAATGGGCAGGCTGCAGCCTAGCCAGCCCAGTGGCCTGAAACTAGAGGTTTGGCACTCTGGAGCCTAAACTCAGCTTGGCCAGTAACTGGCTGTGTGACCCTCGGCAGGTTAGTTCATCTTTTGGGGGGCTCCCAGTCCCCCCTCATCACCTATCATCATAGCCCAACAATCTCTGCTCTCCCCACCTCAGACATAGAGAATCCTAGAAGAAGAAAGCTGGCAGGCAACTGTGAGGTCATTCAGTCCTCCAAACCCCTTTGATTTTCGATGAAGAAAGTGGGACTCCGTAGAGGAAAGTGGCCCACTCTAAGGGGCACAGCTAGATGGTGCTAGCAAACGTGCCGGGCCACGCGCTGTTGGCACATCACCCGTCCTGACTTCGTCTCCATCGCAAGCCGGCTAGGTCCGTCTGAGGATGCCCTGCGGTGTGTAAAAACGAAAGAGAAGGCACTTTAGAGGAAGGCCAAGGCAGTGTTGAAATGCAAAGGCTTCAGTCAAGGGCGGCTGTCTCCTCTGGCTGTGGGGAGAGCTTCACTCGAGCGCCCCCAGGCCCGGGACAGCAGAAGCGCTGCATCTGCGGGACCAGGGGAGGTCCGCCTCCCCCCTCCTCCCCTCAAGAAGCTCAGGTTTCCATAAAGGCAGTCTCTGGCTCCCTCCCCAGCAAGTGTTGTGGGGACAGGGGCCGGTGACTGGGGCATAGCTATGAGGTTTCACCCCCCTGTGTATAGGCTCCCAACCTTTCTCAGAGCCTAGAGTTCTCTCACCTCCCTCAGAGAACTCCCAACTCCTCAGGTGGGGGCTGGGTGGAAAGATGTAAAGATCCACAAAGCAGAGGGAAGGATCACACAAGGGTAGAGAGGGGCTGGAGGAGGGGGTCTCGTGAGGGAAAGCTCACCACTCAGCCCCTTCGCCTCCATCACTCAGAGATCTCAGACCCTGGTTTGGCCAGGAGTTCCAGTCTGATTTCCCTCCTTCCGCACCCGACTGTGGACCACCTCCCCGCTTAGCTCCACAGCCCTCTTCACCCCATCCCCTCTCCCAAACTGCCTGTCAAGCTTCAGGTCCCGTGTCTTGTGCAAGTTTCCCCTCCACCTATGCTAACATTTTCTGAACCCAAGCGTGAGAAAAGCCCGTTTTGCCTGCCCCTACCCCGCGTGGGCATGAGCCACAGTAGAGGAGGCACAGTGGAGAAGACTTGCTCCCTGCCTCGCCTCTGGGAGGCTGAAGGGAAAGGTGTGCAGGGATGGCGGGACAGCCCTGGCTGCCTGTGGCTTCCACAGTGCCCTTTGTACCCCTGGTTGCGCCCCTGGCCCCAGCAAGAGCAGTGCAGGAGAGAGCTTCACGCACAGCTTTCAGGAAGCAGAAACTGCGAAGGCATCAGCCGAAGTCCCCCCACCCGCCTTTTCCTGGTACTCTTCTAGTCTACCCAGACTTCCCTCCCTTGGCTCTCGGCCTTTCCAAATTCTCCCAGTCCTTCAAATGCCAGCCCAGTCGGCCTCCTCCAGGAAATCTTACAGGATGCTCCTCTACCCTGAAGGTCACGGCAGGGGATGCCCGGATGGGAACCTAGGTTTGTCTCCCTCCTAAGCCTGTGTGCTTGCCAACCACACACTTTCTTGCCAGACTGAGCATGGCTGTAACCACAGTGGAGGTGACAATGCCCACAGTGATGATGACCAGGGAATATAATGATTGTGCCTCCCTGCGTAGGATCTGGGAAAGAACCCTGGCTCCTCTAAGTACTAAGCCTGGGTCACTCCACCCTTCTAGGCCTCAGTTTTATTGTATCTACAATAGAAATCATAATCCATAGCTTCCTCACAGGCTTGTAGTAAGGCTCAGGTGAAGTGAAAATGGAGTTAAAATGTTTTTGAAGTTAAAATGCTTGGTACACTAAAGAGCGCCACGCTTGTGTGAACGGGGAGAAAAATGCCTACCTTCCAGCTTGCCCGGGGAAAACGCTTTGTCATCGGCAAAGTGCCATAGAAATTCATTTCCCAACATTCAACAAATGGTTGAGCGCCTACTATGTGCCACATTCCTTCCAACCTGGTGAGGGAGATCCGATGTCATTCAAAAACCACAAGGAATGTCTGTGACTGTGGTAAAAGCTCCGGGGAAAGCACAGGACTCTAGGAAGTTTCTCACAGAGAGAGCTCAAAGACTTATTGGGGAGGGGGTTCGGAGATGCTTCCTTGAGAAGTGGGAGCTGAGACCTCAAGGTGAGTAGAGGTTAAGCAGGACAAAGGGAATTAATTCCTGGCAGAGGGAGCATGCTGCTTGAGTCCAAGTGCCAAGAAGGGAGAGAGCAGGTGTGATTTATTCTGTGTGTTTTTTTTTTTTTTAAGATTATTCATTTGACACAGAGAGAGAGAGAGAGAGAGCACAAGCAGGGGGAGTGGCAGGCAGAGGGAGAGGGAGAAGCAGGCTTCCCGCTGACCAGGGAGCCCGATGTGGGGCTCGATCTCAGGATTCCGGGATCGTGACCTGAGCCGAAGGCAGACGTTTAACCAACTGAGCCATCCAGGCGCCCGGCAGGTGTGATTTATTCTTAAACCCATTTCACAGACAAGACGGGGCATGGACCCTGAGAGGGGCTGTGACCTCCAGAATGAGAGATTCCGTTCAACTCCTGTGTGCTGGCTGATTCTCTTCCAGGCTCTTGGCTGGGCAGAGGTAGAGCAGGGGCCTGCTATGGTACCTAAGACATCCTCTTCTGATAACTTGTCCAATGCTCTATCAGTTTCACCAGCTGTGTGGGAGGGACCTAGGCTCCCACCCACCGGAGCGGGGCGCTGGGTGCACCTGGGCCGGCTTGCAGCCTGGAGAGGCACTTTGAAAACTTCTCAGATGTTCCACTTTCATTTTGCTCTGCCTCCCCTCCGCCTCCAGGTCCCTTAGTCTCTGGGTGAAATGCACTGCGGCGTGAGAGGCTGCCCCCTGCTGGCGGATCCGGGGGACTGCAGGAACTTCTTACTGCCTGAGCCCCGCCTTGGCCCAGACCATTGAAGGGGGAGGAAGCTTTTGAGGTCCCCTCATCTGTCCCGTTCAGCAGGATGTGTAAGGGAGAGCAGGCCAAGGTGGGTGTGGGGGGGAGGCTGATCGAAGTTAGTCAAAGTTGACTCTAAGTTGCCTCCGCTGCACGAATGAGAGTTTGTGAATGATTTCGTGGGTGTGAATGTGTGTCCCATGACGAAAGAGAGTGTGAGGGTGCAAGGGTGTGTCTACAGGTCATGAGTGTAGTGGGCTGTGTGTGTGTGAACACTGACTGGGGCAGGTGTGTATATTTGCTCCAAGATGTGCACTGTATGACAGTCTGTGTGCATGCTAACCATGCTTGCGCATGGGATATGGGCAGGGAAGGAAGAGAGGTTGCCAGCCAGGGGTACCAGGGGTGAAGTTATCCAGCTTGTGGTTGCCAAAGGGCAGCAGCTGGCCCTGTAAGTCCAAGCCAGGCCCTGTTTGCATCCGTACCGGATGGTCCTAGGCTGTCTGACTCTTGGGCTGTCCCAAGGAATATTTCTTTGTCCCTGCCAGAGCCCCTGCTAGCAGGTACACACCTGCACCCTCACAGCTACTGGGGGAAATCTCATAGCCTCTGGAGGCGATAAGCAAATCTGATTTCTGCATGTGCTCATGGGAGAGCCCTAAAGGAGCACCCTGCCCCTACCAAGGCTCTCTGTAAGGCCTGTGCTCTTTTTCTCTGTGTGCTGGTGCGGCCTTCCTGGGTGTTTCTGGTCTGCAAACGTTCTGATCAGTCAGGGCTGATCATGCCACACTGGTTATTAAAGATTTTTAATGTCACCCCTGTCCACTTCCCACACTCCCAGGGAATATATATATTTTAACCTGGAGCTTCAGGAGACCATGACTTAGTTCTTAAGCCTGACAAGAAGGTTGTGTTTTTCTTTTTTATTTCTTTTTTAATAGCCCTTCTTCATTGCCCCTCCAAATGGCATGAAAACATTAGCCCACCTTACTAGTCTCAGCAGGTAAAATTCCTTGGCGAGGCCATCAGCCATCAGTTCAACACTGGAGTCATTAGGCTGGGTTCTGAAGTATCAGATCAGAGTCTAATGACTCCCTTGGACTTTGCCCAAAGGCCCAGCTTTCTGAGTAAGCTCAGAGGTAAGGGAGCTCTGGAGGATTCAAGTTCAGGTTCAAGTGAATGCTCAGGAGCGGGCCTAGCCTTGTCCTTTGTCCGTGGGTGAGGCGCACCAGCCACACCCACAGCATTTCTAGGAAACACCTTCTTCCGCTCCCTGGGCTTTGGCCTCAGCTCTTCCTGAGAAAAATGCAAACTGTGGGAGCTGTTTCCTGAAGGTGACTGCTGGGCGGAGCCCCTCCTCTGCCGGCCCCATGACTTGCCCTTTCCACCTTCTGTCCTCCCCATATGCCCTGAGGATTGCTAGATCTTTTGATCCAGGGCTGCCCTCCTAACTCTGCCACTTGGTAGCTGCCTCACTCTCCCCCTCTGAGCTTCACCTCCCTTATCTATAACATGGGGGTGATAATTGTACCTCTTGAGCTGTCTTGAGGTTCAATGAAGACACTGAATCCTAAATCACTTTGAAAAGGAAACCATTGCTGGAAGCATGCAAGGGGTGAATGCAAAGCTCTAAGGAGCTCCCCTCAGCCAGCTCCCCAGTGGGGCAGTCTCACTCTTGCCAGAATCCCTGTTTTTATATCCAGGGTGCTCAGATACATTTGTAAACAACAATCATACAATATCCCAGTGTTGGCAGGAACCTCTGCTGAGCCATCATTAGATCAGACAAGCTAGTATTTGTTGAGCCCTTATTATACGCTAGGTACTTTTCTAAGTGCTTTACATATATTTTACTCACTTAAATCCCCACAACAACCCCATGAGGTAGAAACTCTTATTATTCCCATTTTACAGATGAAGAAACCAAAGCTCAATAAGTTTCAGCAAAACACCCAAAGTCACATAGTTAGTCAACTGGGACAAGAGTTGAAGCCTGGTAGTCTGGTTCCAGAATCTGTGCTCTTAATCATTGTGCTCTATGATTTCTACATGGTCTTCACTGAGCAGTTATTTTGCCTCTGCTTGCATACCTCCAGTGATGGGGAGCTCATCACTTCTCAAGGTAGCCCATTCTAGCCGTGGCTGCTAGAATCTTCTTGCAAGCCTTTGGTGATCCAGACTACAGAAAGATCCCAATTCCCTGAAGACTCAAGCAAGGGGTAGGCTAAAAAGAGGAGACTACAGAAAGCAAATATTCTCCCTGTACCCCGCCCCCCCCCACGCCCAGACCCTCTGATCTCATTTCCTTTGGCATGCCCACACCTTCTCCTCAAATGAAGATTGAAGCAGGAAGTGGGATGGTTCCCCCACCTCACTATTCCTCTTTCCATTGAAGAGAGTGAGTGAGCAGGTATTCTTATAGATAGGGCCCAGGACACACACAGTGCTCATTGTATTAACAGGCAGTCAATAAATGCTGAATGAATAAATGGACAAGTGAATGAAGGACAGACTCACAGCCTCCTTTCCTGCCTCAATCTCCTGGAAGAGTTACTTTTGCATTGTGCTTTGAGATCCTTAGAAGCAGCTTTTCCATGGTAACAAAGCCTGCCACTCTTCAGGGCCAAATTCTTTCCTGTCTCACTGACTCTGAACCGCTCCAGAAAAGATCCTAAATTACCTTCAGTGTCCGTAGAGTGGGTCACTGTCAGTTGGGAGACCTGCGGAGTGTGCCCTGCCATGACTGGATCCCCCAGCACACATCTCCTCCGGGAAGTTCCAGGCTGATCGACCTTGTGGGGGTTTCCATGGTAACAACACTAGGCTAATGGGTTGCCAGGGTGATGGTGCGCTATTGCTAAGATTGCACAGGACTGGACCACACAGGGCCAGCGAGTTGAAAAGATGCTAATAACACCTTTCTGAGTCTCCATGACAACAACACTCAAGCACCGCATAGGCTTTGTCCCAAATGCAGATTAGACCCCCACCGTCCACACTCAGCAAGAACACCCTGGGAGGCAGGCCACTGGCCTGGTGTCCTGCTGTTCCCTCCCAAGACGAAGCGCTAACCAGGGCTTATTCCCCCTCCGAGGCTCCCTCTCGACCCCAGCCCCCTTCACCATACTGTTCTTCAGGGTGTTTGGCTGAAGCAGTCTGGGGTTAGGCAGCTCAGACTGTCAGGGAGAAGGGCTGAAGCGGGAAGAGGGCTGAGGCTGGGTGGCATGGAAGAAAATGGAACTTTGGGGCAACTTTAGGGTCAGGAGCATCTCTCGGGATGGCTGCTCCCAGGCCACAGGGCTTATGAACTCTGGAACCGAGGAAGCAGCCGGGGGCCATCTCCCCCTGGCAAAGCCAGGAGCACGGGGTCAGAATTTTCAAACTACTTTTAAAGCTGTGGCACATATGAATTCCATTAAAGCAGGATCTGGAGGCCCAGAGCCTCACCCATTCGGTCTTACTCCTCTCCACACCACAGTGTCCCCTGAAGCACCTAGCCTTCTGTAGAACACAATCTGAAAAGCCTCTGGCCTAGGCCAGTCCCTCATTGTCAGGGTGGAGAGGCTAACCGGGGACCAGAGAGGAGAGGTGACTTGCCTGTTGCCCCAGAGCCAGTCATTAGTATAGCCGGCACTAAAATCCAGGACTCTCATGCTGGTAGAACCACTCCCAGGAAACCAGGAAGTTGTGAACTTCCGGGTGATCTCTAACTCGGGCTCTTCGAATTCCCAAAGACCGCTGGGACTTCTGTCTTCCTACCTATTCATGGGAGGTTATAATAAGGATCTGGAGAGGAGAGAAGGTTACATTGTGGGGGCAGGCAAAATGTTGAGAATGGACCCCCCAGATTGACATTTTTGAGCACCTACTATGTGCTAGACATTTTGTCAGAACACGCATTCTGTGCTAGACGTCGTCTTATTTCTTCCTCATAACAAGCTATTTAGGCAGGCATAATTACCTTCATTTAAGCAGATGGGAAAATGGAAGCTTTGGGGGTTAACTGAAGTTTGGGTCTGTTAAACATTGAGCATCTCTTCGGCGGGGATGCCTCCTTGCTAGCTCCAGCAGGGGCTTCTGGGATGAATGCTGACCCATAACCTATCTCTGGTGACATTGAGCTAAAGCAGGTGGATGCATTCGAAGCATTAGAGACCCCTGATCGCCTGCCCCACCCCCACTAATATCCACATCTAACTCTGCCCCATCAGGGATGAATGAAGGGCAAATCCAATCTTGAAGGCCAGAGGTGTTATTTCCTCACGGCTCACACAGCTGCTGGCCACAACAGGCAGAACATCTTGAGTTGGGGGGGGGGGGGGAATGATTCCTAGTTGCCATGGAAACTCAGGGGAAGGTGTCAGGAACACCACATCTGTCATGTGGAAGGTCTGGGGCTGCAGCATACAGAGCTACGTCCCCAGTTGGTGGGCCTGGTGGGCGTGGCCCTCCTTTGGCTGCCCCCAGGACCGGCCCAAGTGTGTGGGCTCTGGTGAGAGGCTGGGCCTCGAGGGGCACTGAGCTCTGTCAGGTCGCACATCACTTACCTTCTAAGCCTGCTTGCCTCACACCTCTCCTCCAGTGCACAGCCTCCCGCCTTCATTGGAGCTTCTTTGTCCTCATGGGCTCTGCTGCAGTGAGTGGGAAGCGCACCAGACAGGAAGTCCAAGTGCTGACTCTGGGTCCTAACTCTGTGACTCACTCACTTCAATGGGCCTCAGTTGTCTTCTCTGTAAACTGGGCTGGTGCAGGAATCAAACAAGACCTCCGCTGAAAGAGTCAAGTTCTCAGAGAGACTTTCCCTGGCACCCTAGACCGGTTTGGACTACATGTTGGTTTGGCCCCTCTTTGGGCCTCCACAGCCCTCTCGTTGCCCCCTTGCTGGCTCCCATCACGTGCCAGAGTAGCTTTTTGCTAGTTGCTCTCCTTCCTTGGACTGTGGGCTATGTGACTGCAGGGACAGCCCCCCCCCCCCAAGCCCCCGCACAGCCACAGAGTAGGTGGCTCGTAAGGGTTAAAGGAATAGAGATGGCAACAGGCTGCCGGCTCCACCCCCTCTCCTTTCCTTTCCCAACTTTCCCGCCCGGGTTCAGTCTCCTTAGGGCCCCCCATGCCCCTGCAGAGGTCTGAGAGACTCATGTCAAAGCCTTCATCAAGGCTAATGGCTCAATAGGCCTTTCGTTCGAGCACCTCGGGCCCCATGACACACAGAGGCTGTGTGGAAGCACGCGGGACTTTGGCAACCCCAAACTGGGCCCTGCGAGGCTGCCACCAAGCCGGGGTGGCTTTGAGTGAGCGGGCCTTTGACTAGCAGGACAGCAGTTCCGCTCCAAGCCGCCCTTCTCAGCCAAAAGGCAGTGTAGTCAAATGGCTAGGAGCACAGGCACTCAAACCAGATGGCCACGTATTAGCTGTGAGAGGGCAAGCCACTGAACTTCTTAGAACGTCTCCTGATCTGTAAAACGGAGGCGTTACCGGTGTCTGCTTCACGGGGATCTTGTAGGTCAATGCTGCGCGCGTGCGTGTGCGCGTGTGTGTGCGTGTGCGTGTGTGTGTTTCTAATACTGCTTGGCACCGAGGAAGCACTGAGTAAGAATTGAAGGGGAAAGTAAGGGGGAGGTCTTCATCCCAAGTAACCGTGGGGCTTCCCTCCGTCTAACACCCTCTCATGGCCACCACCCCAGCGTCTTGTCAGAGTTGGTCCCATGGGAAGAAAGCCCAGACTGGCTATTCCAGTCTCATTGATTTGGTCTCAGCAAGACCCCGAGCAGGGCAGCGTTTTCTCCCCCTGTGGCGTGGTCCTTTCCCCCACCTCTGCAGGAGGATTCACTCATTTATTTATGATGCATTTGTTAAGCACCTATTGCATGCCACTCCCTTGCCTTCTCAAGGGTTGCTTGGATCAGTTCCTTGGAAGAACTTCTGTCTTAGCTGCCCAGCAGCCCTTTCTTCCTCAGCTTCGAGTCTCCTTCAAACTGTGGCCCTCCCCCTCAACCACTCAGTAGCTCTGTGACCTTGAACCAAGCCCCTCCTTATTCTGTGCCTTAATTTCCTTATATAAAAAAAATGAGGCTCTAGAAGGTCTTTGAGAACCCTTATAGCTCAGGTGGTTCCAGATGACCGGTTGTCTTTGGTTCCTTGTCCCAGGGTCAGGGTGAGTCGTGTGTGTCCTGGGGCTCACGAATGGCAGGGCTTGGGTTCCCTGCCTGTTGGGAGAGACACAGCGCCCAGTCTCAAGGTGCTCCAGTTCTCCTGGGGAAGGGCTAAGGCCGAGCTGAGGGAGGGGGTGGGGCCTGAGACAGGGATTCCCAGAGGGAGACTGCCATCTCTCCAGTGAGTTTCCAAATGTTGCCCGAAGCTGGAGGGCCTCCAGCTGAAAAGGGAACACAGGCTTTGGCGAGGCTGGATCAAAGCAGCTGCTCACTGGGCTCGACAGCTGGCTCGAGAGCCAACAGCACTGAGTGGCGAGGAGAGGAAATCATGGGGACAGCTCCTCCACAGTGAGAGCCGGCTTTCCAAGCCCTGAGCCTCCCCCAAGGGGCCTTGCTTGGCCCACATAGACTCAGCAGCTCTCCTGCCCACGCTCCCTCATTGGGCCTAATCAGAGTCCCGTGGACCGTGCTGCACACTGCTCACCAGACTACCATGCAGGGGCTTCCCCATAGACCCCTCACTCCACAGCCACCCAGTTTGAGTTACGGCCCCTTGACAGTCAAGGAATTCTCACTCCATTCCAGCTGTAGTCTGCCTTGCTTTCACTGAAACTGTAGTCCCCCATTTAGTCCCCTTGGGGTAAGGAGAGGTTCTTCAACTTTACAGGCACAAGGGAGCCAAGGTTGGTTCTTGAGCAGTGGAAGAGCATGCGGAAAGTGTTGGGGCCTAGTGAGGAGCCAGCCCTGGACTTGAAACACCCAGAGATGGAATGAATACCCGACTTCTAGTCCTGACTCAGACTCTCTATACCTGTTTCCTCCTCCATACAATGGGGAAGATGCTAGAACCAGCTCTCGTAACCTCACTGGGTTGGTGTGAGGATCAAATCAGAATGTGTATGTAAACGTGCTTTTAACCAATAGTATGCTATATAGAAACTCAGCAGCAGATGACAAGGTGCCCTGCCTCTTCTCCTAGGAGTCTGGCTCCACACTTTCCCTTTCCCCTCCACCATCTGTAATGTTCACCTCCCCGCTGGCTCCCTGCCCTCCCCTTGGCCTTCAAATGTGCTCCGAGCTTCTGCCCGTCCACTGACATGCACCAGCAAAGTTCTGAGACAGACGGTCTCTGCCGGCTGCCTTTATCTTCTCTGTCTGTAGCCCATCCTCCCACTCTTGCCCTCTGGTCTTCACCCCCTGCCCACCTCACACTTCATCCTGTTTTATGTCTCTGCAGACATTTGATCCCACTGATCCTGTGCCCACCTAAGTCCTCTGGTTTCTGTGGTAGGCAGCCTCTACGAGGGCCCCCCTGATCCCCGCCGCCTGGTATCCCCACCCTCATCCAACCCCTCCCTGACTGTGTGGCCAGACCTAGTGACTTGCTTCTCACAAATGGAATATGGCAGAAGTGATGGGCTGTCATTTCCAAGGTTAGATTTTAAGACTTTGACTCCTGTCTTCCTCACACTCGCTTGGCATCTCTCACTTGCTTGCACTGAGGAAGCTGGCTGCCACGTTGTGAGCTGCCCTATGGAGCATTCCACGTGGCCAGGAACTGAGGGTTGCTGACAGCAGGACCTTTGCACTTCCTACTCCTTATCCCAGAATGTTCTTCTCCTGAACTTCAGCACTTGTTTCTTTATTGTTCTCCCCTCCCCACACTAGAATGTGAGCTCTAGGAGGGCAGGGGTTTTGTCTGGTGTGTTCTCTACTGTATTCCTAGTGTGTATAAGCCTGGTGCATAGTAGTGGGGGTGGGGTCAGCTTCCATCCCGAAAGGTTTACCTATCATCAAGGAAGGCTTTCTAGAAGAGTCTCAGTCCACACCCACAGCAAAAGTAGTTTCTGATTCTGTCACATCTGATATCTTCCCTGGAAAAATGGGCTGGGTGGGGGCATATGTATGAAAGCATGTGTGGAACTATGTAGAAATGGGTAGGATTGAGAGTAGGGAGTGTGTGTGTATGTACGTGTGTGTGTGTGTGTGTGTGTGTGTGTGTGTGTGTGTGTGTGTGTTAACCTTGGAGTAACTGTGTGCGTGTTCTCAGGGGGGAGAGGGGAAAGATGCCCTCCTGGGGCATTTAGGGTGAGCCCAAGCCCATCAGATTCCATCTCTGACCTCCAGCAGGTGTACTTGCAGTGCCGTGTCCCTTGAGGAGCCAAGAATGGTGGTGACTATTTCGCCAAGCATCTCTGAGGAGGTGGGAGGAAGCTTCAGGCATTTCCCCTCCTGAGCCAAAGGAATGCCGGAGAAGTCCTGGGAACAATGGGGAGCTGACAGCCCCTCAGCGGACCTGTGACGTGTGGACCCCGAGAGGGGTGTACAGCTGCCTGCCAGAACCTGGGGCATGGGACCGGGGCTGGCGGGGATACAGAGGAGCCGCTGAATCCATGAAGGAGGAAGCCGGAAGCAGCTGGGGAGGACACCGAGAGGCATTTCCCGCCTCAGGATGCCCTCCCGCTTTCTTCACTGCCGCTGCAGCTGCAAAAGCAAAAGCTGCAGCTTCCCTCTGGCCCCAGATGGCTGTCCTACAGGTTGGGAGCTCGGGCTGCAGGCAGCCCCACTCCCAGCTTCCCTCCCCGGTCCCCGGGGGAGGCAGGCAGCTCCTCCAAGCCCCAGTAGGGGCCCCTTGGGCCTAAAGGAAAGCTTCGGGAGTTTAAGGTGATTGTCTACCACCCTTTCCCTGCCTGTCCCGCAGGCTGGTGCTGAGGGCACTGCGGTCTGGAAGATGGCAAGCCCAGCTCCATCTTGGTGGGCGCTGCTCAGCCTCCACGTCTTCCCGCAGTGCCTCAGTGACCGGCTCCGGGCCCCAGACAGGTTGAGGCCTCTCATCTGGAGAACCTCTCCCACCTCGGTACCCTGTTCTGGAACTTCTCAGCCTTCCTGGCACCACGACACACTCTGAACATGCTCCCACTGACATACTCAGATTGCGATAACAACTACCTCCCCAACCCAAATGTGTAGCAAGCAGGGCCACACGTAGCAGTGGTGCTTCATGGTGACTCCAGGGTCCTGCCTAGAGAAGACAGGCGGGGGGCCGTGGGCAATGCCAGCATGAAGCTATAACCCCACCCTTCATGTCCCATTCAAGAAGGTCTGCTGGAGGGAAAACAACCTTTAGGTTAACTCTAACTCTGCTGTTATCTATAATAATAATCCTGAATCCAACCTCATTTCTAATAAAAAGTCACTCATTTGCAGACGTTATTAGTAGTAATATACCTCATAACCGATCCACCTTAACTCTGTTGTTGACAGAAATGGCTCCATCCAGAGCCTGCTCTGGAATTGATTGTCTAAGAGGGGTTCCAAGCAGTGGCCCTCTTCTGGATGTCTCAGTAGGGGCGGGTGGGGGTGACTATGGGTCCAGATGGCAGGCTGCATAAGGGACTAGTCCCTGGGTTGGGCACACAGCAGGAACGCTTGGTTCAAGCCACCTTGAGCATGGGAAAGCAGTCTGTTCACCGCCCCCTTGGTGCACAGCACACAGCTGGAGCCTATTTAGACCGGACCAGCTGAATGATCCAGGGACAGAAGCACAGCGCAACCTGAAGACCAAAGATGAGGACACACTTCAGGAAATGCACGGGAGAGATTCAGACACAGGGAGCCCTTCGGTGAGAGAGAGGGAAGGGTGCTAAGAGATCTTGTAGTTCTCTGCTGTCCAAAATGGTCACCAGCAGCCCCATATGACTAGGGAGCACTTGAAATGGAGCTAGTGCAAAACAAGGCATGCTGTCAGTGTAAAACACATTGGAATTTGAAAATGTAATATGAAAAAAGAATGTCAAATATCTCATTAATAATTTTCATGTTGAATTTATATATAAATGGCAATATTTTTGATATATTGGGTTAAATAAAATATATCATTAAACATATAATTACAAAGGGCCCAAAGATACTATCTTGATTGTGCAGAGGGTTTCACAGATGTATATATTATGTCAAAACTTTAACTGCACACCTTAAATATGTTCCAGTCATGTCAATTATACCTCAATAATGTTGTTAAAAAATTCTATAGTAGCTCCCCCATTGCTACCCAAGAGGATAAAAAAAACCTAATTTCACCTGTTTATTTTTTTAATGTGGCTATTAGAAAATTTATTTATTTTTGAAGATTTTATTTATTTATTTATTTGAGAGACAGAGAGAGAGCAGGGTGAGGGGCAGAGGGAGAAGGAGAGAAATCTCAAGCAGACTCCAACCCCCCCCCAAGAGCGCAGAGCCCAATGTAGGGTTTGATCCCACCACCCTGAGATCATGACCTGAGTCAAAACCAAGAGTTGGATGCTTAACTGGCTGAGCCTCTCAGGCACCCCAGAAAATTGATAATTATGTCTGTGGCTTGCATTATATTTTTATTGGACAGGACTGATGTAGTGGTTACAGTCCATTTTACAGACCATGAAACTGAGGCCCAGAGAGGGGAAGGAGCTTGCTCATGTAATGATCTCATTACTTAATGGCAAGAATCCACAGGGCAAGAACAACCTGTGTTGGTAAAAAAACACTTAGATAGGTTCGTGAGGAAAGTGATACTTACCCCTAATATTCACACACTTAATAGGTACCAAGGCTTCAGAAGTGGGTGATGAATTTGTAGTAACCTCAGAAAACTTGAACGGAAAGGGTAAGGAGCAGAGGGGAAGAGGGACAGAGGAGCCAAAGAAATGAAGAAAGTCTGTGTGTGATGTGACCCCTTCCCCAGGATTCCATCCACCAAAGACCTTCAGTAAATTCTACTCTCCTTTACTTGGTGGGAACTGAGGAAGGGTCAAGTTTTCATGCTTTGGTCAATGCAGTGAAAGCAAACACCATGCTCCAAGCCACAGAAACCTGGATGGCAGAGGATGCCACAAGAATATAAATCTTCTGGGGCTCCTGGCTGGCTCAGTTGGTAGAGCATGTGACCCTTGAATGCAGGGTTGTGAGTTCAAACCCCATGTTGGGTGTGGAGCCTACTTAAAAAAAAAAAAAGAACACAAATCTTCCTTATTCCTTCACCCCAAGATATTCACCAATACCTTGGACAGGGCTCTTTACTTGCACAAATCATGGCACAGAGGAGGAGGGCAGCTCATAACAATGTTGTTTAGAACTCAAGGGTCATGCAGGACTCTGGTAATTCATGGATCCACTAGCATGATCAGAATTTTAAAAGTTAAGAATATGATCAGAGTGATTGTAACTTTATTTCCCTCCCCCACCCTTTAATTCAGCAACTGAACCAAAAAGGATAAAGGATGCTTCTACTACGTGCAAGGCCAACCTCCACCCCCACGATGCTAGGTGCTGTGAAATATACAAAAAAGCTATGGTAACTTGAAGCCCACAGAGAAGTCATTTCAGCAAGAGGTGGATAGGCAAAGAACAAAAGTCAGAGAGTAGAGCAGTTAAAAGTATATAAAGGTGCTTGGGGTTACCAATGAAACAGCTCGGTACCCTGGTAGGACCCAAGTCTAACTTCATTCGATATGGGCCTGACTCAAGGAGGTGCTGGATGTGTCCATAATCCCTGACCAGGAGGGAAAGAAAATGGGCAGCCTCTGGAGGCCCAAGGTCAGCAGGAACCACGTCAATCATGGGAAGAGGAGCAGTGAGTTGCATTTTGGGGGAAGGAAATGTGTGGCATTTGCTCTGAGTTCTGGATTGATCTGGCTGTGCTATAGACAGAGAACCCCAGGATCAGAGCGGGCATAAAGCAGCCCAGATCCAGTCCAGTGTGCCTTACGGTTACTGTCAGGGAACAACATGGTGGAGGCACCTTGGTGCATCCCTTCACTCTGTCCCACTGACTGTGCCCCAGCCTTGTCGATGCTCACAAAGAAGACCTGATCAGAGGGTAGTGATGGATCCGCATAAGCGGGCCCCACTGTTACAAACACGACTGGCTGGTGATGGGTCCCTCACCTTCCCCTGGAGAAGCCAGCCATGGCTGAAGAGCAGCTGCACTATCCCTCTGGGTCCTTTTCAGCTTTATTCAATCATTCACCAAGCATCTACTGATCCCCTACACGTGTAAGGCCCTGTGGAGATTACAGAATGGATCCCAGCCCTCAGGTAGCTGATACCTGTGCATACATTGTTACAGCACCAAGTAGTTAGGTTCCCAGGGCAGATCCAGCAAAAAAGCTATGGGAAGTTGGAAGAGGGAGAGAGCATTTCCACTTGGGTTGTCAGGAAGACTTCATGGAGCAGGTGGCATTTGAACCGAACTTTGAAAGGGGGTAGGATTTGGATATCAATTCCCAACACCTTATATAGTGCTTAATAAGTACCAGATACTCTTCCAAGTGCACTAAAAATAGTAATTCATTTGGGCTAACCACAATCCTATGAAGTAAGTACCATCACCACCCCCATTTAACATTATAGAGATGGAGGCACAGAGAGATTAAGTGATGTGACAAAGGCCACACAGATAGTGAGTGATGGAGCCCAGAATCAAACCTAGATAGAGTCATGCTCATAACCACTGCCTCTTGGATAAGCAGAAACAGGGTGGGGGCCCAGGGGTCCAAGCAATAGAATGAGCAGAGAGTCAGGGATGTAAGGAAACATGGCCCCCTCATGGAAAGCAGAGATGAGTCTGTTAGGGCTAGAGTGTTTGGTGTATGAAGGGGAGTAGTCATAGATGACGTAGAAAAGGAAGGTGGTTTCAAGCTGGGTTTTCAGGCACCTGAGGGTAATGGGTCTTAGGGAGCTTTGAAGGGTGAAGTAGTGGCCATCACCCCAGGCCTGACTCCAGAAGGGAGGCATGCCCCTCTGAATCCAGGCCCAGCTAAGACAGTGTTGCCCATTTCCAGGAAGCCTTGCTGAGCCCCACCGGCAGCCACTAAGCTCTGAGGTGGGTGTTCTTTCGGGGACAAGAATGGAAACTCCATCATGTTTACCACAGGAAATACCACTGCATCAAGAGCCACCCCCCTTGGGAGGCAGGTCCCATTCCTGTTTTGTTTGTTTGGGGACTGAATGTTGTTATTCCCTGCTCTGCCTGTGTTTATGTCAGGGAATGTTTGCTGTCAAAAAACAAAGTCCAGGCAGCACCCCTACCAATGCAACAGCCATACAGCCCTCCACTCCGGCATTTCCGGGCTTGCTCCCACCTGATGGATTTCTCCATTGAACAACATCAAAGACCTCTTCTAGCTTCCCTCTCATCTTAAAGGGACTGGTGCTGAGAGGAAGTCATTTGACTCTGGAAGAAAAGCAGTTTCTAGACTCGGCATCCTTGCCTGTCTCCAGCCTGGGTGAAAAGTGAAACAGGCTTGTTCCCCAAACCCCAGCAAGCAGGAGCAGAGAACCCCAAGCCTGGACCCTCATGCCTCCTTCCCCTGGGGACACATCCACAGGAGCCTGCAGGGCTCAGGCCTGGGAGAACAGCCCGAAGGAAGCAGATCTTTCTAAGGAGTTTTCAGAACAGAAAGCAGGAGAGGTGACACCACAAGCCTCCAATATGTGCACTTTTATTTTGCAGATGAAATAACTAAGACTCAGAAGAAGGGAGGACAGAGATGACAAGGAGAGAAGGGAGAGAGAGTAGGGGGAATAGTGTAGAAAATCCTTCCTCTCCTTCAAGCCCTAGTTCCACCTCCTCTGCTGTGGTTCTCACTGCTCTTACCTTCTCTGATGGCATAAAGTACGGGCTGCAGAGTTGCACACTAGGCTATGTATGCAATACCCTGTGGGCTTCCTCCCTCCCTCCCACACTAGATGACACTCCGTCAGCCAGGGTAGAGACCAAGGACTCATTTCTCCCCTCCCTTCCCCTCCTCTTCCCAAAAGCACCCAACAGTGCACCATGTCCTGCCAGCCAGTAAGACATATTGATATGATCCAGTGAGCTTCCCCATTGACATGAAGGATCCGCTGACCACTGAGGCCAGTAATGACTAAGGACAGGAATTGGGGAGTGGGCAGGTGGTGAAAAGAAAAGGATAGAGAAGATAATAGGCAGAGTCTCTGACAAGGAGGGGAAGCTGTTTCCTAAGAAAAGGGAGAGAGTCATGATACATTGCCAATGGTCAAAAAGCTGAGGAGGGGCAACAGAAAATTGGTGATCCAGTTATGATCTCCACAGCACTGGCACACCACCCCCTGTCTTACGCACATTTGGAAAAGCATGCCTTGCTCCGCTGGTGGCCTTGAACTCGCGCTCAGTTGTATCTCTAGCACTGGCGTGGGCGTGGAAGGTGCAGGTGTGATTGGTGCACCGGGCCAGTGACACTCTCTGGCCTGGACCCTGTGGGAGCCACAGCAGGCGCTCACACATCCAGCTGCAAGGTCCCATGCATGAGGCAGCTGGACTGGGGGCTGGGTGAGGAACAGAGCCAAGTTGGCCTTTGTCTGACTCATTTCTGTATTCCTCCTCCACACTCTCGTGCGCCTAGCACAGTGCCTGGTGTACAGCGTGTGCTCAGCAAGGCCTCGCTAATTAATAGTAATAACAGCTGTCGTTTACAGAACACCCGCTATATGCCAGGCACTGTGCTAGGCACCTTACAAAGATGATCTCATTTCGTCTTGACAATCCTATGAAGAAGGTGTTGCTTTTTTTTATCCCCATTTTACAAATGAGAAAATGCACACTCAGCGAGGTTAAAAGTGACTTGCCTGAGGTCATAGAACAAGTACATGGTTGGACTAGTACTCAAGTTCAAGTCCATCTGATGCTAGACTCAGGCTCATAACTCCATGTTATACTGTCGAATGAAACAAACCAGAATCCACATCTATGACCTCATTAGTCCCATGCTGAAGCAAAAGCCATGAATTGATGAGATATGAGGGTTCTGAGACACATTACCCCCGCCCCTTGCAATGCACACACACGCACACACATCCCAGGCTTTGACAACATCTCTTCAGTGCAAATGTTACAACCCCTAGCAGGGAAGTGATTCCGTGGAACACAGGCTGCTGAGGGTTTTTGGGAGGGGGAGGGAAGGCCTATCCCGGGGCTGCCTTCACACTAAAAGTATAAAGCCAAAAGGACAGACAGCAGCTGGGGTTCTCAGCAGGGAACCAATAAAATGCTAGGGAAGGGGGTTGCCCCTTTGAGACTTTGGGGAGCCTCTTGGGGTGGTCCACCTACCGCTTCAGTAGCAGAAGGGGCATGGGGGCGGGGTTATTTCAACATAACAGCTTCTGAAGCCCTGGCAGGGTGGGCGGGTGGGTGCCCTTGGTCTGAGCTGCTTATGCCAAGCACACCCCAACACCTGCAGATCACAGGAACAGACTTGAAAAGAGGAGATCCAGGAATGCCTGGGTGGCTGAGCTGGTTAAGCGTCTGACAAATGATTTCAGCTCAGGTCCCCATCTCAGGGTCCTGGGATCGAGCCCCGTATTGAGCTCCTGCTTATCTTGGAGTCTGCTTGAGGATTCTCTCTCCCTCTCCCTCTGCCTCTCCCCGCTGCACTCTCTCTGTCTCTGAAATAAATAAATTAAAAAAAAAAAAGAGGAGATCCACCTCTGAGGCCTTGACAAGCCCCAGTGGTGCCCAGGGCCTCAGGCTAGTCTCCAGGAAATAGGAATTGCCCCATTTCTCTCAGGTTTTTGCTCACTGGTCACTTTCTCAGTGAAGACCCCCTCGGCCACCCTCTTTAGAATTGTACCCATCCCCCCTCTATGCTTTCTTTTTCTCCAGTAGCATTTATCATCAAATGATATTTTTTTACTTATTCATCTTCTTTGCTGTCTGTCACATGGTATGGACCACAGAGGCAGGGGCAGGCGGGGTGGGGAGGGGAAGGGGTTGGCTGTTTTGCTCACTGCTGTGCCCCAACACCAAGAATAGTCCTTGAGAAGAATTTGTTGAATGAATGAATTCACTGATTTCAGTTCTTTTTGAGCACTATATAAAACGTGATGATATTTCCATTGTCATGCATTCTCAGCCATCCCTGAGGGGAAGGCATGGCATTTGGGAGCACAGCCATTCAACTGGTCAGTGTGAGATCCTAACTTAGAACAAAGAAAAACTCTTATAAACATGACTTCCCTGCCAAGATCGGTTACTGCAACGGTCACTCTTGAGGAAGGGCCTCAGTGATTGAGGTTCAAAGCTATTCAATCGCATACAAAATCAATGAGAAAATTCAGAAGTGCTCTGGGCACACATACAGGTCTCCTACAGCATTGTTTGTTTACCATGACTATCAGCAGACAGGATCTAAACTGCAGTTGGGGTTGATGTAGCACTTCCTAAGCAACCTGGGTCAACAACAACCACAACAGAAACAGGGGAATTCCCCTGTTAGTGACTAATAATAGCTCATTTTGCACTCAAAGGCTGGGTGACCTCGAGCAACTTACTTGACCTCTCTGAGCCTCAGTGTCCTTGTTTGTAAAAATGGGAATAATTATGGTGCCTGTTGCATGGGGCCCCTGCGAAGCTTAAATGAGTTACTAGATGTAAGGTACTTGGAACTATGTGTCACTTATTATTTGTATTGTTACTTCTAGATGGTGAGTATTTCTAGGAGACGATCTATACCCCCCCATGTCCAGAACAAAATATGTAAGCACAATGTAAATGTTAGCTGTTACTGTCCTATCAGGATATTGAAGAAGAGGAAGAAGAAGGAGAAGAAGAAGAAGAAGAAGAAGAAGAAGAAGAAGAAGAAGAAGAAGAAGAAGAAGAGTAGGACTGGTGTAATTACTTGATTTGTCTGTCTTCCATAAGAACACTAAGCTCCATGAAGTCAGGCAGGGACCATGACTTTCTAGAGCCCTAGAACATAGTGAGTACAAACTTATACACAGTAGGTGTTCAGTTGATGCTCATGTGACTTTCACCCAGGGCTTTGGTAACTCTTCTGCTACTTTAGGACTCAAATATTCATAAATGTAAGTCAGCAGTGCCCCTCCCTCTATGGGGGTGGGTACAGAGGATATAGACACCTCAGTCCCTATTTTCCCTGAGGAAATTCAGTCTACTAGGTCCATCCCTCAGAAATCACTTCCAAGTCATTCATAAGCAAGTAATTGAAACAGATAGGTACAGATTGTGACCATTGTTACCAAAGAAATATATTGGGTGATGATATGTGTATGTGGGTGGCTGGGGGAGAAGAGGGGGGGCTTTTACTTTAAACAACTAGTAAGACCTCTGTGAGGTGGTGGCATTTGAGCAGAGACCTGAAAGGTGGGAAGGAAGCAGACTGCAAAAATCTGGGAGAACATTCCAGGCAGCGGAAACAGCAAGCACAAAAGCCCTGAGGCAGCAAAGGGCTTGGGGTCTATTGGAACCCAATGGGTGCCAGTGTGCCTGGGCCGTCAGGCAGAGGGGTGAGGCAGGCTCGGGCATAAGCTGCAGTAAGAGAAGCCATTGGAGAACAATCCCAGATGACCAAGAGCTTTCCCTAAAACAACCTATCAAAACATATTGCACAATCATCCAGAGTCTATTGGAAAAAAGGAGAGATGTGGCACCTAGTCATGCATTTCCCCACCATGGTTATGGACATTTCAGAACAGCAAAGCCTGTCTATTTTGGACTTCACCAATTCAAACTTTGAACTAGTCCACACAGAGGCCGGGCTATGAGGTGGTAGGTTTGTTATACTGTCTCCCAAAAGCCACCAAACAAAGCAGAGCTTATCCGTTTAAAAGAACAGACTCTCCAGCAAATTAAAAATCAACCACGGCTGTGTAGCTCACAGAGCAGGCTTATCTAGTCATTAAAGCAGGTTTCTGAAGACTCTGACTTGGCCGCACATTGTTAGCCTTTTTCTTAATTGACATTAGTGGAAAATGATTTAAAAAAAATTTTTTTTAAGTAGCTCCATGCTGGGCGTGGAGCCCAAGGTGAGGCTTGAACTCACGACCCTGATATCAAGACCTGAACTGAGATCAAGAGTCAGATGCTTAACCAACTGAGCCACCTAGGGGCTCCCTAAATAATTTTTAAGAAAATTAAGAAACAGAGCTTGGTGGAGGGACATTCAATATATCAACTTTTAGAAACTGAATCAAAAGCTTGGTCTCTGTGCAGTTCATTGGAACTTCCTGAGCATCTATTGATAAATCTGTGATGAAACATTCTGTTTACATCCTGGGCAGGACATAGTAAAGCTCAAAATATACCAAACACAGGGACAAGCTTCCTACCCTCCCCCACCCACCCTCGAAAATTCTATTCAGAATCAGGTTCCAGGTCTTGGTTCTTTGAACCTATGTGTTAGACAGTCCCAGCCGTGTGTTTTTTCTCCTTACATCTCAGAGCTATTCTTCTGACCATTAAGACTTTCCTTTTCCAGCAAAGCTCAGCCCAGAAGAGAGTGTGTGGCAAAGATCGTGCTCAACAAATACATATGCTCCCCTACATTTCCCAGCCTCCCTTACAGTTAAGTTTGAGCCATGTGACTATTTCTGACCAAGGCAGGGCGGTCATCAGAAGTAGCGTGCACCGGGGCGCCTGGGTGGCTCAGTCACTGGGCGTCTGCCTTCGGCTCGGGTCGTGATCCCGGGGTCCTGGGATCGAGCCCCGCATCGGGCTCCCTGCTCAGCGGGAAGTCTGCTTCTCCCTCTCCCACTCCCCCTGCTTGTGTTCCCTCTCTCTGTGTGTCTCTCTCTGTCAAATAGATGAAATCTTTAAAAGAAAAAAAAAAAAGTAGTGTGCACCATTTCTGGGCTGAGGTAGTTAAGAGGCCCTAACCTCCAGTCCTCCGGTGTGGCTGTATTTGTGTTAAGGAAGTAATTAAGATCAAATGAGGTCATGAAAGTGATCCCTCTGTCTCTGTCTCTCCCTTCCTCTCCCCCTCTCCCTGCCATGTGAGGACGCCCGTGAGAAGGTGGCAGTCTGCAAGCCAGGAAGAGAGTCTCACCAGGAACTGAATTGGCCAGCACCTTGATCTTGGCCTTCCTGGCATCCAGAACTATGAGAAAATACATTTCTGTTGTTTAAGCCCCCGCATCTGTGGTATTTTGTCATGGCAGCCCAACCTGACTTAGACACATGCTTCATCTCTCTCCTCCCTCCTATGGCGATCTCAAAGATCACATGTTCCAGAGAGCTCAGCTTGTTGTGTGAACAAGAAGCCTTTCCTGCGTTAAACCACCAAAATTTCAGGGTTTCTGTGTTACTACAGCGTCACCCAGCCCATCCTGACCAATGCACGGTGGCAGAGAAAAGGACATGATACATATATCCTGTTCGTCCAAACACTGTAGGGCCAAAGCAGGTGATTACCGCCAGCACCAGTGAGTCCTGGGTATTCAGACAGATGCAAACTGTGCTTCTTGGGTCCTGGGATTCAGCCCACAATGAAGATGTAAACGGCTCAAGGAATCCATTGAGGTTTCATGTAAGAAAGCAAGAGCTCCAGCTACTAAGCAGCTGGGAAACATGAGAGATATGGCATGGTCTCCAGGAAGCCCCCACTGAAATGCATACCAGTTCCCTTCAAGGGCTCAGTCATTTATACTGTGACAACCTGGGGGCACTTTCTCTTTGTGTGTGGTGAAAAAATTTGTATTTAGATTTAGCTAGCTGGACTCAGTTTAGACGATCCCAATTCTGTTAGCAACATCCAAAGTATCACAGTTAGGAGCCAAACACATGCCTTCTTCTCTCCATCAGGCCTGATTGCGGTGTTGACTTTGGCCACATCAATGTCATAGAGCCTGTTTGATCGGGTGCTTGTTGGCCTTGACACCCGCAGTGAACACAAGTGTGGTGCTGTCTTCTATTTTCTTCATGGCTGACTCGGTAGTTGGAGGAACTTGATGATGGCATAGTGGTCAGGCTTGTTTCTCCTGGGGGCGCTCTTTCGAGGATATTTGGGCTGCCTTCAGAGACACAGTGTCTTGGGCCTTCGGAAGGTAGGTGATGTGTGGATGTTCTTTTTTTGTGTGACTGTGGACGCCTTTCAGCACCACTTTCTTGGCCTTCAACGCTTTTCCTTTGGCTTCGGTTTTGGGAGGGGCTGGGGCTTACTTCTTCACCTTTGGCACCATCTTCGTGAAAAAAAGGAGGAGGCGCTTTTTTTTTTTTTAAGATTTTATTTATTTGACACAGAGAGAGACAGCGAGAGAAAGAGAGAGAGAGAGAGAGAGAGAGAGAGAGAGAGAGAGAGAGAGAGAAAGAACACAAGCAGGGGGAGTGAGAGAGGGAGAAGCAGGCTTCCTGCTGAGCAGGGAGCCCGATGCGGGGCTCGATCCCAGGACCCTGGGATCATGACCTGAGCCGAAGGCAGACGCTTAACGACTGAACCACCCAGGCGCCCCAAGAGGAGGCACTTTCTTAAGGACTGATTGCTCAGGAAAAGGGACAGGCCCGGGGTCTCAGGGCCATGCTGGGTCACAAACTGGAGGCAGACTACACAGCTTGGCCCAGGGTAATCCCTTCTCTGCCCGTGAGGGGAT
Organism: Callorhinus ursinus; assembly: GCF_003265705.2. Taxonomy (NCBI): domain Eukaryota; kingdom Metazoa; phylum Chordata; class Mammalia; order Carnivora; family Otariidae; genus Callorhinus; species Callorhinus ursinus. The sequence continues at coordinate 4,928,064 of NW_027397095.1, forward strand.
TTGAATTTCATCGGGAACAAAAGGGTCATTTCACTCCTCCAGGGTCCCTGTGACTTCTCACTGGTATGCCCCTCTTCGTCTGGGCTACCCGTATGACCATCTCTGCAAACCATCCATGAGAGAGGGTGGAAGTGAACTTTGGGGCCTTGGCTTTTTTTTTTTTTTAATGCTTGGCGAGACTTACCTACAAGCATTTTCTCCCATCTGACCTCCCAAACTCTCCTTTTTCAAAGCCAAGTTCAAGCCTGATCTTTCCTATGAAAACTTCCCTGACTTCCCCTTCCCACTGTCATGCCTGCTGATCTTTTAATAATAACTATAACCAACATCTATTGTATACCATGATGTACAAAGCCCTCCAGTAGCTCATATTTCTTGTATGGTATCTCATCTGATCCTCCTACATCCCGAGGGAGGTGTTATCATCCCTATTTTACACCCAGGGAAACCAAGGTTCAGAGAGGGGAAGCAATCTACCCAAAGTCCCACAGCTCGTACGGGGCAAAGCTGGAACCCAGGCCTCTCAGATTCAAAGACCCCTGCTATAACCACTACCCTCTCCTGCTCCTGACAGCTCAGCCTCCATTATCATATGTTTTGAATTGCTCCCCAATCCCCATAAGCTCTTTGAGGGTAGGGACAGTTTCTTCTAACTGGTTAATAATTAGCCTTTCTTTTTTGACCTGCACTTTACAGTTTATATAGGGCTTCTACATACTTGGTGTCATCGGATCTTTACTACATTCCTGAGACTTCTGTGTTATCCTCAGTTTACAGATGAAGAGACAGAGGCTGGGATAGGTCCATGAGTTGCACAAGGCACGCATCCAATGAATGACAACCAGTTGCTCTTTTTGCTACCCCAAGGTGTCTCTCACTTGCGAATTGGGCACCAGCTAATCCCTTCCTCCTCCCCTGGCACGATGGTGTTCTAAGCCTCATTTCTGCCCAGTTGAAAATAGCTGGGGTCAATAAAGGCCCTCATTTTATCTCTGACCCTTGGGAGCTGGAGCCGAGGCATACAGAGTTACGCAGTTGACTTTCAACAGGATGTGAGTGGGACTTCTCCTGTAGGCCTAGAATGGGTTACTAGGGCCTAAAGCTGAGGTCAAATGTCAGATGAGAACTGCTAAGGGACTTCCAGCAGTGGGGGGCCACCACTCCACTGCTCCCAATCCCCTCCCCTCCCCATCTATGTAAGCAGAAAGGGGGGGCATCACTGGGATCAGGAAACTTTGGACTGGTGCTGTAGCTTCTCCCTCCTGCAGAACCCCAGCCAGCTAAGGGGGTTCCAAGAGAAAGCCAAGATTGGGGGGCCCATGAGGAGAGGAGAATGGCATCTCATTTCTGGTGGGACATCTGCTTGCATGGCAGACTCCTGGCACTTTCCTCAGGTCAAGTGAATGCCTCAGAAGGTAGTGAGGTTTGAGCTGTTTTACTTTATACTACCCAAGAGGACTGGCCACTGGGCGAGGGGGCCCTGGGAGCAGCAGGGGTGTATAAGTGTGTAAGGCATGAGGGCAGGGGGCTTGGTTGGAAGAAGTAGCGGCTGAATAGCTTCTCCCACCTCAGGGAACTCTGAAGTGGGGAGGCCTCCAGACCCCTCCCAAGTTGGGGATAGTGACTGAAGAAAATCATTGTACGCTGTAGCCCCTTGAGTTAAGACTACGATGAACGAGTTACACAGCGTGGAACACTAGCCCTGAGGACCTGCCATTCATCGGACCTGCCTTCAAAGAGCTCCTGCAGCCCCTGCCTCCTTGTGGCCCCTCTGGGGTCAGGCTGGCCTGGCAGCTGGATGGAGAACAAGGTCTCAATTTTCAGTGCTGTGCCCAGGGCCAGGGCCGGGGCGAGGCAGGTGAGGCGCCCAGGGCGCGAATTGTCAGGAGGCGTTCACTGTCAGGTGCTGACCCTGCACTAGCCTGGGCCCTGCAGCGGGTGAACGCCTCTCTAAATTCTGCACCTTAGGCATCTCACCCACCTCACCTTCATCCCCGTCCTGTTTGCAGCTGCCACGGGCCCAGGGTTTCCCTGGGATTCGCAGAAACTTTCAGGTCCATGAAGATATTCTAGGCTTGGGTGCTGAGGATCTAGGGATCTGGAGCTAGCAGGGCAGCCAACTCTGACTGAGCTGGGCAGGCCCAGAACAGACCGGCTTTCCCACAGGGGAAAAGGGGGAGGGGGAAGCGCCAAGGAGCCAGCTTTCTGTACCACTCCCCAGCAAGCCAAACAAAACTAAGGTAATTCTGCCCCCTGGTGTCCCCTTCTATCACTGCCGTCACTGCCAGTGGTCCATCTAGGTTTCAGGAGATTTAGAATCACTTACAGTTCATTCATTCAACCATTCATTCGTGCCTCACGCATTTATTAAGTGCCCCACTCTGGGCCAAGCGCTGTGCTGTACACTGTGGGTACAAAGATGGATAGGATAGAGACCCCTCCTGGCAGGGTGCTGTAGTCTAGTGGGGCAGATAGACACACCAAGAGATCATCTTGATGCATTTATTTGTTTTTTATAGCACAACTTTTATATTTCAAATGGACAAAAAATTAGTATCGTTTACAGTATCTTAAGATAAATTGCCTTTGAATGGGGGCTTCCTTTCCAGTACTTTGAGGTCTACAAGATGTACCTAGAAAATGTATTACTGTGGAAAATGACTGCTTAAATCGAATGGGGGGAGAGGGGGAGGGCCTGTGGTTTCTCTTTTTGATTAATTGCTGTAACACTGTCCTTTGGGTGGCTGAGGGAGTTTCATGTTTTCTTTAGACATCATTAGGCGCTGGAGCTCTTGCAGGACAACTTTGATGCTATATGAATTCTGCCATTTTGCTAGCACTGATATGGCTCTTGGGTCCACCACTCCATTAGAACTATTAACTCCATTCATATTAATTTTTGTTACAAATCTTACAAAGAGAGGTCCTTCTGGGTATTTAGGTCCACATTCTATTTTAAGGTTGTATATTCGGTTTTCATAAATTGTCCGAGCCCGTGGTGGCTGCCATCTTGCATCGCTGTCGCTGGAAACCATCTTGATGCATTTAAATAAGTGCTCTGTTCAGGGTCAATATGTGGCACAAAGAGGGACTGCTTGGCTTAGGGGAGGCAGGGGACATGGCAGGAAGAGCTTGGCGAGAAGAGGTGGGGGTGGAGTTTGCTGACAGACTTTGAGTTCTTTAGGTGGCTGAGGGAAAGGCTTTCTGGACAGAGATGGGTATATGTGAAGGCATGGGGTCACATGTAAGGACTATAGAATGTTTCATTTGCTGCAGCCATAGTGTGCATTTGGAGGGCCAGCAGGAGACGAAGTTAAGAGCTGGCTGGTGGTCAGGCCTTGGAGGGCCTTGCGTGCCACATGGAAGGCTTCGACCTGATCCCTAAGTGATCAGGAATCCTTGAAAGGCTTTGAGCAGGGTAGTGACATTGTTAGATTTGAATTTTTGCGAGTTTATTCTGGCTGCTTTGTAGAGAATGGGTTGTAAAAGTGTAAGGCTGGGGAGGCTCTTGGGAGGGTTGCCAGATGTAGAAACAAAAGAAAACAGGATGCCCACGGAAACTGGCATTTCAGATAGACAACAAGTTTTAGTATAAGTCTATCCCAAATATTGTATGGGCTATACTAAAATTTATTCTTTATGCATTCAAAATTCAAACTTAACTGGGCATCCCATATCTTATCTGGCATCCTTAGCTTAGAGCCATCAAGGAGAGATGATGGAGGCTTGGACTAGGGCGGAGGTAGTAAAGTTGGATAGAAGTGGAAAAACTCAAAGGGTATTTAGGAGCTAGGAATGAAAGAACTTGGGGATGGCGTGGATGAGGAAAAGTGAGAGGGAGGTGTCAAACATAACACCCAATCTCCTGTTTGGGCTGTTTGCTCTGTGTTGGGTCCTCTATCTGCACCTCATCCCAATTAACACATACTTCCTTCCTAAAACATCCCAGAGAACCTCTGAACCCAGCAGCCAAGACAGCCTCCAAACCCCTGTCCTCCCCTGCTCTGGCCGGCCTCCTGCCTGGCTCCTTTCGGTTCCACACCTGCTTGCTTCTGCATTTTGGTCTTACCCCTTGCTTGGTCCAGCTAATTGGCCAGGATCTGGTGCTTGGAATCAAGCTAGGGCCGCGTTAGGCCTCTGTTCTTTGCCTCTCTGCACCACTCTTGGCAACAGCTAGCATGAAATGCCCAGGGCAGGCCTCTATGACTGACTAGAACAGATCTTTCCTGACAGGGAGGGAAATCCCAAATATTCCCAGAACACCACAGGTTTCCCCTAGGGGCTTTCTCACCCCCAGAAGGCCGGTGCTAGAAGGTGGCCTGGTTTCTCAGACCTTTCTGTGACCCAACAGTGCCGCTTAGTGGTACCTCAGCACACTGCAGGCCAAGGTAAGGCAGGAGACCGGTTTGCAGACCACTGGGAGAGCTTCACATTCCTCTCTCTCCCCTGGCAGGGCACACGGGTCCTGCTTCTGCTGGTGGCCATCCGTCCGTGACACTCCTCAGCTCTTATGAATCTGAGCAACGCATCCGTTTGGTGGACCTGCTGGTAGAGAGATGGCCCAAGATGGCACCCAAAGAACTGAAAAACTAGGCCTTGAGGTCTCTATCCTTGGCTGGACTCAGGAAACTGGGCTCCAGGTTGAACTGGTCATAGTCTTCAAAATTCCCAGCCTTCCATATTTGGTAGCTACAAACCTGGTATCTATCTAAAAGTAGCTGTGTTGGATGTCCCTCCCACACCTGCTTGTGGACATTCCCACCCAAAAAACTAGAGGGGCAGAGTGGGTCTCACAATTGGGTTCCCCATGGTGGGCGTGTTGCAAGCCAGACAGTGGGCCTGGCCACTCCCCAGCGTGCCACCACCCTCTCTGGGGTTACAGCCAGTCAGAAAGAACTACCAAGTGCCCCCCCCCCACCTTCTCTGCCCTCCACACCAGAGCCTGTGAGGGCGGGGCCAGAGCCAACGGTCTATGCCCCCAAGTTGGGGAGCTGAGAGACATCAGGACTCAGATGACCCTGTGGGCTGTAGCACAAGGCTGGTCTGGAGCAATTGAAAAGATCTTCTAAGGAGACCGACTCTCCTTAGAAGGAGAGTAATGATGAAATGTAGCTCCCTGGGGTGCCTGGGTGGCTCAGCTGGTTAAGCGGCTGCCTTCGGCTCAGGTCATGATCCCAGGGTCCTGGGATCGAGCCCCGCATCGGGCTCCCTGCTCCGTGGGGAGCCTGCTTCTCCCTCTCCCTCTGCCTGCCTCTCTGCCTACTTGTTCTCTCTCTCTCTCTCTGTCAAATAAATAAATAAAATCTTAAAAAAAAAAAAAAGAAATGTAGCTCCCTCCCTTGCCCTCTGACTCCAGGAACTTGCCATGAGGGCCTGGGGACACCCCAGGCTGTGTTGCTGAGGCTGAGGTGATCTCTGATCCACTGCTGTTGTCTCCTGCACCACCTGACTAGAGATGGTGAACCATCCCCAAGGAATGGCATTCCCCCCAGCACGTTTTAGCCATCAGCTTTTGTTATGGCCCCTGGGGTCCCTGGACCCTATTTTCCTGGGCCTACGACTTTGGAGAAATCTACAATTTATCATGTGCCTCATCTGTAAAATGGGAATAATAATAATATTCCCCTCATAGGGGGCTCACCCAGGCTCAGGAGTTAATATACATAAAGTGCTTCGTTGTTTGTTGTAATTAATACTTCTCAGGGTCTGAGATTGAGCCCCCACAAGGATATTGACACCAGCTTGGGTCCAAAGTGCCTCCGACTTTCTCCCTTTCCCTTCCCCTTAGAGTCTCCAGTTGTCGACTTGAAACAGGAATTGCTTCATCTTCCAAAACGAGGACCTCTGGAGGTTCTGTGGATCAGGGTGGGTTGGGCGATTGAGGAGACCCACTGTCATGGTCATTAAGTTGTGCAGTGCCCCAGCCATCTTTCGGTAACTAACGAACACCAGTTTGCCTGACCGCCTGGCCTGACAGGGTGTGGTCTGCTTTGGACAAGATACGCTCCTGAGGCTTCACCTTATGTGAGCCGCTAGCCCGCTCCATCCTAGACCACCTGCTTTAGCCCCATTTCCTGGCTGGCTCTGAGATACACATTTGAGAAGCCCAGGGTGGGTGCGTTCTGTCCAGCCAAGGGCTCCACTTGCTGCAGACCAGCTCCATGATACCCAAATTCTTTGCAGTCTCTGAGTCCCACAAGGTGTGCAACCTGACCATCCTGCCAGTGGCCTCCTCGGGCAGGGGAGAAGTTTTTCAGTCCCTGATTGAGGGGCATTTGCCTTGTTTAAATGTAAGCTTTGGATCCAGCTCTATTTTCTTCTGAATGTCTACCCAGTTGTCCCAGCATGGTTTGTTGAAGAGTAAACACTAGAGCCACACCCAGCACGGTGAGCTGCTCATGCAGGGAAAAGCACGCAGGGATGGCGACTGAGGGAACAGCAGGTTCACAATCCCCTTGTAGCTCCTGATCTTCTTAGCTATGTGCTCGTGGAATGGTAGGACACTGAAATCCCTACACTAAGTCATTTTTTAATCTCTTTTTTTGTTCTGAGCATATATACCTAAATTCCTAAAAGCTAAATGCTACATGATATGTACTTACTATCAAGGCCAACCTCCAGGTTTGTGGGTGCTCTGTTAAGGAGCCCCAGCCTCCAGGGATGGGAGGTTCATACCACCACAGTCTGGACCAGGGGTCAGCAACTTTTTCTGTAAAGGACCAGATAGTAAATATATTAGACTTTGCAGGCCATATGGTCTCTGTTGCAACCACTCAATGCTGCTTTGGCCCATGCAAAAGCAGCCATCGACCACATGTAAAGAAACAAGCATGGCTATGTTCCAATAAACTTTATTTACAAAAACAGATGGTGGGCCATAGTTTGCCAACCCCCGAGAGCAACTGAGACATAATTCTACAAGATCTGTCCAGAGGCATATTACACATGATTTACACAGGAGAGTGCCATATACAATGGAATATTATGCAGCCATCAAAAGGAATGAGATCTTGCCATTTGCAACGACGTGGATGGAACTGGAGGGTATTATGCTGAGCGAAATAAGTCAATCAGAGAAAGACATGTATCACATGACCTCACTGATATGAGGAATTCTTAATCTCAGGAAACAAACAGGGTTGCTGGAGTGGTGGGGGGTGGGAGGGATGGGGTGGCTGGGTGATGGACATTGGGGAGGGTATGTGCTATGGTGAGCGCTGTGAATTGTGTAAGACTGTTGAATCACAGACCTGTACCTCTGAAACAATACATTATATTTAAAAACAAAAAAAACCCAGGGTCATCGAAAGTCTTCATGGACATCTTAAATGAAGCCTTTCTGGCTGGGTAGGTAGGCAAGGCATCTGGCTTAGGTTCCTCAATAGTGTGTCCTGTGCCCACCCTCACAGAGCAGACCAACCTGGCATTCTAGATCTCCTCGATTATCACTGGATTAAGTCGAAATCTCAACCAGGGCCACTTCACATAGGCTGGTCTCTTGCCTGCGCCAAGCCATTTGTGTTAGCTCACTGGCTGATGCCAAGCACACCACCGGCCAATCCTGGGCCACCCCTTGAAAGGACATGAGGATTGCCAGGGTGGGATGGTGCCACCATTCATTGAAAACACAGGAAGAGAAGGAGGTTTATGGGGGTAGAGTTTGGTTTGGGATGTGTTGAGTTTAAGAGGGCGGTGGGACATCCAAATGGAGATATCCAGCAGGTGGTTTCACACAGGCATTTGATTTACCTGAATTCAAGTCTACTCATGCTGCCAAAGAAAGAAAAGATGATGATGGAAAGTATTCTAGTGATTCCACCTGTCCTTTGGTCAGCTGAGCCTGGACTCTGGAATGAATGTGAGGCAAGAAAGTGGGTCTGCCACTCCTTCAGTGAGTCCCAGTTCTTCCATGCCTGTCATGGTATGGCCATCTGTCTGGGCTGATATGGGTCATGTATTTAAAGCTGATATTGTGGGGTGCCTGGCCAGCTCAGTCGGTAGAGCATGCGATTCTTGATCTTGGGGTTATAAATTCGAGCACCATATTGGGTGGAAAGATTACTTAAAAATAAAATCTTTATCAAAAAATAAAGCTGTTCTTGTGTGTGTGTGTGTGTGTGTGTGTGTGTGTGTGTGTGTGTGTGTGTGTGAGAGGGGAGAGAGAGAGAGAGAGAGAGAGAGAGAGAGAGAGAGAGAGAGAGAGA
>NW_027397095.1:4936277-5133382 GCF_003265705.2 Callorhinus ursinus
AGAGAGAGAGAGAGAGAGAGAGAGAGAGAGAGAGAGAGAGAGAGAGACATGCTTCCTGGGAGCATTATTTCACTTTTGGGGTATTTAAGGGATTTTTCTGGGTATATTCCATTTTTGCCTTAATTGACTGTAGAGTATCCTGAATGGGATGTGATGCCACTGTAAATGTGTCTGAAGTAGAAGGTGGTGGGGAAGGACACTGCTTCAGAATTTGGGGATTCACTTAGTGGATAGGTGGCAACAGCAGACAGAAGAGTGAGTGTGATTTACGGAGCAAGAATATAGAGTAAGAAGAGAAGTGGCCCAAGCCTGAGGCCTAAGACCTAGGATGTGCTGTCATTCAGAGATAGGACCAGGGAGGAAGATGAGCCTACAATGGAGCCTGCCACAGAATGGTGGGTGAAGTGGGAGAGAAACCAGGAGGAGTTTGGGTCCTGGCAGCTTGGTGGAGGGAGTGTTCCAGAAGTGGGGAAGTGGTACTGAGAAGTTAGAGAAGGTGAGGGCTAAGAAATGACCTCTGGCTTTGGAAACATGGTGGTTACTGGTGACCTTGATGAGGGTGGCATCAGAGGGAAGGGCCAGAGAGGGTCAAGGGGTGAGTGGAGGTGAGGAAGTAGGGACAGTAAGTGGAGACAACTCTTTTAAGTGTGGCTGTTGGGGACAGATTGTTAGAGCCATCACTCCTTTATACCAGGGCATACAGTCCTGGGGAGGAGCAAAGGAAATACCTCCATTTTCTGCCATCATCTCATTTTTCCTAGAACCTTGCCCCAAAGAGCCTAGTTTTCAAAGGCTGCCATAACAAAGTACCACAGACTGGGTGGCTTAAGCAACAGATATTTATTCTCTCACAGTTCTAGAAGCCAGAAGTTCAAGATCAAGGTTAGCAGGGTTGGTTCCTTCAGAGGGATGCAAGGGTGACTCTTTTCCAGTCCTCTCCCATAGCTTCTGGTCATTTTCTGGAAGTCTGTGGTATCGCTTGTCTTGTAGATGCATCACCCAGATCTCTACCTTCATCTTCACATGACATTCTCCCTGTGTGTCTCTGGGTCGAAATTTCCCCTTTTTATAAGGACATCAGTCATACAGGATTAAGGCCCACCCTACTCCAAAATAACCTTGTTTCACTTGACTGATTACATCTGCAATGTTTTTATTTCCAAATAAGGTCACAATGACAGGTACTGGAGGTTAGGACTCTAACATATGAATTTTTGTGTGGGGAGGCACAATTCAACGTATAAAAAGCCTTTTGGTCTCCTCTCTTTCCACTTCCTCTCCATTGTCTGGCCGGGGATTATTCTCTTCCTTCTCGTTCACATTTGTGCCCTCCACCCCTCTTCTATCTCCTCATCGCCTCCATCCCTCCTTCCTTGCTTACCCCTCTCTGGAGAAGATCTAACTCATCAACTTTCTGCAACCAGATGACCTCCCACCCTTGCTGAAACTTTCTCAATAACTGGCAACATTGAGGGATGGCGAAGGAAGCGAGAGAGGAGAATGATCTTTAACCCCACCTGTTTTCAGCGAGATGGGGCTGAAAGCTCCATGGCCTTTAGATAATTTCTGAAAAATTGTTTTTGTTTTTTCTGACTTTTGAGGCCGTAAGTAAGAGACTGTAAGGAGAAGAGTCCATAAAATTCCTCAAAATAGAAAGAAATTATCATGAAACCAGGAAAGTGCAGCTTCAAATACCCGTTTTACAACTGGGAGCGCTCTCCTCTGCCACCTACCGGCCACAGGCACAATCAGTAAATGATTCTTGCCCCTCGGAACCAGGGTCACCATTGGAGGTAGAGGAGTGGCCCATGGTCACCAAATGGCCCTTGCAAGTGTGCTTTGTGTCAGGATGTGGCTTAGAGCCTCATGCCCCGGGGAGCTGCGAGGCTGGCTTGAGGGCCCCGAGGCTGCCTGACGGCGTGCTGGTCTGACATGCCAGAAGCTAGAAGAAGAGAAGCTTGCAGATGCTAGGGACAGAGCAGGGCCTGGGATGTGAGGGAGTGGTGTGGAGTGGGCCGGGCTCTGTGCCCGAGAGGCCCTCTCCAGCTGCCTACAAGCCTGAGCAGGACACTGTGTCCGTTCATTCCAACACACAGACGTTTCTTTCTCTTATGAAATAATGTTTTCTTTAATCTTTTTCTGACATAAAAAAGTAATGGATGCTCATTGTAAAACATTTAGAGAAGCCGACAAATATGAAGGTAAAAAAATGATTTAGGTTGGCATCGCAGGGTGGTTTGGGGGGCTTCACCATAATCTCCATCAGCACTCCCCAAGTCACTCCAAATATATATGCAGTTTAAGGAAAAACCCCGCGTGCTATGCAAACACAGCTTGCAGTTCCAAGACAAAGTCACTAGCCTCCTTCTGAATGGCTTCGAAACCTTCCTTTATAGACATTCTGGAACCACCGCTGCCCACAATACCACCACCCAGGGGTGACTGCTATTTACAGAATGGAGCATTGACTTCCACTATTTTTGTGCCTATGGATTATCTTTTTAAAATTTTACTTTTTATTGAGGTATAATTGATATATAACATTATATTAGTTTCAGGTGTACAACCTAAGTCAATATTTGTATATATTGTGAAATGATCACAGTAAGTCTAGTTAACATCCATTACCACAGAATTACACATTTTTTTCTTGTGAGGGGAAGTTTTAAGATCTACTCTCTTAGTGTGGCAAACCATAAGAGACTCTTAGCGATAGAGAACAAGCTGAAGGTTGCCAGAGGGGGAGGTGGGTGGGGGCCTGGGCTAAATGGGTGATGGGCATTAAGGAGGGCACCTGTTATGATGAGCACTGGGTGTTGTATGTAAGTGATGAATCCCTAAATTCTACTCCTGAAACCAATATTACATTATATGTTAACTAACTTCAATTTAAATAAAAACTTGGTAAAAAAAATTTATTCTCTTAGCAACTTTCAAATATATGAAACAGTATTATTGATTATATTCACCATGCTATACATCACATGTTTTATCTTTATGTATTATATCTGATCTCTTAAATTTAGGGACATTTGGTACATACCTACTTAGAAGCCTGCTTTTCTGCTCAGTGTTACCTCTTAGCATTTTCCCTGTCCCCATTCCTCAGCAACATTATTTGTAAAGGCTGCATGATATTTTATCCATAAAATATATATCGTGTTTACCCATTTTCTGGTTCGGAAGGGTACGTAGATTGTTGCCAGGGTTTTGCTCTAATGAATAATGCTAGGATGACCCTGTGTGGACTTACCCCTTTGTGCTCCTCTAGGGTCGTTTCCTAGAAGCAAAATTGTTACTATGAATGTTTCTAGGCTCTTGATACATGACCCTATTGCTTCTAGGAAGGTGACACTCATCTACCCTTTGACAAGGAGCAGACATGCATGTTTTGCCTGACCTCTGCCAACACTGGAGTTGTAGATGACAGATTATTGGGTGCCAGACTTTAGGCTAGGTGCTGGGGATACCACAGTCAGGGAGATAAACCCTGGTCTCTGCCTCCACAGTTCCTGACCCAGTGGGAGACCGGCCTGATCCCATAATGAATGTGCAAATACACACTGTGATGATGCCCTGGGAGAGAGCACAGCATACGAGGAGTTGGCTCTGTGGAGAGAGAGAGCTGAGAGCAGGCAAGGAACAAGTCCTCATGTAGCTGAAGTGGAGAGAATGGGGGTGGCAGGGTGTGGGAGGAGGCTGGAGTCAGCGGCACTCAGACCTGCAGGGTCCTGTGGGTCCCAATTCTGGGAAGCCAGCAAATGGCTTTAAACAGAGGGGTGGGGTGCCTGGGTGGCTCAGTTGGTTAAGCGACTGCCTTTGGCTCACGTCATGATCCTGGAGTCCCGGGATCGAGTCCCGCATTGGGCTCGGGAGGCTGGGAGGGAGGCTGCTTCTCCCTCTGACCTTCCTCCCTCTCATGTTCTCTCTCTACCATTCTCTCTCTCTCTCTCAATAAATAAATAAAAATCTTTAAAAAAATTTAAAAAAATAAACAGAGGGGTGATGTAATCACTTAAAAATTTTTTTAAATCTTAAAATTGTGATAAAAAAGTAACACAATTTATCACTGTAGTCATTTTTAAGCGTATGATTCAGTAGTGTGAAATATATTCATATTGTTGTGCAACAGATCCCCAAAATGTTTCCATCTTGCAAAACCGACTCTATACCCATTAAACAACTTCCCATTTCTCCCTTCCCCCAGCCCCTGGTAACCACCATCTACTTGCCTGCCATCTATAAATTTGACAATGCTAGGTACCTCATATAAGTGGGATCATACAGTACTTGTCTTTTTATGACTGGCTTATTTCACTGAGCGTAATGTCCTCAAGGCTCTTCCATGCTATAACATGTCAGAATTTCCTTCATTTTTAAGGCTGAATAATATTCCACTGCATGCAGATACCACATTTTTTTCTCCATTCATCCATCAATGGACACTTGGGCTGGTTCCACATTTTAGTTATTGTGAATAATACTGATATGAAAGCGGATGTGCAAATATCTGTTCAAATCCCTGTTTTCAATTCTTTTGGATCTTATACCCAGAAGTGTGATTGATGGATCATATGGTAGTTCTATTTTTTAATTTTTTGAGGAACCTTTAGAATCACTTTTAAAACGTGAATTTAGCAAGGCTGATTTTGTTGGCTACAAAACAATAGAAAATAGTACTGGATGGCTGTTAAAAGCTATTAACTTCTTGGACAACATTAATATAATTTACTAAGTACACTGTACACACCCACAATGAACTCCTCTAATGTTAATAGAGCTCAGTATGAATAATTAAATGTATTCACATTTCAGAAACACCTATTATATACAGACTTGTGTCTTTAAGTGCTTTGAAGGACAATCTTTATTTATTAACCAAATATCCTTGAGCACTTACTCTGTCTGAGGCATTGTGGGGAAATCCAAAATATGCCCCGCTTGGTTCCCACTCTCATGATGCTTCTAGTCCCAGATGGGCAACAACACTTTTTGTGTGTGTGGTATGTTAAAATAGTGGTACAAAGGGAAGGTTCTAAGAGTTCAGAGGAAGCAAGAGTTGTAGGAAAAGACTTCCTGGAGGAGGTGACATTTGGGTTTGATAGGGTTTGGGCAGGTGGAGTGGCAGGGGCTAGAGAGTTCCAAGTGGCTGACACAGACTGAGCCCAAGTGGAGTGTACATGAGCTTAGGGAAGGTAAGGGCATGACAAGGTCAAGAGTGGGAATTTTGGCCAGAGAGGTGGGCAGAAGAGACTAAGGAGAGCTTTAATTCCAAGCTGAAGAACTGGAACTTCTGTGGTAAGCGGAGGCTCGGGACTCTGAGGGGTTCTGATGAGGGGAACCACATCAAAGCAGTGCACTGGGAAGATTAGTCTGGCAGTGATGTGTATAGAATAAACTGAAAGGGAGCGGAAAAATTAGTCAGAAAGGGATTAAACAGGACACGCCAGGCCTGAGGTAATGAGCGTTTGAATTTGGTGGTGGGGTGAGGGAAGTGGACAGTGGAAAGGGGGGGTCAGATGGACAAGACTGAACAACCTGACTTTGGCCCCCTAAGAATGTCCCATCACACCTTTTCTCCCCTCCCCTCCCTCTTCCTTCCTTCCCTCTTTCCTTTTTCCCTCCTTCCCTCTTCCTTCCCTCTTTTCTTCCTCCTTCTTTATAAAAAATATTATGTATGTCTTATGATGACCAGTTCTACTCATTTTGGTTTCCTTCAGAACGTTGCACAGTGGCCCACACTTAGCAGGTGCTCCATAAATATTTGTTGAATTGCAATTGGTGACTGATTAGAAGTGGGGCAGGGACCAAAAATAATCAAAGGTTCAAGCCTGGCTGAAGGGAGAGAGGAATTTGCCAGGAGAAGTTGGTCAGGGTCAGAGTCAGGTTAATTTGAGCTTCTGGCAGGTCATGAAATCTTGGGATATAGCTTAAAGACAGATTTCAAGGAGCATCCCCACTTTCATCCCCGCGCCAGCTGGGGAGATACTGGCCATATGTAGGAGCACAAATTTTGGTCTGGGGTCATATTCTGGTCTGCCACTAGCCAAGTACCAAGCTCAGTAGTCTCTCCAGGCCTGTTTTATCTACCTATGAAAGGTGGATCAAGCAGTACTTAATAAAGTGGTTGTCAAGGCTGAAAGTGAGGTTAAATGTATTAGTATAGCACCGGGAGTGAATGACAGCTGTAGTTGTTAGTGACTGTCACTATTAGTAAGACAAGGAGAAGCAAAAATCATGAAGTCCCAGTGAAGTCATCCACGGCTTCCTGTTGCCCGTAGTATAAAAAGCAGCCTCCTGGGACGACTGGGTGGCTCAGTCATTAAGCGTCTGCCTTCGGCTCAGGTCGTGATCCCAGGGTCCTGGGATCGAGCCCCGCGTCTAGCTCTCTGCTCAGCGGAGAGCCTGCTTCTTCCTCTCCCTCTGCCTGCCTCTCTGCCTACTTGTGCTTTCTGTCAGATAAATAAAATTTAAAAAATAAAAAAATAAAAAAAAAGGCAGCCTCCTTCCCCAGTTCCCACAGGCCCTGCCCCCCTCTCATCCAGCACCCCTACCCCCACCCCACTGTGTTCTCCATGTCTCCCGAACACAGCAAGCTGCTTTTGTGGCCTTAAGGTCTTTGCATTTGCTCTTTCCTTTGCTTGGAATGTTCTTTGCCAGATCTTGTATAGCTGGCTTTTTTGGGGGGCAGGGGTATATATACTGTGTAATCATCATTCAAATCAAGATATGGGACCTTTTCGCCTCCTGAGATTTAGGTCTTAGCAACCATCACCTCCTCAAAGCAACCTTCCCTGACCAAGTCTGCTTGCTGTGCCCTCTGGCACGTCACCCCGCTTTATTCTCTCCAGAGCATTTGTCATGCTCTCTAGTTACCTTGTGCACTATTTCTGTCTGCTTACTCCATCCCGCCCCACCCTCCTACTGAAAGCACCGTGACGGCTCTATCATCAGCACCTTGAACAGCGCCTGGCATACAGGAGGCCTCAATGAACACTTGTTGAATGAATGGCTGATATTGAAGATGCAAGGTAGGGGGTGGGGTGGGGTGGTAGTGATGAATTATGGGAACAAGTCCAGTGAGGATGGGAAGAGATGGACTCCAAGCACAGTTGGAAGAGTTAGCCTAGGCAAGAAGGAAGACCACTTATTTCTGACACAGGTGGGAAGGGGGAGCGGTGAGGTAAAGCTGTGACATTTTGATTTGCAGAGCAAGGCTTTGAGGGCTGCTTCGGCTAACCACTTTGAGATTTTCACAAAGTAAAGGGTGTGGCCACCTGCTGAGAGCGGAAGGGCTGAGGAAGAGAGGTCTGGGCCTTGAGGCCAGTGGAAGGTTTTGGAATAATTATACTAGCTGCCATTTATTTAGTACTTATGCAGTGGGCACAGTTCCCAGCCCTTGAAATGTACTAGCTGATACCATCTCATGATTAACCTATGAGGAAAGATACTATTATTACTTCCATTTTAAGATGGGGTAACTGGGGCACCTGGGTGGCTCAGTCGGTTGAGCGTCTGACTCTTGATTTCAGCTCAGGTCGTGATCTCAGGCTTTTGAAATCAAGCCCCGTGCTGGGCTCCATGCTCAGCACAGAGTCTCCTTGGGATTCTTGCTCTCCCTCTGTCCCCTCCCCCTGCTCACTTGCTCGCTCAAATAAATAAATAAACAAACAAACAAAATGTGGTAACTGAGGCCTAGAGAGGTCAATCTACTTTTGCCTAAGGTTGGACATCTAAAAGTGGTAGAGCTGGGATTTGAATCCAGGCAATCCGGCTGTTGGAGCCTATGCAAAGAACCACAGCAATTTCCTGCCTCTTGGTCCCTGAGGCACAAGTCTATGAAGGGTCAGCAAGACAGGGAGAGGAGGACTGTGGAATGAATGATATATGCAGGCCTAGGAGCAGTCAGCCAGCTACCAGGCTATGCCAGGAAGCCCAGGAATGGGTGCAAAGAAAATGAATGGAATGGAGGTGCTGGGGCTGGTGGTGACTTTGTTAGGCTTGGCAAAGATGGCAGCTGAGCTATTCTAAAGTGCACAAGAGAGGTGGTATCTGGATAGAGGAAAGGGGCATGTGCAAAGGCCCTGAGGTGGGAAAGAGCTTAGCTAATTGGGAGGAGTGAAAGGACAGTGTCAGAGTGCAGTGGTGGGGGCAGGGGAGCATTACTGGTGAGCATTCAAACATTCTAAGGTGGGGTGTAGGCACTGGTATTTTTTAAAACCCTGGGTTATGTGGCCAGGATTAAGAACCACTGATTTAGGGGCGCCTGGGTGGCTCAGGTTGTTAAGGGTCTGCCTTCGGCTCAGGTCATGATCCCAGAGTCCTGGGATCAAGCCCCGCGTCGGGGTCCCTGCTCAACAGAAAGTCTGCTTCTCCCTCTCCCACTCCCCCTGCTTTTGTTCCCTCTCTGTCTCTCTCTGTGTCAAATAAATAAATAGAATCTTAAAAAAAAAAAAAAAGAACCACTGATTTAGACCAGTTTCCAGGTGATAACTCATTTGGGGCCCATACTTTTGAGAAACATGCCCTAGGGCACCTGGGTGGCTCAGTTGGTTAAGCGACTGCCTTCGGCTCAGGTCATGATCTTGCAGTCCCAGGATCGAGTCCCGCATTGGGCTCCCTGCTCAGCAGGGAGTCTGCTTCTCCCTCTGACCCTCTTCCCTCTCGTGCTATCTCTCATTCTTTCAAATAAATAAAATCTTAAAAAAAAAAAGAGAGAGAAATATGCCCTAGATGACTCTAGTGAGTAGCCAGGGTTGAGAAGCACTCATCTAGATTGAAGATGGGGAATTGAGCGGCACAAAACCACAGCTTCAAAGTGTGATCGAAGAAAAGGCAAGCCCCTCTTAACCTGGGGGCCTGGGGGATAGGAACAGCTTCCATGGGGCAGACAAGGGAGAAGGTAAGTAGCATTGGCTGGGTAAGAATCAATTCAGGTAGGAACAGCAAAGGTGCAAACTAGAGGGGGGATTTATCTACAAAGCAGAGAGAGAAAGAAGGGCCAGGAACCAGGCACCCAGGGCAGGGCGGGAAAGAGCAAAAGGAGGCGCCTGGGGGGATGGGCAGAACAGCAGGTGTGGTTCCTGGGGCTCAACAACAGCCAGGTGTCACATGCTGGTGACGGCAGCTCATTATTCATCCTTTAATTTACACCTCACCCCTACTCCCCAAACATGTGCAGCAGAAGGCTGAAATACACGTTTAGAAGGGGGCACTGTGGTGCGTCTGTGGTGGGCAGGGGGGAGGAGGGCAGTGGAGTAGGCTGAGCGTGGGGTCTGACTGTATCTAGTTGACAAGGTTAACATCAAATGAAAGCCAGAAAGCCTTTGGCAGTGTGAGAGAATCAGTGAAATACAGGGGAGAGCTAAGGGGCGCAGGGCATAGGCTAACATCTATGCAGCACCCACTGCGTGCCAGGTACTGTGCCTGCCACATTGTTTCTTTCTCATTTAATAGTGCAGGGCCTGGTAGGCCATGGGAAGTTTGGAGTTTCTTCTAAATGCACTGGGAAGTCACTAAGGAGTTTTTAAGAGGGAAGTGAGGAGATGTAGTTAAGTCATCAAAATGAGTGCTATGCCCGTTCCATTTTCTAGGCCAGGAAAGTACAGGCTAGCCAGTCCAGGGTCACACACAAGGAGGAAGTGGCAGAGTCCAGAGCGAAGACCAGACCTCTCTGAGATGAAGGGTGGCAAAATGTTAACAGGTGGTGAGTTAAGGGTATAGGGTGTTCACTGTATCCTTTTGACTTCTCTGTACGTTTGAAAGGTTTTGTAATAAAAAGTTGGAAGAAAGAACTAGGTCTAACACCAAAGTTTAAACTCTTTTTCCCCACTATGGCATGCTGTGCCACTAACCTAAGTGATCTTGAGTCCTCCTTGTCCCTTCTGAGCCTGACTCGGCCCGTCGGAACCATGAGATGGGGTTGGATCACTAAGGCTCTCTCCCTCACACTTGGCGCTCCCACTCGGGCAGCATGTAGCTGTAAACTATTAGGCTACACCACAAGCCAGGTCATCCACTTGCCCCGCGGTCCGAAAGACCCTAGCGGTTCTCCTGTAACAGTAGCTAGGGGTACAGTTTGTTGCCTCTGGGAAGGGAGTCACTGAGGCTGCTCATTGCCTGCTGCTGTGTAAAAACTGCTGGGTGTCAGTCGTCTCCGCCTGCTGGGGGAACACTGCTCTGAAAAGGAAACACCTTCCTCTGCCAAGGCTGCGGGTGGGGCTAAAAAAACTGTTGATGACAACACTGAATCAGCACATTCATCAGGGTCAAGCTCATAGTCAGACCGAACTGGAAGACGGCCCTGGTTGCCAAGAAAGCTCCAGCTGAGGCCTCTTTGGTCTCAAAGGGAATGGAACCCAAATGGAGATCGGCAGGGGAATAAAAGGCACCATGCTCAAATTAGGGATTTCCTCTGAAAGCTCAGATTAGAGCCCCCCCAAAGTACTAAATCTATGGACTTTGTCCCCGCAAGAGGTAACAAAGGTTCAAAACTGGTTTTCAAAGGTTGCCAAATGAATCCTGTGAAAACAGGCTCTTTGTAGAGGCATGTCTAAACTGCTGAGGCTATGTTGGCAAGGACACTGCATCCTCCCAAAATGTGTATGTTGGGGTTTGTAGGGGTGGGATGATCAAGGATCTGACCTGGTGTGACATTTACATGCATAAAAAAATCATCTTTTTCCCTAACAGTGTTATTTTGTTGCCTGAATCCCCAGGGTTAAGATAAGATCCTGGGCTGGCCTCTGGAAGCGCTGTGACTTCATTCTTAGCCTCTGAAAATACGTGGCTTCTTCTCGCACCCAAGGGCAAATATACTGAGAATTCTTAGATTTCCCTGTAAGACAGGAAATGACGGTACAGTCATAGCTGTGAGGACTGCAGTCAAGTGGGACCCAGTGACATAAACCTCCTTCCTCAGTTCTTCTTTACCAAGATCACACTGATTTTTCACACAACATATATTTATTCAGAAAAAAATCTGCAATAAATTATAATAAAAAAGATGACACAAAATACAGAATCCCACTAGCAGCTTTGCTTAGTGACCAAGACATTTCTGGGAAATTTAACAATTACAGAATAAGAACCAGAAAACAGTGAAAGGGGAAACTAATGCAATGTCACCACGTGGGTTCGAACCATTTCTTCCCTAAAACGATACAGATGCAGAGTTCTTCTCTACCAGCCGGATCTGAACTCCTTCCTTCAGAGGAGCTATGAAATAAATAGCGCATTAGAGTTACTTAGGAATTAGAGGTTGGCGTGCTGGAGTAGGCACAGTAGGGAGCAGATTTCTTACATCTACTCCATTTCTGTCTTCTCTACCTAGAGATTGTCTCAAACCCTTAATGCTGTATACATCCCAGGGCCAGAGCTGGAAAAACGGAGAGGCGGTAAACAAATTTAGTGCGTTTGCCTCATAAGCAAAGAGCTAGGATGCTCCACTCGGTTCCCACCAACCATATCCTTGATGATCCAAAGATCCCAGGTTGGCAGTATACTAGACAATGTGCCCAGGACAGTCATTTCCCTGTCTTTGTGTTATGACCTTGCCCCAGCTTCTATAATCTGCCTCTCCTATGATCACTTTCTGGCCTAGTGGAGATGACAAAAGCATTCTGTTCACAATCTTCCATTAACGAAGTTCTGACCTATCAGATCTGCAGCTATTTGGCACCAGGAACTTGACTCCTAGTTCCATAACTCCAAATCAGGAAAGGGTTTAACCAGAATATCACAGGATACATACCTTTTCTTCCCCCACAGAACTCAACTTACGAGAGATGGGGAGAACTGAGGAACCATTCAGCAGTGGTGTTTCCCCTGGCTCTCTCCTTCAATGTGCTAGAAGAGTCAGGAGCCAATGCCCAAGACAAGACACAGGGTCTGTACATTAGGCTCCTTGGATTTAATGTTAACAGTCAAGAATGAGTTGACTCAGGGTGGTTTTAATGAAAGAAATCCAGGAAGAAGCCAACTGCATCAGGCAGTTTTGCAGTCAGTGGCTGGTAGCTGATTTGCCTACCAACACAGAATAATTAAAGAAAAAAAAAGAATGCTGCCCCACAGAGCTTGAGTAAATGAAAAGCTCAGAGGGTTGTCTTGGGTGGGAGAGAAGGGGCTTCATTGGGCCCACCGCATAGTCTCTTTTCTGTAACACTTGATAAGGTGACTAGGAGCCATGGGGAGCTGGTCGTAAAGCCCAGAGCCAGCCTGATGAGGAAGGGAGCAACATCTGCCCCTCAGTATTTCAGGAGACCAGAGAGGGGGTTCCAAGGGTTATCCATAATACCCTGCTGGGGGGAAGAGCAGTATCACCAGAGAGGCCCACTTGAGGTCCAGACTGCCTTTTTGACTGTGATGCAACAAGCATTGCTCTGGAGGTGGATTTCTAAGTGGGAAATGGGTCCGCCAGACAACCAGGATTAATTCTCATGTAAAATTTGATTAAGAACAGAAAGGGATGGTAGAAAGCAGGACCTGTCAAACATGAATATTCTCACTTCTGAAATGCTCAAAGTGCTTCCATTCTGATGGTGATTCTCTCACATCAATGGGATGTCATCTCTAGGCTAAAGTTCTGCTAGTAAATATGGTCTGAGACAAGAGAATATGGTTCCACCCAGTGCGGATCCAGGAAAAGGCCAATGTTACAGACATACAGATGCCACTGTAGTAGAAATGCACAAATGCATGTCACAACCACATGTAGATGGTTAACTCACTGCTAGGGACATCCGAGGAGTCACTAGCTTCACTCAGACTTCCTTCGACATAATAGAACTAGTGGAGTGGAGTGCAAAGGGGTGATATGGGGGGGGGGGTCGGGCAAAAGTGCTTTAGACGAAGGACTACAGACAAGTCTGAGCTATGGCACGTAGTGCTTGTAGACCTGTAACAGGAACATCTCAGAATCTAGGCCTAGGGTGCTAAGGACAATCATGGTAGCTGGGCAGGAGGGCAACGAACACATCCCCAGGTAAAGGGGTGTAAATACAGATCTCTTTGCCTTATAAAGAGAACACAAAAACACCAAAATATGGTACCTTTGGCTTGGCAATGTAAGTCTAAAAGTATTTTGCTGTGTAGGATATGGTAAGGGAGGGATTAGGAAACTCTCTTCCTCTTGCACTAGAAACAACCTTTTCATGCCAACAGCCTCAAAATTCTGCAACAGACCCTTCCTGTGGCATGACTTTTCCAAATCATTCTGAAATACTTGGTGCCCAAGATCTTCCGCCTCTAGAATCTCAGAGAGTAATAAGAAGAAAAGGCTTATTAGTCTTCATCGCTCTCAAGAAACCCCAGAAGGAACTGGATAGCACGCTGACGGTCACTTGGAGTCTGTCTTGCCATAAGGTTGGGTGGAGGCCTTAGGAGAAGACTAGTGAAGAGAGTGGCTAGAGGGTGAGAGAAAGGAAAAGGGAAAACCCTTTGTCAGACACAACCTAAGCAAAGCCTCAGGGATGGGAAATTGGGGGCTAGGGGATGAGGGCAGTGGGCCATGTGCCTGGACATGAAGGCTGTCCCAACCAGCCTGCCCCCCCTGCTCATGTTGCCGTTCTCATGAAGTACTCTTACCGATCATGTTTTCGCTGACATTGTTGTATTTAGAGAATTTTAAGAGTTCTCGAAGGAATGCCATCAAGTAATGGAAAACATTTCTATGGCATCTTGGAAGCTGGGAAATCACCTGTTTTTAAAAAAAGGGGGGTGGGCAGTGAGAACAAGTGAAAGGGAGTAAGAAGAGCTTAAAGCTGTCACAGTAGTTTATAATCCAACCCATACAGGACCCCATTCATCTCTCTTTTATTTCCTCATGACTACCAGAGTCCCTGCCAAATGAAAACTTCCAAGTCAGAATGGTCATAGTGGGGGCGGCCTGGGTGGCTCAGTCGGTTAAGTGTCTGCCTTTGGCTCAGGTCATGATCTCAGGGTCCTGGGATCAAGCCCCACAATGGGCTCCCTGCTCAGCAGGGAGTCTGCTTCTCCCTCTCCCTCTGCTGCTCCCCCTGCTTGTGCTTTCTCTCACTCTCTTTCCCATTCTCTATCAAATAAATAAATAATATCTTTAAAAAAATGGTCACACTGTTTGGCCCCTATACACTCAATGAACAGGCCACATTCACATGTGTGATGTGGTCATCACACATTCACACACATACCGCACCTCACAAGCAGGTTAGTATTAATCTGCTCTTTTCCCATCTCCTCAGACAGGTAGCCATGGCATCTGCCAAGCTCAATGGTTTTCTCTGCAATGTCATGTAGCAGGGATGGGAGCTTCTCCCAATACTCACTAGTCTGACTGAATGGTATTCTCAGCCACTGTGCATCAAAATTATTTCAAGACTAAAAACAAACACCAAGAAGGTACAACCTGGCTGGCTCAGTGAGTGAAGCATGAAACTCTTGATCTCGGGGTTGTGGGTTCGAGCCCCACATTGGGCGTAGAAATTATCTTTTAAAAAAAGATTTTATTTATTTATTTGTCAGAGAGAGTGAGTGCACAAGCAGGGAGAGTGGCAGGCAAAGGGAAAAGCAGGCTCCCCGCTGAGCAAGGAGCCTGATACAGGACTTGATCCCAGGACCCTGAGATCATGACCTGAGCTGAAGGCAGACGCTTAACCAACTGAGCCACCCAGGTGTCCCTAAAAATAAAATCTTAAAAAAAAAAACAAAAAACACTAAGGTGGTTCCTGGGTAGCTCAGTTGGTTAAGCGTCTACCTTCGGCTCAGGTCATGATCTCAGGGTCCTGTGATCGAGCCCTGCGGCAGGCTTCCCACTCAGCAGGGAGTCTGCTTTTCTCTCTCCCTCTGTCCCTCCCCACCCCCGACTTGTGCTCTCTCGCAAATAAATAAATAAAATCTTTAAAAAAAAAAAAAAACACCAAGAAGACAAAAAGGAGAAAGGCTCACAAGTGTCACGGACCCTTCCTGGTAATGTCAGCCAGAATTCCATGATCAGCTTCACCAATCCTATGCCAGAGTAGAGTTATCTGCCCTACTCAATAGGCCAACTAGAAAAG
This sequence comes from Callorhinus ursinus, assembly GCF_003265705.2. Classification (NCBI taxonomy): domain Eukaryota; kingdom Metazoa; phylum Chordata; class Mammalia; order Carnivora; family Otariidae; genus Callorhinus; species Callorhinus ursinus. The sequence goes on from NW_027397095.1 coordinate 4,951,310, forward strand.
TGTGGCAAATATAACAGAAAATAACCTAAAATTTATGAGTCCCAACTCTCAATGCTGGTATCCTGCCATGAGTGACAAATTCAGACCCATCCTACCACATAGCTAGCTACAGATCTAAAATTGATTTCTCTATGGGGGCACTTGCCCCAGACACATCCTCAGAGCAGTAAAACTCACCTGTCGGCAGTTCTGGGGATCCTGAGCAGAGTCAAGGCATCGCTGATACAGCTCATAACAGATGACGGGCTCTGGCAGGGCTTCCAGGAAAATGAGCAGTGCTTCAGCCACAGAGTGATTACTGCCAGCTGGATTAATTTAAGTCAAGGGAAAGGGGCTCCAGGAAAAAGGCCACACAGAGACCTGATTTGCTTTCTTCCTCCAGCTCCCTCAGGGACAGTTTCCTTCCTATTATTCAGGGCACACTGATCCTAACTGGGGTTTGATATTTTATTGGTCCAGGTATGCTGCAGCTGAGTTGTTACAGAATTGATCAAAGACTCTTGGGAGGTTTGGCTCAACTTGAGAGTCAGGGGAATACGGTGTGCAGAATGACGTTCACACTGCATCAGTCCCTGAAACTAGTCACCAATGTTTCCCATCCTCTTCCATGTCCTAGTGACAACACATGTGGTGGCAGGAGTGATCAATGGCCTGAAGCAGAACAGTACCAGTGCTGTGGGTCCTATGTTCCATGTTTATTAAAAGTCGTTGTTACCTACCCCTTGATTCCTTTCAGTAAGAGTCTGAGACAGAGAGAAGTCAAAAGTTCCTGAAAGGAACTGAAAAACAACTGCAGAGTCAATGATTACCTTATAATAAAAGACAGTTACAAAGAAAGTAAAGATGGAAACACAAAACTCAAATGCGGATGGGAAGAAGAGTTTGGTCAAGAATTCTTCATCCAGCTTCCTAGGCCTTTGTCAAAAAGGATACGGATTGTCTCGGGAATGCTAGTATCCAGACAATCAATGATCTGCTGTAACTCCTCCTGCATTCCAGGGGTTTGGAACAGGTCCTCCTACCAGAGAGGTCACAATGAATGGAACAAGGCAAGAAAATCAGCCCTAAGGTTCTGAAGACCACCCAGGAATCAAGAGAGTGGCAGGGAGGGTATGTGCTATGGTGAGCGCTGTGAACTGTGTAACACTGATGAATCACAGACCTGTACCCCTGAAACAAATAATACATTATATGTTAATAAAAATAAATAAAAAAAGAGAGAGAGAGTGGCAGGATGCAAATGGAAGGGTAATATGCATACTCGTGATTAGGAACAAACATGTGACAAAGGCATCTTTTCCATTTATCATCTGTATAATCCACGTGAAATTTTGTTTCAAAACAGAAAATGATCTTCAAAGGTTTTAGCCTATACCTGAGATGGCAGAGGACTAGATGGCTAGAGTGGGTGATGAGGTGTCCCCACTTCTAGCTTCCTGCCAAGTAGAAGGCAGAGTCCAAATAGCTGAACCACATTCAGATACTGATTCTAGGGAATGCTAGGGCAGGGGTAAATGGCATGCCCACACCAAACCTTGCCTTTGAGTTCTATTACTCCTCAGTAGGTAAGAAAACATTTTCCTCCAATTTAGTCCCAGGAAATTTCTCTTTCTGGGGGGGTTGGGTTGGAGGTAGCTAGCATTTTAGATAGGATTAAAAAAAGAAAACCAAATTAAAGAAATGGGCTTGAAGTTTGCTTTGGACTTTAAAATCTGCAATGCCTACATGAGACCAAAAGCAGGCATTACAGACTGAGGTACACAGCGGTCCAGGGGAAAGTGTGTGTAGTCAGGAGACAGGCGTGCTCAGTTTGGGCCTGGCTCCGTCATCACACTTATGCTGTGGTCTTAGCTGAATCACTTAGGTTGCAGGCTTCAAGTCTCATATCTGTAAATAAGGATACTTCCATCTGCCCAGATGACCTGATAGTGCTGCTCGGTGAATGTAGCTCGGGAAAGTTACAAGCCCTATACTGACACGAGGTATTATCATTTCCTACCGGATTCACACACCTTCCAAAGTTGCAGGGCAGGCCCACAATCACTTACCTGGTGACAGGCGTGCTTGAATAAGTGATCTACCAGAAGCCAGATCTCCTTGGGGACCTGAAGGGGTCTCTCACTGGCACCTTCATCCAAGGGAACCATCTGCAGAAGGGATTTCTCCTAAGAGATGAAAAAGGAGATTCAAAGAGGTCTCAAAAAATTTGTGTAACTTAATCTTCATATTCTGCTTTATGTAGGTCCAATGTGATCTTCATCTCTTAAGATTTGTCACTTTTTCTTACTGGGGACATCCCTGGTCAGAAGGCACTTGATACTGATTCCCACAGTTAAAAGATTTTCTTCCTCTTCTAGATGCTTAACAGTTAAGCATTCCATTTGGGTTTATTACGTTCATCCTGTGGCGCACCGTGTGTTGTAAATCCTCTCAGGGGTGACGCGCAGAATGAGCGCTTTGGCAGTATGGTCACGGTGGAGTGCATGCGCCACCCGAGACCTGGGGGCCGTTCCAGCACAGCGGTCTGTACAGTCCTCGCAGAGGTTTCTGTTGACTTTTAACTTACTATTCTCTCACTTCTTACCACAGATGTTACCGTTTTCATTGTTGATTTAAATGAGGCTCTCTGGTCCTCAGAAATTAAAGACAATTCTCCACATTACACCGACATTCGTGAATATTTCAGGCTCAATGGAAGGTCTAATCTTAAGGCACTAAAACTCGTAACTCTGAAGATCCAAAAATAGTAAACCAAATACAGCATACCAAGAGCCAGAAATACTGTGAAAAGCTTAGGGTCTGAGTCCAGAAGTTACTCTTTATATTAATAACTCAGCAGAGATTTCTCAGGGCTGTGACCCCTTTCACGTACCCTTCTACTTTGATTCTCCTGAAAGAATCTAAGAGAAAAACCCAAAAGTGACAACAACTAAATCTGAACTTGTAAATGGCTGGGGAAATAAACTCAATTATCTTATGTCTATATAGTCAAATAGAAATTATATTAAAAAGGTGTTTGAGGGGCGCCTGGGTGGCTCAGTCATTAAGCGTCTGCCTTCAACTCAGGTCATGATCCCAGGGTCCTGAGATTGAGCCCCGCATCGGGCTCCCTGCTCAGCGGGAAGCCTGCTTCTCCCTCTCCCACTCCCTCTGCTTGTGTTCCCTGTCTCGCTGTCTCTGTCAAATAAATAAATAAAATCCTTAAAAAAAATAAAAAGGTGTTTGAAACAGATTAAAAGTCATATGAAGGCAGCCTTCAGAAAAATCCTAGTGGAGAAAATGGTGAGCAATTTTTTGTATCTTCCCCCCTTTTCCACCTCCAGCTTAAGGGTTATATATTGTGTACTTTCAACTTTAGGCAATTCTGTTAATTCCATCCCCAACCCCCAGCCATGTTGCTTTATGGAAAAGAAAAGAGGTGTTTCACTACTTGCAGAGACTGTGTACACTAGAACAGAGCTAAGGGCTCTGCTTAACATTACGTTCTTCAATAAGCACTGGTCACCTTTTAAAGCCGCTGTACCTTTCTAAGAGAAGAAGAAGAGAAAAGAGCATGACAGTTGGTTACTGTTTAAAATCTACTTTCTTCACATTCATTTTGCTTCCTTTCTTTCTTTCCCTGGGATTCTATCACTTGATATTCATGTTCCCTGTAGCTGCCAGAATTTCTATGAGTGGCTCATCTACTAACTTCTTCCCGGTTGCAATTATTAAATCCAGGCATCCACATGGTATCTGAACCAAAGCACTGTCCATAATGCACTCTGCTCACTTTCTGAACCAAATGCAACACATGTATAGATTTAGCAGATGCCTCCGAACTTACCATATATAAATTATTCAGCACTGATTCATGTACTTTTAAAAAAACTTGACATCCAACTGGCGCTTTTCTTGTACTAAGGCATTAAGGCAATACAAGGCACTGTCTGAGATGAAATTTTCAACATGGCCTGCCATTAACAAGGAAGGGCTGGGAAGCAGAACCGCCTCAATCCTTAGTGGTTTAAAAAGGTTAATAAAATGTCAGTAGGTTATATACATCACCCACTATCCATTTTCAAATTCATGTGTGATAATACAAAATGTCATACTTGTGTCTCTAAAGTCTAGAGAAAGATCATGCACAAGAAACAATACTTTCTCAAAAGTCCACAAATTATCCTGAATTCTAATTTTCAAAGGGAAATCAGGCACACTTTGTTTTCTTTCAACAAGACACATATGGTGCCTGATAAGCCCACACTTTGAAACCATAGTGCTAATAACTACTGCAGAAAACAGTACACCATCCCCATCATCAAAATGCATTAAACTCCACTAAATGGGGAGATCACATTAGATAGTATGTGACAGTGCTTTAAGAATGTTTTTCAAGCCCATGTTTCTCTACTTGATAGGCCTGTATGGAGCCAGACACCCTCCAGTCTGAACATGGAAGGTGGCCCAGCACCGCAGGAATGCTTCACTAGCTTCCTTCACTAGGTATTCAGGAGACCTGGGTTCTAGTCCCCTCTGCCCCACACCCCTGCTGTCAGGAGCAGGAGGACTTGAGTAAGTGTTTCAACCTTCTTGGACCTTGGTTGTCTTGTCTATTAGAATGGAGAAAACACCTTACCCTGTCTGAAGGCACAGCGCTGGACCAGATGATCCCTTCTGATCTCGTTCAGCTCGATGACTCTATGCTCTGTTTCTTAACCATACATCTGTGTATTCTTTCAGTAATTAATCATTATTGCCACTAACCCCAAATCATTCTTAATGCAACAGAAATCCACTTCTGGTTTGACTATCACTGGAAACAGAGGACAGCTAAGTGGTACCCTCCTCCACCTCATGAGCTTTCAGATATATCAAGATAGCTCTTAATTACTTCTCATTTTAAACATACAAATCTGGAACTTGAGTCCTACTGCTTTTATGTACTGGGTCTCAGTGATGACTGGTGCAGCAAAAATCTCTTCTGTGCCTGCAGACACACTTAAAGAGATAGCTGACAGGACTTTGGTGGAGTCTTGTGGAGTCAGAGGACTCTGACATGGGAAAGACTAGGGACAGATTCCAGGAACCACAGTTAACTGTTAATCAAGCCCAGGAAACACATAGCCACCCATGGATTGCATTACCTTTTCTAGGAAGCTGTCTTCTTCCTGAGAGCAGAGCAGGAAAAGAAAGTCATTGACAGCCAGAAATTTACTTGAATTAATTTAAAGAATTAGAAACAGATCAGTATTATTAGAACTCACTAGCTTACTAGATACGTACACTTTAAACAGCTTTAAATTTTCCAAATAAATCATTATTGTTGAAAATGGAACATGTTCTCATATGCAAAGTTCTCTACTACACATATTAAATTTTCATGTAGTTTACTGAGATTATCACTCAAGAAACATACATGCGCAGTCCTAGACTTTTGTGTCCTTTGGCAGCTGACAGCTGACCTGGCCAAATGCCCAGTGGTGGCTCCTTTCCACGTGCTACTTGGAGGCAGGCCCTGCTGCTACACTGTGCGGCTTCTTACCTCATAGTAATGCCACCCGATGGGTGAATGGGAGTCTGACGGCGGCATTCGGAAGGAGACAATTGGCTTTTCCCCTCTGTACTGCCATTCCTCTCACCCTAATTGGCCCCCCAAGCAGTATCCCACACTCTTTTCTCTCACCCCATATCTACTCCCCTCTTCAAAGGACCTGAGAGTCCCCAAACATAGAGGCCCCTCTGAATTGTAAATTTATTTCACTTCAGACCTTTGTGGACCAGAAGACCCATCATTATACCCCCTATCGTGTTTTCCTATAGTGTATAAGAGGAAAAAGAGAAGCAAGGAGAAGGAAGAAGGCACCTTGTTAATGGTCTCCCATCTTTTGTGCTCTTATTACAATCCAGTAACAAGCACCGCAACAATAGTTACCGCCACCATGTAGGGAGCACGTGCCATGTAGTGGGAAGTGCGTAAAGTGCTCATGGACAGTGTCATTTAGTCTGCACAAGTGTGCAAAGTAGCTACTATTCCCATTTTACCAATGAGGAAGCTGAGGCTCTGAGAGCTTAAATTATTTGCCCAAGGTCATACTATTATGTAAGAACTCAGGTCTGACAGACTCTACGGTCATTACCACTATGGTCCCCTAGACAACTCAAAAGGTATAATCTCGCTGCTTCCTGGGCAGAGAGGCAGGGGAAAGCTGTGAAAAAGACAGTGAGAAACAATGCACCATGGTTAGCACAGGTGCTGGTGGTAGAGAGAGAGCGCAGGCACTGGTAGTAGACAGCCCTGGGTTCAAATCTTTGTTCTGCCCCCGATTAATTTTGTACAGACATTAGGCAAGTGACTAAACTTCGTAAAGCCTCAGTTTCTTCATCTCTGAAACAGGGAGAATAATATCTACTTTGTAGGGTCAAGGAGGCAGCCTAAAATCCAGGCATGGCAGGGCAGTGTAGTGCAGTGGACGAGCACCTCCCCAGCCACTCCCAACTGGAATCCTCCCAATTCTGCCATGGGCCACCAAGAATCTGAGTATAAATCACACTTCTCAGGTCTGACAGTAAAAGGAGAAGTCCGGATCTCACTACGAAAGATGTGCAAGAGGCTGGAGGCAGGGGAGTATGTGTTCCCTGATGTTCCAAATAGCAATGCTAAATGCATTTTCCCCAAATGACCGTTATATATATGGTGGGTAGATATTTTAGTATTTTTAGATATATTATGAATTAAACAGGCTCTTGTAGGTTTACCTACACTTCTAAATACCACAGATGAAATGAGATAAAAATAATCAGAGTAATATTGCTTTATGAAGTATACAATATTTATAATATTGTAATTACAATATTTTTTTAATTTAAAAGTCAAATTCTGAGTGCCAAACATCTAATTTCACACAATTTTGGAGTACAACTTTTTAAAAATTTTTTAAAATTTAGGACGACTTATTAAGAAATCAAAAAACCTGCCTACCTAACAGACTTCTCTATTTTTCCTCCCATGAATACATGACACAATGAGTAAAACTAGGCAGAGTTTTCATATACTAACCTGTCCAATCAGGCCCTCAAATAAGTTTTCTTCAAGCAGTGACCATCTACTAGTGCAAGGCATGCCTTTGGGGGGTGTTGGAGGGGGAGGATGAAAAATGATGCTATACAGAAGGAAACAATATGGTCCCTGACTTGGGTTTGCAATTGAGTTGGGGTAAGAAGTCCCAGAATTTACAGCCTGATATTGTTATAACTCACAAATATGGGTTCTCAATAAATGGTTAATAGGAAAAACAAACAAAACAGGGGTTCAAAGGAAGGAGATGGCTTTCAGCTGGGGCTATCAGGGGACTTTTTATAATGGAGATAGGGCCTAACTAGCCCTTAAAAGATTCATAGGATTTTAAAGAATAGAGATGGGGTGGGGACACTACAAGTGGGAGGGGCGAAAATAAACACAGGTTCAGAGAAGGTAAATCCCAAGGTGGGAGTAGGGAAAAGTTGGTCATCTGTTCTATAGGGAGCATGGGGGAATGTTGAGAAAAGTAGTGGGAAATAAATATGAAAAGGAATGTTGAAGTCAGACTTTAGGGGAACTTGAATGACAGGTAAAGCAATCTGGATTGTATTTAGTAGGGATGGGGGTGCCACTGACTACCTTTAAGGAAGTGATAGGCTCCAAAGCTGTATTATATAGGAAGATCAGTTTGACAGCCCTGAAGAGGAAAAATGAAAGGGTAATGATAGAGGCAAAGGGAATTGTTTTTTGTTGTTATTTTTTAAAGATTTTATTTACTTGTCAGAGAGAGAGCGAGAGCGCATGCGCAGCACACAAGCAGGGGGGAGAGGCAGGCAGAGGAAGAAGCAGGCTCTCTGCTGAGCAAGGAGCCCGATGTGAGACTAGATCCCAGGGCCCTAGAATCATGACCCCAGAATCATGACCCCAACCGAAGGCAGATGCTCAGATGCTCAACCGACTGAGCCACCCAGACGTCCCAAGGCAAAGGGGATTCTTAAAAGGCTATCAAGGTAGGTCAAAAAGGAGTAAACACTTTAATAATGGGAAAATAATATATTTTTTAAAATGAATGGATAAAAGAGAAAACTCTGAAAGAAGAATCAAAAGGACTTTGATTAGATACTGGTGGAGGAGCAGCACATTTACAATGAGAGTTTACTTCTCTGGCTACAGGCATATAGTAGATGTAAATAATATTTATTTTAACACTAGGCTTGATTCTGAAAATAGAAACACCACTTAGCCTCCACTAATAAACAGCATACTCCTAAGGTAGTCCTAAGGTTGCTGATAATCACTTAGTTCAACTGACCTGCCCACTCTCTGCAAAAGGCTGTGGGTTGATCACATTTAAAAAGGGAACCTAATTCAGGATTCCCCAGTGGGGCAACCATGGCATGCTACAAATGCACTGCAAATCATTATTCACTCCAACATTCATCCATAGAGGAATTCTGCCAGTAGTAAATGCAGTTAAATAATGTAAAAGAGTCATTTAGAGGCAGATTCAAATTTAAAAATAAAAAGCAGGAAACTGAATGGATATCAAAGTTCTAGAAAGGATTAGTTCATGTGAACTATAAAGAGAAGAAACACAAACCATACACCTAACAGGATAAGAAATGAGTGGCTGGATCAGTAAGACAAAGTAAACACTTAGTGAAAAGACCACTAGGGATGAAGTAATCACCAAGCTGTTATTCTTGTTATTTCAAACTTTGATATAGTTCTCTAAAAAAAACATGTCCCCAAGCAAGTATAGTCTGTCCACCCATCCCTCAACCTTTTTTGTCTCTGTATCTACCAGCAACACCTTTAACCAGATCTGGTTAAGTTCAAACCTGGTCTCTCCATTAGTCCAATCTATAAGCAACACCAGACTCTTCCTCCAGATATGTCAATTTCCAACCTCATACTACTCATAAAAGCCTTCTGATAGTTGTAGATGCTCTGTGGCTCCAGCACACTCATCTGTTGACTTCAAGACGCTCTATCCCCTGCTCCCAACCCACCCAACTAGCCTCACATACTCTTTTTTTTAAATCTTCATTCTTCCCAGGAAAATCTTATAATTTTTCATATATGGTCTTTTTGCTTTCACCTTCTAATATTTATTTTTTTTAAAGATTTATTTATTTATTCATTTGAAAGAGAGAGAATGAGAGAGAGAGCACATGAGAGGGGGGAGGGTCAGAGGGAGAAGCAGACTCGCCGCTGAGCAGGGAGCCCGATGCGGGACTCGATCCCAGGACTCCAGGATCATGACCCGAGCCGAAGGCAGTCGCCCAACCAACTGAGCCACCCAGGCGCCCCACCTTCTAACATTTATTCATGATGTCCCTTACACCTGGAAGAACCTGCTCAGCCAATATGTTAATACATAGTTCTTCAGTACTTGGACTTGACTCAAAATACTTCTATGATGAACCCCAAATCACTTTTCTAGTCCACTTTATTCTTATGTGCTGAATTTGTTTCTAGTTATGTTAATATTACATAAGTCAAATATTCAAAAAGCCAAAATAGGCTGGTTCTGAGATTGATTTTTATAGAAATTAGCTGGTCGATCAATAAGCTTTTACAGCATATAAGGCTTGAGTAAACGGCACAGAAATCCATTGTTAATACAAATTACAAGTTCCACAACTCTCATTCTAAATGTCTTTCCAAAATATTGATTTACCAAACACACTGGATATCAGCTAGTAGAAGTAGTTAATGTTTAGATTACTTTTAACCAAACTGCCTATTAACCTTGATTTAGAATTTAGCCATATTGTACACATAAGTAAACTTTCATCACCACTAAATTACAGAACCCACATAAACCCTGTAATACTTCGTATTCAGTGTGTAATGAATATTGATGATTATGTGCTAGTTAATATGCTAGTTAAAAAACTAGAAAAGAATAAAGAAAATTACAAACAAATTCTCCTCTGTTTGCCATCTGTGCTAATTCCAACTATGCTAGTAGTGGCAAAGTCACTGTCATTGAGAAGGGCAAGAAGAATGAAAAGGACTTATGCCAGTTATTTCATTCCACATTTGGTGGGAAGAGGGTGCGGCACAAGAATCTTTCTGAAAACAGTACATGGAAAGTCAACGTAGGCACTGAACTCATTTCTGTTTTCACCAAAATTTTACTGTAAATAATATAATAGTGGATAATAGGTATCATTATTAATAGCATCATCTCACGGGATCTGAAATATCATTTTGGGTCTTAGAACAAATAGGAACAATTATAAGAAAGCACTGGAGGTCAAAATCAAGTCAAAACAGAGTGGGAAGATATTACAAATGGGGTTATAGATAATCTTAGATTTCTTATTTATTGCCCCACACTAATATGGATAACTTCATCATCAATGAGATACAGGAATTTAATAAAATGTGACAGGCTGTGGAAAGAATCAGAACCCTATATTTTGCCTTCAGCTCAGGTCATGATCCCAGGGTCCTGGGATGGAGTCCCACATTGGGCTCTCTGCTCAGCGGGGAGTCTGCTTCTCTCTCTCACTCTCCCTTTGTGTTCTCCCTCCCTCTCTCTCAAATAAATAAATAAAAACTTAAAAAAGGAACCCTATATTCTACAAAATAAAAGCTTTAAAAGAATAAATGATGACCACACATTCACAATTTAGTAAGAACTCAGAATTTCATAATGAAAAAATTATCAGGGTTCTATTTTTTTAAACCTCTAATCACTTGTGCACAAAAAAGAAGGAAAAGGGCTTCCTACAGACCGATTAACTCTATTAAAGATTTTGGCTACTTCCTATTCATGGTCAAACAATGAATTACCTGATAATATTTTAAACAAAATAAAACATTTTCACACTGGTTAAGCCTCCTTCCAGTCACTCTAATTAATACAGGACAATTACAATAAAAGGTATCATAATGCCTCTGCCAACTCTGACCAAAAATAAAACTAGTTTCCAGTTTATAGGAAATAAAGTGAAAGGAAGGAGTATGAAAGGATTAAACTTAAACAGTTACCAAGAGGAAACAGACAAATTTAGGAAATGGTGGATCCTTGATTGGGCAACTGTCCTGGACTTTTAAAAAGTCAATGTCATTAAACAAATAAAAGGGGAGAACTGTTCTACTCTAAAAGAGACTGTAGAGGGGCACCTGGGTGGCCCAATCAGTTAAACATCCGCCTTCAGCTCAGGTCATGATCTGGGGGTCCTGGGATGGAACCCTGAGTTGGGTTCCCTGCCCAGTGGGGAGTCTGCTTCTCCCTCTGCCCCCCCTGACTCGTGCTTGGTCTCTCTCTGTCAAATAAATAAAATCCTTAATATTTATTTGACAGAAAGACACACAGCAAGAGAGGGAACACAAGCAGGGGGAGTGGGAGAGGGAGAAGGAGGCTTCCCGCCGAGCAGGGAGCCCAACACGGGGCTCGATCCCAGGACCCCAGGATCATGACCCGAGTCGAAGGCAGACGCCTAACGACTGAGCCACCCAGCCGCCCCTCAAATAAATTAAATCTTAAAAAATAAATAAATAAAAGAGACGCAGAGACCTCACCAAAGGTGATTCATTACATGAATCCAGATGAGATTTTGGCTTCAAAAACCTACCAAAAAATTCTTGGGACAACTGGAGAAATGGAAATATGGAGTGGGCTAGTTTTCTTAGGCATAATAATGGTATTGTGCTTATAAAGAAATTGTCTTTTTTCTTAAGAGAGGCAGGCTAATGTGTTCACCAGTGAAGTCACACATCACTACTTCATTTCAAATGGTACAGCAAAAAAAAAGAAAAACATCTATATCTGCAAGGCACATGGGGATTCACTGTATTGTTCTTTCCATTCTTCTGCACGTTTGCCACTTTCATAATTAAAAGGTGGAAAAAAGAAAGCTGGGAAATGGTGTTTAGGATGGAGGTAAGGGGGCAGGGAAAAAAAGGGGAAACTTCATTTGGAATATATCCTAAATGGTGAAATATTAAATTTGAAAAACAGAATATAGTAGTAAAAGAGAAAACAAGTATCATAAGAAATACCAGAATGTAAGGATGTGAATTTCTGAAGAAAATGGTTCTCTCTCAAACAGAGGTAATACACACAGTCATGAGAGCTCTAGGGAAACAAGTATAATTCCAAGAAAGAATGCTGGGACTGGACTCAAATGTTTTAATCTGCCATCTGAGTCATAGCTAAAACAATTCCATGGCAACAGAACAGATCACATTCAGACAAGCCAGCAGCCTGCGCGCTGGTCTAGCCCTCCTCACTAGATGATAAAATCACTGCTCTGGCGAGGCTGGAAAGATCAACATGAATACTAATAGAAATGATAAAGTATGGCTGTCACATTGCCTCATTTTCTTTGGTAAAAGACCAAGAGTATGCTTTTATAGCCCAAAGATGTCTGCATGCTTTGGGTGCAGCAATATTTTCATCTAGAAGAAAAGTTCTTAATAGGATGAACTTGTTACTAAATCAGTTTGTTACTGAAGATAATAAGCATTTCTTCCATAAGGACACTGATATTAGAGCTTGATGTCAGGGAGGGGAAATCCTACTCCTTCCTTTTGTTAAGTGTGTTCCATTAAACATGGAGCAAACTTCAGGGCACAATATAATCATCCGGGATGCTGATAAAATGCAGGTTCCTAAGCCCTGCGCCCCGTGGCTGTGATTCCATTGCCAAAGGTGAGTAGGGGTAGTGGTGGAGAATGTGTACTTGTTCAAGGATCCCTGGGGGATTCTGAGGCAGGTACTCTGAGGTTCATTTACAGGTCTGGGCTGCAACATGCAGCCAAGTTTGGGATTAGATATGATGATACAGTGAGGAGTTACTGAACTGGGAATCAGAAAGTCTGGGGGACAGACTTGTCACTAATTTATTCCACTTTGGGCAAGTTCTTGTCTCCATGCCTCAGCTTTCTCATGTGTTTAATGAGGATAATACTGCCCCCCCCAATTACTGTACCTTGCATACATGCTAATTTATACAAGGGTGACTTAAAGCATGAAGAGCATAACAAATAAGCATCAGACCTTTGAGAAGGGAGCCTTTAATCTAATTCAGTGAACTTAGTATTACATGTTATATTCCTGACAAGAGCCAATTACGGATTGCTCTTTTCTCTTTCCTTTTAGGCTTACCTAATGAAAGTAGTGCTAGAGTAAAGTGACATTCTTGTTCTTATTTATCACCTGCCAATTCCAACCCCAACAAAAGAGAAAGCACAGAGACAATGAGGACATCCCTTAAGTATTACGAAAATTACATCTAGAGGAGGTTCCATGTCTTAGAATGTTTCTTACCAAGTCTATGAGTTTGGTGACAGGAACTTCCCGGATTGGTCTTTTCATTCGGCACAAAGCCTCTAAGGATGTACCAAAACAACTTGGGAGGTAATTTCCACTAATGGTCAAGAAGTAATCTTTGCCTCGATCCAGGTGAAGGACTAGAATATCTTCAATCTTATCTTCCCCTGAATTCAGGATGGTCACAGAGTCTTTGCTGACATACACATCAAGGGAAATGTCCACTGTCTCATCTGAAATGTAAGAAATAACACATGGTAACAGAAACTTCTGGTGGAAGAGCAAAAGGAAGATGAGAACCAACAGAAGTCGTGCCCTCTAAAAAATCACCAAATGATGGAAGAGACACTGGACACACAGAAGAGGTCTCCCCAATATAATGACAGTGAAGGTAAGAGACATGTGGTTAGAAAACAAGAAGTTAAACAAAGGGAGGCATGGGAGTCATGGGGAGATGGTACATTGCAAGCAGAGACAATGGTAAAGGGACAACTCACTTGGCTCCAAGTAGCCCTCAAAAGGTTCAGCCCGAAGCCATGGCTTGCAGTACTGGCTGTCATTAAGTTTAGGGATGAAAGAAAAATGGCAGGGAACCTGTCCATTGTTGCTGATCTGGAACTTCTCCTTTTGTAGTTGCCGAAACTTCACATTCTCAAACACAAACTGGGGAATAACAGACAGACACAAACATGCATCACTAGTAGGGGGAGTATGTCAGTTGGATTATTCCATAGAGAATATGAATAAAGAATAAAGTAATTATTAACCAGGTGTGCAACTGCTGTATGCATTCACCAACTGAGCCAGCTGTACACCATGCCCTCTCATTTCCTACTGTATTCACACCAGCAGAGGAGGAATTAGGCAGCTCTTGCTACTTCTCTAGGCTACTCTGATTGTTCCTGAGATCCTAAGAGGGTAACCCAACCTTGGGTCAGGACATTCATCCCGTGACCAAGTCAGTCCTGGTTCCTGAGGTATGAACTAACCAGCAACTCTGAAATATTAAATAAGAGCGGGTAACATCTGAGGGCTTACTTCGCGCCAGGAGCTATTTTAAGAGCTTCACATGTATTAACTCATGTAGTCCGCACAACCACCCCTTTAACCAGAAAAGGAAACTGTGGCTCTGAGAGAGTTAGACATGCGCCTCTAAATGACAGTGCTGGAATGCAAATGGCGGCGGTCTGACTCCAGCACACATGGTTTTCACCACTTCGCTGTACTGCCTCCTCCACCAAACATGGTTTCCACTGTACTAACCGTGATGGGCAGTAGATGGGGAAGCCATGTATTTTTGCTCACCTCCCTCCTGCTGAGTTCTAAGGAAGGAAGGAAGTCATTTTCCATCCTGTCCATAATGCGTACAATATCTTCAAACACTTTCCGATACCTCCGTTCATCCACAACCTTTACCTGAAAGAAAACAAACCCTCTTCTCAGTCTTACATGCTCCTAGCTCATCTTCCCTTGAGACTACCTAACAATTTAAAATGGGTTGTTACAGCAATCGTTTAAAATAAACCATGGTGCAAACAACATCCTCAAACACTTTCTGAAATATCACTCCATCCACAACTTTTACCTCAAAGAAAACAGATCCTTATTTTAGTCTTGTGTGTGCTCAGCTTGAATCTCTAAGAGTCTAACAATTTTTTTAAATGTCACTAAAACAAATATAAATTAAAGTAAGCATTACAGCATTACCCACTTTATGGTAAAGATAAGGTTAATTGGTTAACTTGCTGGAAAAGTCAAACCTCGGTGCTAAGAAGCTTGGCAGTAGTATTTGGGAAAATTATTTTCTTGCTCCATTGTTATTTGGTGGTGGGGGAAATGTGACAATTGTGGCAGAAATTATTTCCTGCGTTGCATAAAATAAGTGTCGAGACATACCTACTACTGTTTCTAACAATGATCACAAAGCATTGAAACAGCAGAAAAAATGACTGAAGCATTTAATTCTATTAGCTGCTATGCACAATGCCAAGAATCATAATGTCAATGCACAGATTATATAATGCTAAAGGTATGTTAGTAAATAGATCTTATGGCCATTTTAGAAAATGGCCAATACAAAATGCCCTAGATTAGAGTAAAAGCATGCCAACGGACAAATCATTTCAACTAATAGATCAAAAACATTTCCCATCTGACACAGCACATTTGGCTTCCTGATATAGCTGTGTGGTTTTTTTTTCATTATTAAAACTTCATAGAAATCAATGCCAAAAATGAACACAATTAACATAGCATTTTAACTTATTGAGGTCTTGGTTTCTTTTTAGAATAGGAAAATTTACAAATTCAGTATCAAAAAAAAAGGACCGGTGCATGTAGAAGAGGTTGTAAATCAAATGTGGAAAATAAGAGCATCAAAGCTGAGCCAAATATCTCAAAGACTGGGAAGATTTTTACAAATCTAAACCATAACGCTTAGAGAAATGAGGAGCAAGCAATCACTAGAGTCCACACTATAGTGTTAGGTTAAGAGGAATTTTATACTTTTAAAATATTTTTATAAAATTTTGCAACTGCTTTTTCATAAAGTATTTTACATGTGTCATCTTTTCACAACAACCTGCAAAGCTACCAAAGCAAGGATGATTCTTCTGATCGTTGAGAATATCGAGATATAAAAAGATCAACTAAGTTTCTCCCTGCCACAGTTAATACCAGATGTATCTGGACCTCTAGTGCAAGACCATTCCCAAAATACCAGGTATACAACAGGATTAATTCAGGTAGGTCTTAAAGATACAGATGCCTTGGGGCGCCTGGGTGGCTCAGTCATTAAGTGTCTGCCTTTGGCTCAGGTCATGATCCCAGGGTCCTGGGATCAAGCCCCACATTGGGCTCCCTGCTCAGCGGGAAGCCTGCTTCTCCCTCTCCCACTCCCCCTGCTTGTGTTCCCTCTCTCGCTGTGTCTGTCTCTGTCAGATAAATAAATAAAATCTTTAAAAAAATACAAAAAAAATACAGATGCATTGGCCTACTGCAGTTTTTAAAAGCTCCCTAGGCAATTTCTATGTCCACCAAAGTCTGAGAACCAATGCAACAGATCTCATTACCAAGTACCGGGGTGGAAACCCTATCTCAGCTTAATCTCAGCCAGCCCACAGCACGTCTTCTAAAGTTAATTGGCCATTGAACACTTGGTCCCTTTGTTAACAGTCACTGATAACAATAGTGGTAAAAATATAATGTGTGTTTTTTTAAATAATTTTTATTGTTATGTTAATCACCATACATTACATCATTAGTTTTTGATGTAGTGTTCCATGATTCATTGTTTGTGCATAACACCCAGTGCTCCACGCAGAATGTGTCCTCTTTAATACCCATCACCAGGCTAACCCATCCCCCCACCCCCCTCCCCTCTAGAACCCTCAGTTTGTTTTTCAGAGTCCATCGTCTCTAATGTGTTTTTTAAAGCCTCTAATCATAGCATGCCCAAGAGACCAAAATATGGGGTGGTTACTCAATAAACTCAAAGCTTTTCCTCAGTGGGTTATCATGATCATACCCCTTAATGGCACATCAAGGATAATGAAGGGGAAAACACCACAGAATGTCACCACCTGATACACCCACTTTAGAAAAGGAAATTACCAACAAAATTAGGAATTAAGAATGAGCTAGATGATCAATGAGCTAGATATTTAGGTAATAACATGGGTAGCTCTCCAAGACACACTACTGATTTTTTTTAAAAGCGAGCTGCAGACCAACACGTATTATAAATGAGACCATTTATAATATTTGTACCCACACACAGAACAACACTCTATTGTGTATGGGCCAACAGAAAAACATAGGCAAAAGTCTAGAACTGTGCTGTTCAAGATAACAGCCAAAAGCCACATCTGGACATTTAAATATACATTACTTCAAATTAAATAAAATAGAAAATTCAGCTCTCTCGGTCACACTAGCCAAACTTCAAGTGATCAAGAGCCACCTGAAGTTAGTAGTATTGTACTGGACAGTATAGATCTATATATATCTATTTCCACCATCACAGAAAGACCTATTGGACTGTGCTGGTCTAGAAAGATAAATTCATAATGGTAGTTGGCCTGGCTGGGAAGTGGGGGTCTTGGGCAAAGGTGGGAGTGGGGGATAGAACAGGGATTGAAGAACTCTAGCCTTATCTGTAAATTTTGCTTACATTTTTTTTTTATTTTAAAGAAAACACACTTTTGAATTCCTGTGCAATTTAAGTAGTATTAAAAACTAGAAAGGTAGACCTTTATTAAAGATATGCAAAAATACACACAGGAAGCTTGGAAAAATTTTAAATATCCTGCTGGGAGCTCTGGATTAATATGTGTGGAATACTATAAATATTCCTAAGTTCTGAAAAGAAATACAAACAAAAAAGCCAAGCACAGCTGATTAAACCAAAAAGGTTAGTGTCTGGGGAAAGACATCCTTTTAAAAATGGATTGAGAGAGGGGCACCTGGGTGGCTCAGTCGTTGGGCATCTGCCTTTGGCTTGGGTCGTGATCCCAGGGTCCTGGGATCGAGCCCCACATCGGCCTCCCTGCTCGGTGGGAAGCCTGCTTCTCCCTCTCCCACTCCCCCTGCTTGTGTTCCTGCTCTCTGCTCTCTCTGTCAAATTAAAAAAAAAATCTTTAAAAAAAATGGATTAAGAGAATCCAAATGAAGAAAACAGGGCAGCCCACAAGTACAAACAAGAAATTAGGTGGGCTAAAAGTAGTATCTAAAGGTTTATCTAGTCAATAAGTTCTCTGGAACTACAGAGGCATTGTGGGGTTAGTGGAAAGAACATCTACAGGCTTGGGAGTTAAACAGACAAGATTTGAATCTTAGCTCTCCTTCTAGTTGAATGCTTGTAAAGTTATTTAAACTCATCAGTTCTCCATTTGCTCATCTGTTAAATGAGAAATATTGAACTCAAAGCACTGTTGTGAGGAGTAAATGAGATGTGTGTAAATTGTCCATTACAGTTCCCAACACATATTAGCTACTATTTGAGAAACACTATTATTTACTATCATTTTAAAATTTCAAAATGGACAAAAGTCAAGTCACAACTGCCTTTAGATTTAGATTCTATTCTAAGACCAAGACTTAATTTTGTAAATAAAGGAAATACCCCAAAGTCATTCCCCTTTAAGACAGGAGTAAAACAAGACATGTTGGTGATAATCTGAGAAGCCAAAAGAATCAAATATACATCTATTATGTTCTTCACATGTCTTACCTCACTAATCCTCATAAGTAGTACCATTGTTATCCCTATTTTATAGAGGAGGAAACTGAGGCACAGGGCTGTTACAGATATTTTCCATGATTACACAGTTAGAAAGTGGTTGAACTGGGATGCAAGTCTAAGCAGTCTATCCGTAAAGTCCACCCTATCAAGCACAGTACTTTATAGATTCTGACAGATTACATGACTGTAGGTCTGGAAAATCTACAAGAAATAATCTAAATGTACTAGCTGTAATAAATCAATAAGATCCCAAGACATAACCTGCATACTATTAACAGGCAGCTAAATATACAATGTGAAAACAAAAACTACTCACAACAGAGACAAAAAAATTAAATAACTGGCCATCAATCCAGCCAGGATGCAACAGAGTTAAAGAAAAATTTAAAACTTGTGCTCCTGGGGGCACCTGGGTGGCACAGTGGTTAAGTGTCTGACTCTTGGTTTCTGCTCAGGTCATGATGTTGGGGTCCCGGGATAGAGCCCCATAGCAGGCTCCACACACTCGGCGTGGGATCTGCTTGGGATTCTCTCCCTCCCCCTCCCCCTCTGTCCCTCCTGCTCACGCTCTCTCTTTCTCTAAGATGAATAAATAAATCTTTTTTTTAAACTTTTTATTTATTTATTCATGAGAGACAGAGAGAGAGAGAGAGAGAGAGAGAGAGAGAGAGAGAGAGAGAGAGAAGCAGGCTTCCTGCAGAGCAGGGAGCCTGATGCGGGACTCGATCCCAGGATCCTGGGATCATGACCTGAGCCGAAGGCAGACGCTTAACCATCTGAGCCACCCAGGTGCCCATGAATAAATAAATCTTATAAAACATTTAAAACTTGTGCTCCTGGACAGGAAAATTTCACTAATAGTATGGCTGACAACACGCCTTTTAAGGTAAGATACAGATTTGGTTGTACGCCGACCAGTCTATGCCTTTGCTCCTGCTGTCCCCACCCCTCCACTTGGAACCTCTCTCCCAGGGCTTCCCTTCCTTACTATTTATCTGATGAGAGGCTACTCATTCTTTAAAACCTAGCTTCTAACTCTTCCTTATGTATAACAACTTTAGGAGGCTAAGGTTACCACCCAGCCATTATGCAGCATGAGAAACATCTGTGTCACTAAAAGACCTAGCACATTAAGAACCATATGGACAGCATTTAGGAGGGTTGAGGGCACTAATTTCTCAATGTTGCAAATGATTATTTGGTTATGGTAACATTTATGGCTCAGTAAACTACTGACCTGTTTTGAGTCTAAATGATGTTCCAAGAATACTTTTAACACAGAAACAAATAAATGAACCAACAAGTGTTTACCCCAATATGGAAGAGGGCGCTAACAGGCTTGTGGTCACTGGTTTTTAGTTCCATGTGACTCCGGTAATGAAGCTGATTAACATTTGTTCCTCTCCAAAGAATCCGGTCACACCAGGCTGGAACCCGACATTTCCCACTGCAAATAAAGAAAGAATTATAAAGGGAACATACCACACAAGAATGTAATACCTACCACACTGGTTCAGACCTGGGTGGGCCATCTTTTATATGCTTCTCCTTCCCTAATGATCCCAACTATAATATTCCCTACTATAGTCAAGCTCTGTAAAGAGTCTGTGTCTGCTTGTTTGCTACTGAATTCCCAACCTCTAGCACATTATCTTGTGCAAAGTAGGTGTTCAATGAATAGTTATCTAATGAATGAGTAAACCGTGTTCCCAAAATTAGCATTACATCTTCAACAATGTTGTCCCAGGGGAAAATATAATAGCCCCTTCTTAAAATATCCTCAGAAGGTCAGGATTATATTCAGCACACTTTGCTCGATGAACTGCAGTGACATTTTACACAGATAGACAACTAATAAAAATCTAAATCCTAAATTCCAAGACGGGGCTTAATTTCTGGAGATAACAGTAAAGATTTCCCCTTTAAACCTAGACTTTCATGACAAGTCTAGCTTCTTCAGATAGAGATGAACTAACATCTAAGCATGCAATTCTGAACATATAACAGCCCATAGATTACCAAGGTTAGGGAAAAAGCTTATTCATCATTCTATTAAAATAAGCAGCACCTTGTACACCTAATCCAGAAGGGGACACAAATAGGTTCTTATCTGTAGCTCTTCAAATGACTCTCAAGTCAGGTGAGTGGGAGAAACAAGGTGAAGTGTTACAAGATCTGTCAGTGTCACTTTTTACTTGCTGACCAGCTCCCTCAGGGCACAGGGATACACACTCCTCTCCAACCCACCCTGGTGCTCTGAGTCTAAAGAAGTTGAATATGCCCAGGGATTTTCTTTCTCTTTCAAGCTTCTGGGCTCAGCCAGCTAGGACACCATAGGAAACAAAGAGACAGTAGGTAGAAGACAAATAGTTACCAGGAACATACTGACAGGGGTGCTTTACTGGGGGTAATTAGGAAATCAAAGCGCCCCCCCCCCCAACTAGACAGTAGCTCTTAGCTTTTTCTAGCAGTTGCAGAGGCAAGCATCAGTATTTTAAAAAGTCCCCCAAGAGATTCTAATGTGTAGTCAGGACTGAGAACCACTGTGCTGGAAGAACTTTTCATGGCTCACTTTCTGGGGTTCTGAGTTAAGGAGCTGAGAAACAATTTGGAAAAAAACATTCAGAACAGGACAATCAGTAAGGAAATAGCAGTGGAATCAGAAACGTTAAAATCTAAGCAAGTCTGTTTAGATGACAGAAATAAGGCATTGTAGGCAGCCCATAAAACTTCAATAGCTCTGACACAGAAGTAATACTTTCTTAAGATAAGCTCACCTTTGAGTACACATGAATTAAAAACTCTTCTGTAATAGCACTGAGCCATTAAGTTTTTATATCTGCTTCTGGCATGACTGAAAAAATTCCTAGCCCTTTACCAACACAGAGGGACAGAAATAAGACCAGGCCTGAACCCACTCCAGGAGGAGGTTCCTGTTACTTTACCTGGAATCCCATCGGTCTGTTTTAGAGTCATACTTATACGTGGGGATAAACTTGATTTCACCTTCGGTGAAGTCAGCAAAAGCTTTTTTCTGCGTGCGTTGAATATTTAGCTAGAAAGAAGCATCACATAAGTAGGGTAACACCATCTTAAAACAAGTGATAATCAGGTTGATCAGCCATTTCTAATTATCTAGTTCCACAGCCTTTGCAACTAATAAATAAAATTTCTGTACCTTGTGAATTAAAATCTTGCCATTCCCATAGCATCTAAACTCATCCACAGGTAGGACGCTCATTATGAGCACATCACTAATTTCTTATTGCTAATAGTCATCAGAAAATGGAAAAATGAAATATGAATAATCGTAAGTTTTCTGAAGTTGGACAGGAACCATCTAGCACAATTTTAATTAAAAAAAAAAAACCCCACACACAAATGTTGAATGTGTAACTCCAAAAGCCAAATTCAGTGAATTGTTACAGATCATTCTGAAAGTTATCCTTACTCAAATACTTTATCAGAATTACATAAGACTTAGAATTTATTCCGACTGTACCCACTTTGGAAGCATGACACAGGAAGAAATGCAAAGAAATCCACCAGCCAACTTCAATATGAAGAAAGATACAGCCAAATAGGGCTCACTATAAAAAACCATTCAACTGCAAAACTCCTAAATTTTTACTATGTCTGAAGGTCAAAAAGGCTTACATAAGGATTTAAAGACATTAAAATTAAGTTGAAACATTTTCTTCCCTCCATAAGAAACACTCACTTTTAGCAACCAGTATCCATAAGCTGAAGTAAAAATTCAAGTCATGTGCCAGGTTCCAAGGCAAATTTACAGAAAACTAGGTTCCTGAATATCAAGTTTTATATAAATGTTACTGAATCAATGCTTTTCCCACAGGTTTTAACATCTATAAGCCAGATAGCCCCAACTTCTCAATCAGTTCCCATTAGACCACAGTCTGTGTTATTTATCCCAAACTTCTCTTCTGTTCTTCCCAATCCCCTCACAGGGCCTCCCTCTTTTACCTCCACACTGCTGCTAAGCCTGCCAAGTAATCAGAGAGCAACTTTCCCTGTTCCATCTGCCAAATCACATCAACATAGCTGTAGGCCCACTTCCTCCAGGAAGTACTCTCCAGTTAACCCCACCCATTCTCCAACTTATTTATATAAATCTCTCAAATCTCTTCTTGATAAAGACAATGAACAAATGTTATATTTACTTTTTCTCTCCCCTGTTCCTATCCAAGCACTTAATAAAGCACTATAAACCTTGTGTGTATTCGCTGCATCACTAGTCACACTGTTTCCCCAGGACAATGAGACCTTTCCATCTATTCCTAGAGTAAGACACACCTGCCACACACGTATCTCATAAACCTAACAATTTTATCTGCCACTTATATACCTATAACATGAAAATTTACTCACCTGGTCAAATTTCAAGAGTCTCTGAAGGTCATTCTTGTTAATAAGACTCTTCACTTCATTGGCATCAGGCATACAAAGTCTATAGTTCAAATCTCCCAACCAGATGACAACACTGAAGATCAAGAAATACATGAACAAGAGTAGCAATAATTAGCATAAGAAGTCAGAGAAAATGGAGAAAAGAAAACTAGGTAGATTATTGATAAGGATTCATTTATCACTACCTTAGACAAAGGGTTTAAGCTGTAACTTATCCTTTGGAGTGAAGTACTCCCAACACCTGTGAAGGACCAGGGATTACCAAATAGGTGGGAAGATAGGCACTCCATACACGAAGAACAAAGATAGGGAAATACAGTGTTATGTGTGCGATTCAGAAGCCAAGGAGTTAACTGCCTAAAAGAAGCATGTAGTTTACTTGCTGGACTAGTGCCAAAATTTTGTCTGGCTGCCTGCCAGGTCTCCAAGAGAAGAGAATCTGAACATTTTCTGCCTCTCTGAGCCCTGACATTCTGCAGGCTCTCCACTAAGGTCTGTGTGGTCTGAATGACAGCTCTCCCAGTCAGGATCCTAGCAAAAGTAGGTCCACGGCTCTCCACTATAGCCAATCTGCCCATCCCTGCCCCAGATCCACAGTCCAAGTTCCAGGCAGGGAGGAGACTGGCTTGCCACAGGAGTCTCAGGCTCCCAATCACGGTAACAGGCCCCCAGATGTGCTGAGAGCCCCCATAGGGCAGACCCTGAAATTACTACACTAAAAGGGATTCTCCTTGTGAGCTATCAAGTCCTGAATAGGTCTCTTTGCCAATCTTAAATGCAACATGAAATTTCTGGAATTCTGAGGAAATAAATGTAAGGAATTTCAGGGCAACTTTTTATTAATGTCAAGGCCTTGACTTAACTACCATGATACAGAACTGTGTATGATCCTAATTGAGACAATATGGAAACAGGCCAATATCACTACCCTTCCCTACTCTTTCCTCAATTACCCTACTCTACTGATTCTAATATCCAAATTATCTTTTTTTTCCTACTAATCCCCATCTCAAACCACTCTCTCAGAATTTCAATTACCATTATTAATTTCTTGACAACTAATCATTTTCTACCACCCAATCCATCCCTCAACTGATTTCTGCTTGTATCCTTATTAAGTCCTATTCTCCACGAACCTTTCTCTCATGTTACCCTATCAATCCATTGTTGTCTACATCTCCATTGCCCCTATTCTTAATGATTCAGTCACTAAGAATATATATCTATATTCATATAGCTAATATGTAAATCTATATATACACATAATATATACAATGTATACATTATAATGTATACATGAATACAGGTAATACACACACACACACATATACACACTGGCCTGGAAAGAGACCCACAATAATAGGACAATATAGTCCTATATAATAAGTGTGCATGTGTTTGTACATATAGAGAGAAAGGTCTAGAACAAAGGAAATAAAATGCATGTCACAGATATAATTTTAAATTTTTTAGTAGCTGCATTTAAAAAGTATAAGAAACAAGTAAAAATAACAATAAATTTCATTTAACTCAATATATCCAGATTATCATTTCAACACATAATCAATATTGAAAAACTGAGATATTTTACATTTTTCCTACTAAGTCTCTGAAATCCAATGTACAGCTTATGCTTACAGCACATCTCAATTTGGTCTAGCTACTTTCAAGTGTCCAATAGCCACTTATGGCTACTGGCTGTCACAATGGACAGCATAGTTCCAGGATACACAGTGAAATGTTACTAACAGTTTCCTCTGAGAGACTGGCTAGGGAAAGCACAGTGATTTCTACTTTTAGTTTTATCTTTTATTACATTTACAATAAACATCTCTATTTTATAATAAAAAACAATAAAAACTGACTCCAGCTGACAGACACCTCCAGCATTATTCTTACAAGGCCACTAACAGAACTAATCCTACCTTCGATAGCAAATCTGATTTCTCTGCCTCAATGAATCTGCTATTCCTCAAAAACCCTCTCTTCTTTGTGACCCCAATCCCTAAATGGTAATCCTTCACTCTTCACAGTTTCCTATCCGTTTAATCTCTTCTCAGCCCCACTATTCAAAGGCCAAAGATTTAACCACTCACTCGTGTTTCATAATGTTCAGCTGTGGGAGGGTCTGATTTGGGACCACAAAACTCATGCGTGCACAGATGTCCTTATAATCTTGATTCCTTCTCTCAAAGTCCTCCACGTGGGCAGCCAGATGGGAATTGACAATGCAAAAGGTAGTGTTGTGAAATACAAATCTCACAGCTACCCCACCTTTGTTTCCCTATAAGCAAGAGTAATTATTCAGTTAGTAGAAAGACACAACTAGCAGTTAAACTTCACATGGACATAAATAATAATCAAGCTCATTTCCAAAGTAACTCACCATTTTCCCCATGATTCCAGTTCCAACTGTTTCTGTAGCAACATCACGGATATAGCGCCACTGGTCCTTTCTAGCAAATATGAGCAGCATCATCCCAACAAGGCGGACTAGTTGAACCTACGAGTTCCAGGGAGTTAGAAAAAGGTTCATGTTAATACCACTCTTTGCCATACACCTAGTCCCACAACTAATTTTCGACCAAGAAGATATTAATGATGCTCAAATCTGAATCCAAATTCTCTAATTTCCCAGTGGACCCCATACAAAGGAAACAAAATTTCTCTGGGGAAGCTCTTATCTGACTCTGACCAATAGGAGTTAAAAGTCTTCAGGGACATCAAGTACACTCAGCTCTAGGATCCATTATTTTAATCACTTGTAAACCTACCAGGAGTAGATAGTATTAAAAAATCAAATAAAAAACCCCTATCCCAGTTTGTTCCTTTCACTTCTCCTTCCTAGTTTCTGATTTCCAATTTCTTAAGAAATTAAAATTTGGGGCGCCTGGGTGGCTCAGTCGTTAAGCGTCTGCCTTCGGCTCAGGTCATGATCCCAGGGTCCTGGGATCGAGTCCCACATCAGGCTCCCTGCTCAGCAGGAAGCCTGCTTCTCCCTCTCCCACTCCCCCTGCTTGTGTTCCTGCTCTCGCTGTCTCTCTCTGTCCAATAAATAAATAAAATCTTTAAAAAAAAAAGAAATTAAAATTTGTAAAATAGCAATCTTTTTTACTTTGATTATTTTAAGTCTGAGAACTAGAGCTAGAAATACAACTGAAATATGTGTTAGTCAGTGACCTATATGACAGGAGTAACACCCTCAGGATTTTTATTACCTATTATCAACTGTTAGAAGAAGTAAATGAAAAATGTTCAGATGACTGCTTTTAAAGGGCTTACTATGGTAGCCATGTAATTAAAATAACTCTTCTGGTAGCTTCTATATGCTTTCTAAAGAACAACAAATTGGCCCACCTTGCTAAAGTCAACTCTACTTTTGATTTACAACAAATTTTAGAACTCATTTAAATTCTATAACACTTCTTGCTGATTCCACAGCATACCCTATGCACCCACATACTTCAAACTACTTTTCTGTAAAGTATCCAGTTCTGATCATGTCAGTGAACAATTCTGATCTTAAACTTTTACTGTTACCTTATAAGTAATTATTTTAAGCTAATTATCATTCTGAGAATAAAATTCTTCTTTTCTCCTAAAGCTACCTAAGCAATGAAAATATAGGCTCAGAAAGCTTAGGAAAACTTTTTTCTAGAAAAATAGGTGTAAAGGATTAGTCTGCCCTATTGCAGTATTACACACAGGGAAGAAGTCAATTAAACCATCCTTTTGGAACAAGTTATAGATAACAGAATAGGGAGTTCTATTTAGTTGTATATTTAAAAAGAAAATCAAATGCAGTTTACTTTCTTATACTTGGCTTTAGAATGCAAACCCCTCTCCACAGCCATGGACCACTCTTGTTCTTTCACAGATTCAAAGTAGAAAAAGGCTTCTGTGCTCAAGTCCAGCTCTTGGAATCTGAAAAAAAAAGAAACAAACAAGAAGACGTGAGATCCATACATATCCCATAATTATCTCTGTCTACCTCCTTTCCCATTTTCTGAGACATTAGATGAAAAGAGAATGGGGAAAGAGATAAATTTTTTGAGAACTGCTCTATTGACCCAGGTGATCAGTAAGGACAAGCAGCTTTCTTTTTCAAAAGACCCTCTATAAGTATATGCAGAGGCTATGCAAAATAAATCTTATAAAAGGGGGCAGGCACCTGGGTGGCTCAGTCGGTTGAGCAGCTGACTCTTGATTTCAGTTCAGGTCATGATCTCAGGGTCCTGGGATCCCTGCTCAGTGGAGAGCCTGCTCGAAGATTCTCCCTCTCCCTTCTCCTCTCCCTGCCCCTCCCCCTGCTTATGCACTCTCTCTCGCTCGCTCTCTTTCAAATAATAAATCTCTTCTTAAAAAAGTATATGCAGACTATGCAAAACATAAACAAAAAACAAACAAAAAAAACCTCCACAAGGGATAACAGTGGAGTGCTGTTTATATATCCTAGGAATAGTCACTGTTGGAATTGACCTCAAGTCTGTTTCTATTAAGAATGCAGTTTTCTTGGGCGCCTGGGTGGCTCAGATGGTTAAGCGTCTGCCTTCGGCTCAGGTCATGATCCCAGAGTCCTGGGATCGAGTCCCACATCAGGCTCCCTGCTCCTTGGGAGCCTGCTTCTCCCTCTGCCTCTCTCTCTCTCTCTCTCTCTCTCTCTATCTCTCATGAATAAATAAATAAAATCTTAAAAAAAAAAGAATGCAGTTTTCTTTGCATTTTGAAAGGACTAGATGTTTCTTTTCACCATTTCAGGTATCATTCCTTTCTTATCTCATAAATTTGACCTACAAGTTAATTCTCACATATAGTCTATAGTGAATTTTTACCAAATAGTTAAAAAAGAAAAAGGAGGGCAAAATGTCATGGAAACTAATACCAAACATATAGCCAAAAGGAAATTCCAGATGTGTTCTTTACCCAATGCAGTAGATATCAGGAGGATTTGAATCACAGTTCAGCCAAGGTTCCAACTCACTATCTGGGGACTGGCCATTCACGTTCCACGTTCCAACAAAAAATCTAATACACAATACCAAAAATTATTTGAAAATGAAGGTCAAGTATGAACCAATGAAGTTCTCTCATCACTTTTATACAAGTGATGAGAGCAAGTTACATTAATTTGGAATCTGAATAGTAACAGCTAACATTTATTAAAGACTTAGCATAATGCCTATTTGATATAAGGGATTATATCATTATCTCCTTTAATCATCATAAAGACCCCATGAAGCCAGAACTATCAGAAATCTTTCCATGTTACAGAAAAAGAAATGGAAGCTCAGCATTGTTGAGTAACTTGACCAAGGTCATACATAACTAGCAAGTCGTAGAACATACAAGGGTATGTTCACAATAAGCCAACATAATTTCTCAAAATGTTTTGCTATACACATAAGAAACACCTCTCACACATAAAACACAAAGGCAGTGGGCTTAATT
The DNA here is from genome assembly GCF_003265705.2 of Callorhinus ursinus. NCBI lineage: Eukaryota > Metazoa > Chordata > Mammalia > Carnivora > Otariidae > Callorhinus > Callorhinus ursinus. The sequence continues at coordinate 4,979,720 of NW_027397095.1, forward strand.
CTCTAAAGTTTACATTAGATGAACCCATAGAAAGGAACTAAGTCGCTATTTAAAAAATACAAAGTTAATTGCTCTACCACATTTCCTTTCAATTAAACTCCACCCAAACTTATACTTGAAGGGAGAGCTTGTAGATGGGAAAAAGGTATCTTCATGCTGTAAATACACCTAATGTGGATAACTGTTCTGTAAGGAGCTGTAGTTGAATCCAAAAACTCACTTCCCGAAGGATTACAAGGACATCTGTGTAGGAAATTCTGTTGAGGCAGATACAGTATTAAGGGGGAAAGCAGAAGGGAAAACTCGTAACTGTCTTAACTGTTTACATACAAAAATAAGCATCATGGGGAATATGAGAAACTACAGGTTTTAGCATAGGGATGTGGTTATAATTGAATTAGAACAAATGAGGCATACTGGGATAGCAGATGGGACCAGAATCTTGGACTATTAAGGGTACGTGTTGTTCACAAACAAAGAGAAGTGTTACTGCTTTGCACACGAGAATATACGCCATGCCACATCACACACACTAGGTCCAGAAAAGATACCAATAAGTAAATGTGAAATGAAAAATATGATACAGAGGAAAGAATCCAAGACAGACCTCTCAATCAAGAGGACTGGGTGAAATTTTCTGTAGTTAACTTACCAAAGTAAGTAAGTTAAGCTTATGGCAGACATTAATCTTCAAATATTGGTGAGAAAAAATTCAGCAGGCCAGAAAGATAAACACACTTGCTTACAGAATGTGCTAGGGGATAATCCTCTAGTACATGGGAACTTGATTTGGTTCTGAGTGGTTAGAACCATTAGCAGACATAGTATCATTAGTAGTTAGAAAATCCAAGGGAAATTGTAGCATTTGTGTTATTTTGTTCATGTATGTTATTGACTGATACAGAGACAGGGGCTTGAGCCAGCTGACCTTTCCTTTTATTATGCTTTGATTCTTAATTAAGCTAATTAAACCAATACCTTAAATAACAAACAGCCATTGTATGCCATACCTCAGTAAGTAGAAGAGAGACTAACCTGAAATTCTGAATGTTGACATATTCTTTCTCTCGCTTTGCCAGGATATGTTTGATGAGACCCTCCCGCTGCCCAGCCTGGGTATTTGGTACAAAGAGTTTCCGCATGGTGTTGGTCACTTTGGGCTGTTCCTTGTTAGAAGCTTCTTTGTCGCGTGGAAGCCTAGCAAATCAATGAGAATTTCAAAAGTGAAACTGCCTATAATAAAAAAAAGTCTCCTAAATGGGAAATATGTTTTGACACAGGACTTACATTCTATTCACTGAAGGGGGTGGGGGTGGGGGTTCCCGATGAATCCCTGTAGGATGATTTTGTGAATTAATTTTCTTGTCCAAATTCATAGATGAAAAATTATCCTCAAATCCAAGAAGCCCTGAAGTACATAGAACCCAGAGTCAAAGGGGGAAAAATAAAGATAACATCCAATTTATCCAGGATAGACACAGCTTTGATTTGATCAGTGGTTTTAATTTGATCACTATATGCTCAATGGCATTACCAAACAGAAAGGTACCATAAGGATACCCTGAAGGACTTGACATACAAACTAGAACAATAGCAAGTTACATTAATTTGGAATCTGAATAGTAACAGCTAACATTTATTAAAAACTTAGCATAATGCCTATTTGATATAAGGGATTATATCATTATCTCCTTTAATCATCATAAAGACCTCATGAAGCCAGTACTATTAGAAATCTTTCCAAGTTACAGAAAAAGAAATGGAAGCTCAGCATTGTTGAGTAACTTGACCAAGGTCATACATAACTAGCAAGTCATAGAACTGGGATTTAAACCCAAGCAGTTTGGCCCTGGAGCCTGCAATTTTTACCACACTGCTAAGCAGGCTCCTGAGGAGCTAACATGCCACAGAAAGGATCAGGAATGAACATTAGTCAGTGGGCATGGACTCAGTAAAACCACTCCATAGCAGAAGGTGTCTGGGATTGACATTAATCCACATTATCTTATCTGTCCAGATAAAATCTATTTACTTTGCAATGATCATAGCAACCAGGCAAAAGAGAATCTTTTCAGTACCTGAAAAAACAGGCGGCTTGTCCTTAGTGTCTAATTTCTGATACCAGCTAGATGAGTCCTTTTGCTCTGGAACAAGAATGTGTGACTGAGCTAGAGAGATAAGAGTCATGGTAAGAAACAGGGGAGCGCTTCACTGAGTGGGATTTACCATAACCAAAAGCCTTTCCCTCAGCACTCCTCAAATGCAGGGGCCAGCAGCATTCTTAAGTGTAAAGGAAGAGACGAAGAGAATGAGGGCAGCTCTGGGATCATCTGGGAACAGAAGGAGGATTATAGTCTTCAGGAAACTGTCCATGCTGTGACACTGAAAAATGGCTCAGTGTCCTTACAGCTGAATAGACTTGTTCCCTAACCTAACCCTGGGTTTGTTCCTGAAAGCAGAAAAATCAGCACTAAAGACTGAAGTTGTGAGGTACTTTGCTAATGGCCGCTAGCCTCTGCATCAGCATGTCAGAATTTCACTGCCATTCAAAGAGCAGAAAGAAAACTGCTGAGTCTTGAGTTACCTTCCTGAGCAGCAAGGACCTCTGAGAGGAACTTCAAACAGTGTTCCTCATCAGGGATTTCAAAGCGCCGCTCTCTGGTCCGGTCCCCCTGAATCCGAATTTTGCAGCCACCTAAAAAGAAGTGAAATCCACACACATACAGCTATGGAAGAATACACGCTTTCTCAGGGTCACACTCTCAACTTATCAGTTTAACAGGAGAAGGTCCAGATCACAAATATTCTAAGACCTCTAATGTAGGAAACATGTCTATAGGATCAGGGGATTTGGTGGGTGGGTTGGGGGGACAATACAGGGAGGGAAATCTAAAGGGCTGATGAACTGTGTCAATGAGCAGCCCAATTATAGTGATATAAAACATACTAAAATCAGTTCTCCTATGTTCTATCTCCCCAATGTCAATGCAGGAACCAAATGCTAATGAAAGATCACTTCCCCAACCACCCTCCTCCCAACTCCCAGCTGGAAATTTCTACCATTTCAAATCCAGATTATGTAGTTAGAGTATTTGAAGCATAAAGGGAATAAAGAAAATAAGATGGTTTGCTCCTAGGTATAGACTGTACCTAGGCAATTGAATTTACAAACTAATTTAAAAAGAAAAGAATAGTGGAATTGGTTTGAATTATTCTGAAAAGAAGCACCTACACCTCATTACCTCAAGTAAAAAATGCATGTCTTGAATAAATGTACGAAAGCAATATCATGACCTATGACTAGGAGTGGTCCAGTTCAAGCATTTCCATTATACTGGAAAACAGTATAATGAGCAGCAAAGTGATCTAGGACATTAGTTTCTGATGTATATAACAAACATACTGTCTCCCTTTTTCTGACGCCCTAGTTATCTATGTATCAACTGTCTGGATATGGTGATCCAAGAAACCTATGTACTTGTTTATATTCTTACTTTAACTGATTTAGTACATATATTGCTTTCTCATGCCCCTGGAAACCATAAGTTCCTTGAGAGAAGAGGCAGACTGCACATACAGGTAATCCAACACAACACTTTCAATGATCTCCTAGGGTTGTCTGGGACCGAAGGGCTTCTCAGGACTCGGGACTTTCAAAGTGAAGACTGGGAAAGTCCCAGGCAAACCAGGATGATTGGTTACTGTACAGACAGAGAAGCATTTAATAGACGACTGTTGAACCTGTCAGACTTTACAGAGAAGGCATTTAATAAACGACTGTTGAAACAGACTCCCTCACACTTGTAAATGACAGAGATGAGAAAATGAAATGAAATCCTAGTTTCTTATGTTGGAAATCCACTTCTGAATCTCTCTTGCCTTTGCATTTCCTTATGTTTCTATCTTCATAGATTTAGCAATTAGAAGAAAAGAGATAAAAAACAGAGAAAAATGTGAAAAAGAAGGCACTCAAGTGGACCACAGATAAGAAAATTAGTGAGGGTGTTACCATAAGGAGAAGAAAAAAACAAAGGGCGTGAATAAAGGCTGTCAATTATCACAGCCTTGAAGATACAGGGAAAACCTCCTCTGGGTACAAGCAGTCCTCCCTTTCTCAGATACTTTATATAAAAACTAGAAGAAAATTAAAAGATCAGTTTCTATCTGATAGAAACTTTTTTTTAAGATTGTATTTATTTATTCATGAGAGACAGAGACAGAGACAGAGAGGCAGAGGGAAAAGCAGGAGCCTGCCTGATGTGGGACTGGATCCCAGGACCCTGGGATCATGAGAGCCAAAGGCAGAAGCTTAACCATCTGAACCACCCAGGCGCCCTCTATCTGATAGAAACTTAAACAAGAACACAATCTCTCTCTCCCACAATCCTTGAAAGATATATGATAATCTTAGCAAATATAAAAAATACACTGACTCATTTAACAGAAAATTCCAGAAATTGCTTACAAAATAACACTGGATACTCTCTCACCATGTTGTGTGGGAAAGAGAACAAATTACCCCATGACCCAACCTTCTACTACTCTTCCTCCCAAAACCCCCTAGCTTCTTTGTGATCAACAAACACTCCTATATCCTCAAATTTCTCCTCTGAACATTCCCTGCATCTTTCAGTAATTCTCAACTATTGGTGTATTAGAATTACCAGAGACATTTTTAGAAAATAGACATTTGGGTCCCACCCCAGCCCAATGAAGCAGAATCTCAGGGGGTGAGGCTCAGGCACTGCTAGTTTTTAAAATACTCCCCTAGTGATTCTAATGTGTATCCAAATTGAAAATCAAAGAGTCACCTGTGAAGTGGCTGGTCCCTGGATGCTGTTTATGGTCTCTCACACCCTATGGAATTTAAGACTGGTGTCCTTATTTGTCCTAACGCCATCTCCAGACCATTCCTTCTTGTTCTCCCTCAAGACAAATCCTTTTTCCTTTTAGGTTCACCCATTGGGTTATACCAACTTCTTTCCTTCCCTCCTCCCTCTATGAGATCATGTACCATCCTCCCAAAAACGTCTGAATCCAGTATTCAATACCTGACTCATATGACTTCCTCTCCATGCAAACTCTTGCCTTAAATTTAGGTCCCTTACAAATTAGTGCAGAAAACACAATCAACATCTTCAGCTTCCTCATCCAATGACCTTGGCCCACCATCTCAGCCACCTACTCCTTCAGTCCCTACTGGGATTTCCCTCAGTTATATTCTGAACCTTTTCATCACAGAAACCATCACCTCATAAATCTCTAATTCAAATATCCCATTCTGACCTGTTACTTCCAGCTTACTTGCTCATATGGGAACCTCCAGCCGATTGATCCCTCTACTTTCTTAGTATCCATTTGCTCACGCGGTGCTCACTTCCTATTTTGTCAAACAGATGTCATCATTAAACTCTGTTGCAAAAGCCCAGAACTGCCTATCACCCTGTTCCTCCACAGCACCTATGTGGTTAACTTTCAACCCTGAGAAACCCAACTAACTGCCTTACTCCAGAGGGAGTAAACACACACACACACACACACACACACACACACACACACACACACACACCCTATTATTATAAAATGATTGCTAACCTCAACTGGGCCCTCTATGATAGGAAGTCATCTAAGTTTCCACAGTCAACTAGTCTCCCACTACTACCTAGAACAACCATTTCATACCTCCTCATTTATCCTTAACTTCTGGATCCCCTCTTCTCAAACCCTCGCATTCCAAGTGGATTGCTTCACCTCATGCTTCAGAGAAAATGGAAGCCATCACATGGAACGTCTCCTTTCCCTTCTAAGGAAGAGGAGTCCTCCTATCAAAGGACACCTTCTCTTTGAATTATAACCCCTCCAATTCTCTCAGGAACTTTACACTCACAATCATTCCCGACACCTCCCCCCAATATCTTTAACCTCCCTCTTTCACAGGCTCCTTCCCATTAGCATTAAATTGTGTTCTAAATCCTCCCTATTTTAAAAACAAAAAACCTTCCTAGACCTCATATTTCCCTCCAACTCCAGTCCATCTCTACATTCCCCTCCACAGTAGAGCTTTTTTTAAAAATATTTTATTTGTTTATTTATCAGAGAGAGAGAGAGAACAAGCAGGGAGAGCATCAGGCAGAGGGAGAAGCAGGCTCCCTGATGAGCAGGGAGCCCGATGTGGGAGGGACTCAATCCCAAGACACCAGCATCATGGTATGAGCCAAAGACAGACGCTTAACTGACTGAGCCACCAGTCACTTCTCACCTCCCATTTCTCTTGTTAATCCACCCCAATATGACTTTTGCTCCCACAACCCTTCTAAAATATCTTTGTTAAGGTCACCAATAACCTCCAAATTGCTAACTCCAATAGATCCTCTTCAGTCATCTTATTAGACCTATCAGCAGAAATCAATAGTTGACCAGTTCTTGAATAATCTTTTCTGAAGCCTTCTATGATACTATACTCATCTAGTTTGCCTCTTTTTGGTCACTAATTTTTTTTTAGTGCCCTTTGAGGTATCTCCTCCTCTATCTAACCTTTAAAAAAGCAGGGCTCCTTAGAGTTCAATCTAAAAGCTTTTTCTCACTTGGTATCAGCACTGTCCAATATAGTAACCAATAACTACATGTGGCTAATGAGTACTTGAAATGTGACTAGTGTGACTCAAGAACTGAACTTCCAATTTTATTTCTAATTAATTTAAACAGGCACATGTAACTAGTACTACCACATCTGATAGCATGGCTCTATTTCCAATCACATCATCTCTCATGGTTTCAAATACCATCTATGTGCTAGTGGCCCAGACCTTTCTTCTGAGCTTCAGATGCATACATTCAACTGTCAATTTATCATCTACACTCAAATGTCTCAAAGAAATCTCAAAACTACACATAGCTAAAACTGAATTCACGACCCCCCTCAAAGGAAAACTCATTCCTTCTGCAATGTTCTTATTTTTGCAAATGGTACCATCATCCACATTCATGCTAGTAACCTAAGAGTCATCCCTGACACTTCTCTTCAACTCACTACCTATGCCCAAACCGACCTCTGTTGATTTAACCTCCAAAAACATTGATCAAATCTGTCCACTTCTCTCCATTTATACTGCCACCATACTCATATTCTCTAGCTTAAACTTTTTTTGAAAAGAAAAAAAAGGTTTTAAGATTTTATTTATTTATTTGACAGAGAGAGCGCACACACACAAGCAGGAGGACCAGCAGGCAGAGGGGGAGAAGCAGGCTCCCTGCTGAGCAAGGACCCCCCCAATGCGGGGCCCCATCCCAGGATCCTAGATCATGACCTGAGCTGAAGGCAGACACTTAACCAACTGAGCCACACAGGTGCCCCAAGATTTATTTATTTTAGAGAGAGTGTGTGCATAAGCCGGGGTGGGGGGAAAGGAGGAGGGACAGAGGGAGAGGGAGAGAATCTCCAGCAGACTCCCCGCTGAGCACAAAGCCCAGTCAGCCAGATCCCACGACCCTGAGATCACAACCTGAGCCAAAATCAAGGGTCAGACACCCAAATGACTGAGCCACCCAGGTGCCCCTCAAGCTTAAACTCCTGAAACAGCCTCCTAACTGGCTTTCATGCAAATGATGACACCCTGGCATAAAATCCTTCATATTCTTCCCATTTTTTAAATGTAAAAATCCAGATTCCTTAACATGGCTTACAAGATCTTACTGGATCCGGCCTTAGCCCATCCTAACTTGATGCCTATGCCTTGTTCCAATCACCCTGGCCTTCTTTCATTTCAAATAAAGTGTCAAGCTACTTCCCCAATTTGGGGCCTTTACACATGTAGTTCTTTTTACCTGGCATACTTTTCTCTCCATTTTTACCCCTCTCTTCCTTAGCCCCTCTGGTCTCAATTTAAATGTCATTTAAAGGGCGCCTGGGTGGCTCTGTTGGTTAAGCGACTGCCTTCGGCTCAGGTCATGATCCTGGAGTCCCGGGATCAAGTCCTGCATCGGGCTCCCTGCTCAGCAGGGAGTCTGCTTCTTCCTCTGACCCTCTTCCCTCTCATGCTCTCTATCTCTCATTCTCTCTCTCTCAAATAAATAAATAAAATCTTAAAAAAAAATAAAAAATAAATGTCATTTAAAGAGGCCTTCCCTGGGTGCCTGGGTGGCTCAGTCATTAAGCATCTGCCTTCGCTCAGGTCATGATCCCAGGGTCCTGGGATTGAGCCCCACATCGGGCTCCCTGCTCAGCAGGAAGCCTGCTTCTCCCTCTCCCCCTGCTTGTGTTCCCTCTCTCGCTGTGTCTCTGTCAAATAAATAAAATCTTTTTTTAAAAAAAAAAGAGGCCTTCCCTGACCATGTCACCTAATTTAGTTAACCCTCTTATAAACTCTTTGTATTTCTCCTTGATAGCATTTATCAAAACTGCAACTATGTAAGTATTTACACTTATCAGTTCAAAGTCTGTTTCCTATACTGACTGATGATATAACCTGACTATATTGCTTTCTGATATACCTCTAGAGCCTAGCACAGTGCCTAGCACATAAAAGATATTCATATTTTATAGAATGAATTAATGGATTATAGGCATCTAGTACTAAACAGCACAGAAGCAAGAACAACAGCAGGAGCAACAATCTTATCTATGTTGTTCTCTACTGATTCTGCAGCACTTAGAACAGTGCCTGGCAAACAGAAGGCACTCAACAAATATTTGTTAAATAATGAATAAATAAGGGAGGATTTAATATTAGGAAATTAGTATAATACAGTCCATCAATAGGTCAAATAAGGAATAATAATATAACCATCTCTTTAAATAGTGTAAAGACATCTGATAAAATTCAATATACATTTATGATTTTAAAAACCACATAAACTTGAAATAAATGCAGTTTCTTAATATACTTTTTAAAAAACCCTATCAAATCAACAGGCAATCATGTCCTCAATAATGAAGCACCACCTGAGGCATTCTTACTGAAAATAGGAGCTAAACAAGGATTATCATCATTATTTAATATTGGTCTTAAAATTCTCATTGGTGTAATGAGACATGAAGCAAAACTAAGAGTTATAGGTACTAGAAAAGAGACAAAATTATTATTTGCAGATGACCAGGGCTGTCTATCAAAACCAAAAAACAAAATAAACAGCACCCCCCAAAATTTTAAATATATTTCTATAAAGTGGCTGGATAAAAGATAAATATCTAAAACTCAGTAACTATTAGTTAGGACCATGTTCCTTGATAGTGTCTTAATTTTATAAAGGACTTAATTTATTAAAATTTGGCACATACCTATGGTGAAATACTAGTCATTAAAAATCATGTTTTTAAATAATTTTAAATGACATGGAAATATAATGTTAAACAAAAATGCAGCACAAAAACTACATATAAAGATTCCAGTCATATAAAAACATAAATAAAAGGCTGGAAGGAGATACCTAACAATGTTAACTATAGTGGTGATCTCTAGATTGCAAGAACATAATTTTAATTTGATACTTCAAACTTTTCTGAATTTTCTAAATTATATATAATGAAGATATAATTACCTCAATAATCAGAAAAAATATTTTAAAAAATGTGTAATATCAACATCCAGACAATGGGAAAACACATATTTACATTAAAATCAGGCTTGCCTAACAAACCCAGGGCCTCCCTCCTGCAACATACTATATGTTCTAAAGGTTTGTGTATGAAGCCCAAGGATCAAGATAAAATCTGGTTTCACTGCAAATACTACTAAATGGGCAGAAATAACAAAGGATTTTATTCAAGGGGTTACTGAACTATTACCCTGCTATGATCCAGTAACTCGAACTCTGGATAAAGCAACATGTGGCTAATTTCTATGTAGGAGAAGCCAAAGGAACTAATGCCCTAAATAGGTGTTTATAAGAAAAAAGGCACAGCTCAGTTTAACTTTTCAGCTTTGGATCAAATATCTATTTCTACAGCAAGAACAGGACGTTCTGGCATTTTATTTCGACAGCAATGTCAGTCTACTGAACTGCCTTTGCTCAAATTTTTCTTTTTTAGTGTTGTTTCTGCCTTCTCCTTTCTAAGCACAATAAGACATAGATAGTAAGTTATTTGCTCTCTTGGATACCTGCAGAAATCAGCAGCTAGGTTTATTTAGCTTTTCAGAATCAACCCTTAAGACTTCTAAAATCCATGACCAAAGAAAAGAATAATAAAACCCAAATCAGAAAAAGCCTATCTAAACTGTTCAATACAAATTAATGGTGGCAAGGACAGGGACCGTCTCTAAACAAAACTATGTATAACCCATAGCCCTAAGCTAAGGGCTAAACCCCACTCATCCAAGGACTCAAGCAAGAGATAAGGCAACCGGTTTGATTTACATTCATGTGCTCACAAACTCTTTTCCGTAGCAACCACTGAGTCGTCAAGGTAGCTTTCAAGTGCCCATTTTCTTCTCCCCATAACACAGTACAACTAGATGATAAACAGAGAACAGCTTGCACAGAAAGTCAATGATGATTTGCTTCAAACAGATAAAAATAAGAAAACTGAAACAGTGAGAAAGAAGACCATGTTCTTTCTGATAAAAGGATGCCTTGAGGGGATGGAGCTTAAATAAAAGACCAAAATTATTTTAAGGAAAAAGAGGTAGCCCGAGACAAGCAAGGTATCCCCAGTACAAGAGGGACTCTATAGCCTCCCAAAATAATATCACGAATAAAGGAAAACATTATGATTTAATATGTAAAAATAAAAAGCGAGTTGAGAAAAAATTTTAAAATATAACAGCATTAAACCACTAATGGTAAAAATACTGATGGCTCAAAGAAGTTCAGCATTAGAGAAGCAGATCACATCTTCAACTTTTTAAAGATTCCTGCCAGCCACCTACTTTTTCTTATGTTTAGACTAAATGTTTTTAGGGGGCAAAGTTAACTTGTATGGCTGCCTTAAGAAAACGAAGAACACAGGATAAGATAGTAAAATTAAAATGTGCCAAAAAAGGGGTCTTAGTGGGCATTCAATTAAATATATGTTGAATGAAAATAAATTCCATTCAGAATGGTACTCACTGTTTGAAGCTATATCAATCAAAAGAGTTTCTTCTGCTTCTGAGGGAAAAGAAGAAAGAACAGGATCAGGGAAGAGAAAATCATTCATTACAACTAAAAGAAGTCTACGCCTAAGTAAATAACTGCTTCTCGCAGTCACCACTCCTAGGTCTTAGAAAACATTTTTAAAATCCTTTGCTTTTTTGTTTAGCATTTTTAAAAATGGATTTTGGAAGCACTAGGTTCTAAATATAATGAGCAATTCAACTAAAAGAAAACTAAACTGAATAACCAAATGGAATACCTCAAAGCAAATCAAGGAACGACAATAATAGGCAATATAAACATGTTAATTCAAGTGAAGGTGAATTTAATTCCCCTCAACTATAACATACTGATTTAATATAATCTGTGTCACTTAGTTAATTCTTTTTTTATTTTTTTAAGATTTTATTTATTTATTCATGAGAGACAGAGAGAGAGAGAGAGAAAGAGGCAGAGGGAGAAGCAGGCTCCCAAGGAGCAAGGAGCCTGATGTGGGACTCGATCCCAGGACTCTGGGATCATGACCTGAGCCGAAGGCAGACGCTTAACCATCTGAGCCACCCAGGTGCCCGTTAATTCTTTTTTTTAAAAAGATTTTATTTTTAAGTAATCTCTACACTCAACGTGGGGTTCAAACTTATAACACCGAGATCAAGAATCACGTTCTACTGACTGAGACAGCCAGGTGCCCCTAGATAATTCTTTTTTTTTTTTAAAGATTTTATTTATTTATTTGACAGAGAGAGAGAGACAGCAAGAGAGGGAACACAAGCAGGGGGGTGTGAGAGGGAGAAACAGGCTTCCCGCAGAGCAGGGAGCCTGATGTAGGGCTCGATCCCAGCACCCTGGCATCATGACCTCAGCCAAAGGCAGATGCTTAATGACTGAGCCACCTAGGCGCCCCGCCCCTAGATATTTCTTATAGAAAGCCAAGGGGCACCTGGGTGGCTCAGTTGGTTGAGTGTCCAACTCTTGATTTCAGTTCAGGTCATGATCTCAGGGTCATGGGATAGAGCCCCACATCTGCATCCGTCTCCATCCGGCTCCATGGGCTCCATGCGTGGGGCTCCCTCCTCCTCTCGTCCTCCCCCCACTCTCTAAAAATGAATAAATTTTTAAAAATCTAAAATAAAAAAAAAGCCAAGGAAATGACCCCAAAGGCCCAGAGATGAATTACTTTCTTAACTGAGATTTTGTCTCTGAAAACTTCCCAGTGATCTCATTTCCTCTGCCTCTGCCCCGTTTAGGATCAGAGAATACTTTTAAGCTCTTGACCTTCAGGCTACAATTTATACCTAGGATCAGGACTATCACACCCAACAAGGAAGTATAAAACAGGGCAAAGCACAGTCTCCAAGTTCAGAGTTCTCTTTTCTCCCAGATGACTCTCTTGGACTTCCTTCTTTAGCTCCAGTGTCTAGATGTAACCCATCTCTTCCTCTCTGACTTCCCTGGATTTGGCCAACAGCACCTGTAAGACCCTTCTGGTTAGGTGAACTCTGGGTAATGACTCCTTAGGATTACCCCGGATCTCCCTTGGCCAGATCGAGTAGTCTCAGCCTTTCCTTGCTCCCTCACAAGCCTGGATTATATATTTGGCCTCATTATTCAGTTACTACAGTAGCTACTGGTAAGTAGTTAAGTTGTCTAATATTAAAAAAAATAGCCTCGGGGAGCCTGGGTGGCTCATTTGGTTAAGCGACTGCCTTCAGCTCAGGTCATGATCCTGGAGTCCCGGGATTGAGTCCCACATCGGGCTTCCTGCTCTGTGGGGAGTCTGCTTCTCCCTCTGACCCTCCCCTCTCTCATGCTCTCTCTCTCTCTCATTCTCTCTCTCAAATAAATAAAAATCTTAATGTGCTATGGTGAGCGCTGTGAATTGTGCAAGACTATTGAATCACAGATCTGTACCTCTGAAACGAATAATGCAATATATGTTAAGAAAAAAAAAAGAAGATAGCAGGAGGGGAAGAATGAAGGGGGAAAAATCGGAGGGGGAGACGAACCATGAGAGACGATGGACTCTGAAAAACAAACTGAGGGTTCTAGAGGGGAGGGGGATGGGAGGATGGGTTAGCCTGGTGATGGGTATTAAAGAGGGCATGTTCTGCGTGGAGCACTGGGTGTTATGCACAAACAATGAATCATGGAACACTACATCAAAAACTAATGATGTAATGTATGGTGATTAACATAACAATAAATTTAAAAAATGTTGAAAGGCAAAAAAATAATTAAAAAAATAGCCTCAATATTCTCATTAGCATGATGAAGCAAGGGACAATAGTGCATCAGGACATAAGTACTGTAAGTTCCCCACTGTTCTTCAGTAACTTTAATTCTTTAAAACCCAAGTATTTATAGACTTATCAAAATAGGTTGGGAAACAGAAAGGATGTAAAAACTCGAGGAAGTACTGTTCCTTTTGTTGTGGGGAACTACTATGTGTATATACTATGTATATTTTCTTAGATTACAATCTAACAATCTATCGTCTATTTCTTATTAAAAAAGAATACTAAGAGAAATAGGGTAAAAGAAGCTGTAGAAATAGTACAAAATAGGTATAGAGTTAATAGAATGCTAAAATCTAAGGTCATGTTCTTTGGCTTTTCACCTCCTTAAAGGGCTAGGTATGTAATAAATGGTGCTACACAATGAAAAGTGAAATGACCACAGCAACTTACTATGGCATGCAAGTGCTTTATTCACTATGTCCTCTCACACAGGGCAGGCTAAATGGCTATTTCATTCTTCTATACAATGTGGATACCATTCATTGCAGGTATTTTTAATTCTTAATATATATTGTCTTTAAAAGTCATACCCATAAAAAACAGTCATATCCATTTAGTATTTCTACTTACAGGAATAAATCCTAATAAGAGATGTGCAAGAAGATTTATGTACAGAGATATTCATCACATTACTATTTAAACCAGTGAAAAAAAAAACCCAAATGTCAAACACAGATATAACTACATTATGGGCTCTTCATAAAATGGCATAGTACATACCTAATAATAGCATGGAAAAGCAATCATAATGTGATGGCATGCAGAACACACAAAAAATTACATATAGTATGAGTTCTGCCCACCCTAAAAATTACATGTGTAGAAAAAAAGGAAAATGTTAGGTGTTTATCTCTGAAGGATGAGAATGTACTTATTTTCTTTATACTTTTCTGGTCTTTCCAAACTTTCTACAGTATATGTATTACTTTTGTGATCAAAAAAAAGTTCAATGTAACTTAAGAAAAAAGTCTGTGCAAGGTAAGATTCAAGTTTTTCAAAAAGCTACAGCTGATACAGAATGCTTTCTTTTTGATCACGCCAATGAACCCACTGGAAACATGATGCATTTGTTCTCTAGTAATCAATTTCCCTTCTAGAGCAATGTGAGATAACAGAAGCAACACGTCCCACATAAACCTCCCAAATTTTGAGTATCATTGTAGCAGATGAAACAACAGATTTTCTGTTCTTTGTCCCCAAATTTGAGGGCAGGAAGCCAAATATTTCCTCCTTGGAGTCAATTTTCTTATGATTCACCAATGTCAAGGTCTGAGAATCAGCACAATTGAGTGTAAGGTATTAAAATCTGGTAAAGCTTGTTGCCAAATGTTTTAATTTCAAATAGTGTGGGGAGAAAGTGCTGAATGTGTGTGAATCCAAGTGACCTTGATATTTTACAATGAGCAGTGTGTTTGTTAACCAAAGAATGTCATTTAGATCCACATACAGGTCCATAAACATAAAAGCCTACCTATATAGGTAACAAACTACATACATCTCTAACCCCCAGCCAGGGAAGCAGGTGAGACTATGTAAGTCTTTCAGTACAACCCTTCAGCACTCACAGACAAAGCACTTACCATCTTCTCCATGGTAGCTTAGTAATGTTACCATTTTACGCAAAGAGTAATACATTTCATTTTATGTGCAGTGACAAATTTAAATATGTATGGTATTATACAATGCAACAATGACCAAGGAAAAACAATGTAAAACTAGCTAGGCAATTAAAGCTAGTACCTTGAACACATCTGAAGTGGCTATTTATAGGAATGATATCTTGAACATGCTGTTCCTTCTCCCGCAACTGGATTATTAACCTAGGAAACAGAAGAATGCATCAATGAATAGCTACTGAAAAACTCAAACATTTAACAACAAAATATATTGCTGTGTTGTTACACAAATCTAGTCTATATTTATTAGACTTACTGTATCTCATTCCCTGGATCTGAGCATCAGGACAGCTAGAAATTGCTCTAGATCTAAGAGGATATTAGTGATGATCAGTATCTGAATACCCACACTGTCCTACACCATAAGGAATATATAATAGTCTATGTCCTAAACACAGCTTACGATCTTAAAAACAAGAATTATAGTGCATACACATTTAGAGTATGCATACCAGAGTGAAGAGTAGCTAGGTGTGCACTCCATGAAGGCAGACTATGGTTGTCTTTTCACCACAGTATTTCTAGCACCTAGCATAGTGCCTGAAACTTAGTACTCACTCAAGTTTGTTGAATAAATGATTTAGAAATTTCATAAATTAGCTTTCAGATTATATTCCCATGGCTTTTACCAAAGAATGGTTCTATCTCTTCAAACAAGTATACAGGTTCATGGAGAAGTAAGAAGAGGTGCCTAGCCAAATGGATCAGTTAAAATAACCCATGACCAACAGGGTAGCAGATATCACAACCAGTGCCTTTACATTCCTTGTGTTTTTACTCTGGTTTCCAACTTCATGATGGTATTTCTAGGTAAACATGATTGAATTTGGCCCCCCAGTATGAAATGAAAGACTTCTAAATTCCTATGTACTCCTGAAATATTTTCATTTATTACTTATCTTAGTGGCCCAGAATCAAGGTATGACCTACTGGTAAACAACCATTCTGAACATCTCCTAGCTTCTCCAAATCAGGCAGCCTTCAGGTGGTTCTTTTTGCCACGAATACTCTTCTTTTCTTCCTGAGACCTAGTCAAATATCACCTCCTCTTAGCAGCTTCTAATTCCCCGAAGCAGAACCAGCCCTGATCCCCTTTGTTTACCCCTCTAATAAAGCATGTACACCATCCATTGCAGTTATATTTATTTCCCTCACTGATTTGAGCTCCTTGAAAACAAAGACCATATCATTCTCGGGTTTTCCTTCCTGCCTAATGGATGCTCAATAAATATTGGTTGAATAAATGAACCAGTTTAACTAAACTATATACAGAGATAATTTTCTAAACCATTTGTTCAACCTCTGACATTAAAAAATGTCATTGTGGGGCGCCTGGGTGGCTCAGTCAGTTAAGCGTCTGCCTTTGGCTCAGGTCATGATCCCAGAGTCCTGGGATCAAGCCCCACGTTGGGCTCCCTGCTCAGCGGGAAGCCTGCTTCTCCCTCTCCCACTCCCCCTGCTTGTGTTCCCTCTCTTGCTGTGTCTCTCTCTGTTAAATAAATAACTAAAAATCTTTTTTAAAATGTCATTGTTTTGAAGGGTTTTACTTCTAGTTTGTTGTCTTTTGGGGGGACTTGTTTTAGCTTTATGAATTTTTTTTTTCAAATGTGTTAACTTTAAAGGAGATAACATGGGGAAAGGAATTGCTTAGACAAAACTAAGAGGAAATAAAAATATTAATGCTGTCTTTCGGCTCTGCTTGCCTAATTTGCAAGGGTTCATATTTTAAGGCGACTAGAGGAATATGGGGCAGGCTCCTTTTTTTAAAGATTTATTTCTTTATTTTAGAGAGAGAACATGTGTGCATGAGTGGGGGGAGGGGCAGTGGGAGAGGGAGAGAGAGAATCTCAAGCAGACTCCCCACTGAACACAGAGCTGGACATGGGGCTCAATCTCAGGACCCATGAGATCATGACCTGAAGCCAAAATCAAGAGTCACACGCTTAACCGACTGAGCCACCACCCAGGTGCCCTTGGGCAGGCTCCTTTCAGCCAGCAAATTTCACGAGTTGAGCAGAAAGTTCTATAAACCCAGACAAGGGCGCCTGGGTGGCTCAGTTGGTTAAGCGACTGCCTTCGGCTCAGGTCATGATCCTGGAGTCCTGGGATCGAGTCTCGCATTGGGCTCCCTGCTCAGCAGGGAGTCTGCTTCTCCCTCTGACCCTCCCCCCCTCATGTGCTCTCTCTCTCTCTCTCTCATTCTCTCTCTCAAATAAATAAATAAAATCTTAAAAAAATATATAAACCCAGACGAAGATCAGAAACTAGATAAAGACTGACAAAGCAAGAGCGAAGGAGGAAGAGCTCATGTTGGGGAAAATGAACACAAACCAATATACTCTCAAAGAAATGAAGATGAGAAGGGCGCCTGGGTGGCTCAGATGGTTGGGCATCTGCCTTCGGCTCAGGTCATGATCCCGGAGTCCTGGGATCGAGTCCCGCATCGGGCTCCCTGCTCCTTGGGAGCCTGCTTCTCCCTCTGCCTCTCTCTCGCTCTCTCTCTCTGTGTCTCTCATGAATAAATAAATAAAATCTTTAAAAAAAAAAAGAAATAAAGATGAGAAATAGAGTGTCTTTTTTTAAAGATTTATTTATTTGAGAGAGCGAGAATGAGAGAGAGAGAGTACATGGGGGGGGGAGAGTCAGAGGGAGAAGCAGGCTCCTCGCTGAGCAGGGAGCCTGATGCGGGACTCGATCCCGGGACTCCGGGAGCATGCCCGGAGCCGAAGGCAGTCGCTTAACCACCTGAGCCACCCAGGCGAGTGTTTGACATTAGCAGTAAAACTTCAACTGGATTGTACTGTTAAAAGCCATCATGAAGGGGTGTCTGGGTGGCTCAGTTGGTTAAGCGTCTGCCTTTGGCACAGGTCATGATCCTAGGGCCCTGGGATGGAGTCCTGCACTGGGCTCCTTGCTCAGCGGGGAGTCTGCTTCTCCCTCTGCCCCTCCCCCAGCTCGTTCTCTCTCTCTCTCTCAAAAATAAATAAAAATCTTAAAAAAAGCCATCATGAAACAAACAACATGCATGGACCTTGAGGGCATTATTCTAAGTGAAATAAGTCAGAGAAAGACAAATACCATATGATCTCACTTATATGTAGAATCTAAAAACCAAAACAAAAAAAACCCTGCAATCATAGATACAGAGAACAGATCAGTGGTTGTCAGAGGTAGGGGATGGGTGAAATGGATGAAGGGGGTCAAAAGGTATATACTTCCAGTTATAAAATAAATAAGTCATGGGGATGTAATGTACAGCACGGTGACTGTCAATAACACTGTATTGTATATTTAAAAGGTACTAGGAGAGTAGACCTTAAAAATTCTTAAAAGTAAAAAATTTGTAACTGTGGTGATGGGTATTAACCAGATTTATTGTGATTTCACAATGTATACAAATATTGAATCATTATGTTGTACACCTGAAACTAATACAATGTCAATTATATCTCAATTTAAAAAGTGCAGGGGCGCCTGGGTGGCTCAGTTGGTTAGGCGGCTGCCTTTGGCTCAGGTCATGATCCTGGAGTCCCTGGATCGCGTCCCACATAGGGCTCCCTGCTCGGCGGGGAGTCTGCTTCTCCCTCTGACCCTCCCCTCTCTCGTGTGCTCTCTTATTCTCTCTCAAATAAATAAAATCTTAAAAAAATAAAAAAATAAATAAAAAATAAAAAGTGCAACCTCCCCAAAATCCATCACAAAACAAAGATAAACTTGGAATTTAAGTCAATTCCCCAATATCTACTATGTGTTAGTCACTAAATAAATTGTAGCAAGAACAGGGCTTAAAGTAAGTATAAAAACTTCTTAAACGTAATCATACTTTCAGAACAAGAAGATGAAAAGTAGTCGGTATATGGCAAAAAAAAATGGAAATTAGGGGCGCCTGGGTGGCTCAGTTGGTTAAGCGACTGCCTTCGACTCAGGTCATGATCCCAGAGTCCTGGGATCGAGTCCCACATCGGGCTCCCGGCTCAGCGGGGAGCCTGCTTCTCCCTCTGACCCTCTCCCCTCTCATGCTGTTTCTCTCTCTCTTAAATAAATAAATAAATATAATCTTTTTAAAAAAATGGAAATTAGAATATGGTAGTTGTCAAACCAAAAAGAATAACAAATTCTGAATGTGGACTCGGCATTATGCCTAGAAATACTTTGATTTGTTCAAGGAAGGTTAAAGACGAAACAACAGGTTGCATCATGATCCATTTTCCTTGAAAAAAAAATGAATAGTGTTTGATTCCCTATTTCAAAAAAACCTCTTATTTTTAATTATAATTTTACTTTCTCAACTAAATTTCTCCAATGGTTGACAGCAGAAACTACAGAACTAAAGATTATAATAGGCTTCAAGTTCTGAGGTTAAAAAGCCCAAAAGTAAAAAAATTCTGAGAAGAATCCAAGTCAGAGAAGGTACCCATGAGAGAAGAATCTGAGGATTATAGATGATATGACAGTGTCAGGTGTCTCCAATAAATGATTTCTCTTTTTTTTAGATTTTATTTATTTGTCAGGAAGAGAGCACAAGCAGGGGGAGTAGCAGAGGCAGAGGGAGAAGCAGGCTTCCTGCTGAGCAAGGAGCCCGACATGGGACTCCATCCCAGGACCCTGGGATCATGACCTGAGCCAAAGGCAGCCGCTTAACGCCACCCAGGTGTCCCCCACTCCAAGTTTAAAAGTTCTCCTAGTACAGGAGGCCAGATAGAATGAGGCATTTATCTCAAGGCCAGCTGCTCACTTCCCTATTAGCTAGCTAGAGCTCTAAACCTATCAAACCAAGGAACCACATCCTAGGCTGTGGTCATCTCAACAATGTAGCTATTTTACTTAATCCTCCTAATTTTGTTTTTACAGAAGAGTAAACAGAGGTGCAAAAAATGTACTGATTTACCCAAGGGTCACATCTCTCCACCCATTCTAGCCTTTGGAAGTGGCAGTGGTATTCCACTTTTCAATTCACTTTTCTGTTGAATTTACTATTAAACTGGTCTTTCAGGGTTTGATGAAATCTGGGAAAAACATGAATTTACCACACCAACAGAGCTGACCAAACAGGACCTAGGGAAAAGCTACTTCATAGGCCCAATTGATGTCCAGTCTTTAAGAGTTATACCAAGAGTCTCAGAAAAGAGCAGGCTAGGTTAGTGGGAATATCCTCTGTGTAAATTAGCACAGACACAGAGACTGGACGGTCTAAAAGCAGGGACTAAGAAAAACTGTTTTTAGGCCAAATCCAATGTTGGGAAAAGACAGGATTTAAGTGATCAATGATTTTTAAACTCTGATGTCAAGAAACCAATGAACAACCAAGGGAGGTGGCTTAGGCACACAAGGATAGGGCCCATGATATGTAGTGGTCACCATGGATACTTTTAAAATGAGGCATTAGTGGAAAGGGAGTGAGATCAGCAACTGTAGTGACAGCTTATCAAAATAATCTTTTATTCAATCAGTCAACAGTATTTACTGAGCTTCTAAATGCAAGGCAGAATGGAAGGTAACACACACTGATAAATTGCCAAATGTTGTTTATATTTCTACACATTTCATTATTTTTTCTATCAGTCAAGTCAATAAGTGAGGCAGTTACTGGTGTACACTAAACCATTACTGAATTAATGAATACGCCTTCAACCAAGTGGGAAAGGGAGTGGGGAGACTGGAGGAACCAGTTGAATGGGGTTAAGAAAAGGCACTTCTGTAAGGTTAACAAGCGTTTCTATAACACTTTTACTTTTTGCAAACCATTTTTGCATTTATTACTCTTCCAGTTACAACTTCAATGTCTATAAGGTAAAGGCAGTTAATGTTTTTATTTAACTGATGAGGACACCAAGACCCAGAAAGCATTACTGACTTGCCCAAGGTTACACAACACATGTCAGTTGCAGAGGCAGGAACTAAAAACCCAGGCTTCCTGCTTCAACGCCCGCCTGTTGAGTCCTTCCACTGAACCACACTGCCAGGAGCGATCTGGCGGCTTGGGAGTTGGGGACAAAGCCCCAAGCCTACAGCACTCGCACTTCACACCTGGGCCTGAACCTGTTGCCCACGCAGCCTCAGGGGGAAGAGGGTGGGTGGCTTGTCACGGTTTGGGGTTGGGAGTTGGCAGGCTCCCCTCCTCCGTGGGAATCAGGTGGTTACTTACTCATATTGACCGTTCCTTTGGGCTAGCGTCAGGGCGCAGAGCTCCCGGAGAGTACCCTTCAGCTCCATACCCTCGATAGTATGCAGGCACTAGTCAAGGGTCTCCTCCAGATGCGCGGCCAGGGAGGGGTGGCACGGTGCGGGTTGGAGGGAGGCTCCAACCCCTCTGCCCGCCCTCCCCACTGCCCAAGGCATCGCCTCCCGCGCCGGCCCCCTTTCCCCGTTCCGCTCGGCCTCTGGGCCCGACCGCCCCCCAACCCCTCCACCGCGTTCCGCAGTTCCCCCGACCCCCACACCCCCGCCAGCCCCGCCTGGCCTCCCCTCCCCCTTCCCTCAGGCGGATACGGCAAGGGGCTGGGCTCCGACCGGGAGCCGCGGCTCCATCCCGGCGGCCTCCGGGCTCAGTGGAGCTGCGGACTGCGGGCGGATCCGACGACACTGCCTCCCACGTCCTCACCCACAGTCCTCGGCTGCGCGTCGTTTGAGGAACAGCTCCGCGCAGGGCACCGGGAGCCGGGAGCAGGGAGCCGAGCCGAGAGCCGAGAGCCTGACCCGAGAGAGAGCGGCGCCTGGCGCCCCCGCCAGTTTTCCAGGCCGCCGCAGATTTCGCCCCCTGCGGCCAACCTGCGGAACTGCAGCGAGAGACCCGACGGACCGGGGGCGTCTCTACCACGTCCAGGGAGGAGTGCGTTTTAAATGCTGCCCGTGACACCAGAATTGTTCTGTGGGCTTCGAAGATTGCCGTAGAAACAAAACATAGCTATAACTATGAGAGAACTAAAATGTGTTGGGCCAATAGGACCTAAATCCAGTAAACAAATCCTTATTACAGTTATAACACACCTTGCTGGTTATCCTACCTCTCAAATGTTTTCCCCTTCCCCTTCTTCCTTCCACCACCTAAATCTTTAGAAAAATCCCCAAAGCTCAGATCTTAGCAAGATCTTACTTTGTGCCCCCCCCAGGTCATCTCTAAGGAGATAAAGACCAAATACACTTCCCAGGTCCAGACCCCTTGCCCAACATATCCCACTGGTTAACACAATACTGGATGACAAAACTAACTCATCATTTAACACAGCCACTCAGACTTGAAACTTCGAAGCCATGTTCTTTCTTCCTTTCTCCTAATTTCCCTGTATCCAATTGGTCAACAAACGTTATTAATATTTTCTTTGGAATTACTTTCAGATTCCTTGTTTTCTCTCCATTTGCACCCCCATCACTTTACTGGTTGTCCTTGTGATCTCTCCTTTGACCGTTTTACTCTGTTGATAACCATAAGAACATTCTTCCCCGGAGTAATGTTTCAGTTGTGTTTTTTACTTGCTCAAGAATCTACAGTGGAGGGCGCCTGGGTGGCTCAGATGGTTAAGCGTCTGCCTTCGGCTCAGGTCATGATCCCAGAGTCCTGGGATCGAGTCCCGCTTCGGGCTCCCTGCTCCTTGGGAGCCTGCTTCTCCCTCTGCCTCTCTCTCTCTGTCTTTCATGAATAAATAAATAAAATCTTTAAAAAAAAAAGAATCTACAGTGGAGTGGATAGCAAGACTGATCTTAAAGCTATAGTAAGTATGACAGTGTGGAGCTGGTCAGACCAATAGAACAGATTACAGAGCCCCAAACAGATCCACACACATATACGGAAAGTCTATATGCAACATATATGGCATTCCAAATCGGTGGAAAAAGAATGGATTATTCACTAAATCATTCTGGGATTCTTTTTTTTTTAAAGATTTTATTTATTTATTTGACAGAGAAAGACACAGTGAGAGAGGGAACACAAGCAGGAGGAGTGGGAGAGGGAGAAGCAGGCTTCCCGCTGAGCAGGGAGCCCGATGTGGGACTCGATCCCAGGACCCTGGGATCATGACCTGAGCTGAAGGCAAACGCTTAACGACTGAGCCACCCAGGCGCCCATTCTGGGACTCTTGATCATCCATATAGAAAATTATAAAACTAGATCCCTACCTCATACCATATAGGAAAAATTCAATTCCAAGTGGATTCAAGATCCAAACGTGAAAAAGCAAAACTTTAAAACTTTCAGAAGAAAATAGGAGAATATCTTTATGAGCTTGGAATAAGGAATAACTACTGAAGACACCAGACGGCACAAACAATTAAGGAATTAATAGATACGTTTAACTACATTAAATTTCAAAATGCAGGTACTTCAAGACAACATAAACAAGTTAAAAGACAAGCCACAGACTGGGAGAAGATATTTTTGATATATTTAACTGACAAAGGATAACCTATGAGGTTCTATACTTCTAGCTGTCATCACCTTACAGAATTCTCTCCCACCACTCTCTGCAACTCACTCTGCCTAGTCACATTGCTCCTTGTTATTCCTAGAACTTTCTAGGCACACTCTTGCCTCAGGGCCTTTGCACTTGCTGTTTTCCTGCACTTTCACCTCCTTCAGGTCTTTGCTCAAATGTCACTTTCTCAGTGAAGACTTCCTAGACAACTTTATTTAAAATTGCAATTCAAGGGCGCCTGGGTGGCTCAGTTGGTTAAGCGACTGCCTTCGGCTCAGGTCACGATCCTGGAGTCCCGGGATCGAGTCCCACATCGGGCTTCCTGCTCAGCAGGGAGTCTGCTTCTCCCTCTGACCCTCTTCCCTCTTCCCTCTCGTGCTTTCTATCTCTCATTCTCTCTCTCCCAAATAAATAAATAAAATCTTTAAAAAAAGATAAAATTGCAATTCAACAATCTCCTTACCCACTTTCACAAAAACATGACTCTTCATTCATCTTCCATGTTCATTTTTCCCATAAGATTTATCACTATCCATTATTTTATGTATTTTACTTATTGATCTTGTCTATTATTTACCTTCCCCCATGAGAATGTAAGTTCCACGAGGGCAGAAATTTTGTCTGTTTTGTTCATAACTACATTCCTAGAACCTACAACCATTATTGGAACAAAGTATATACTAGAAAAATATTGGGGGTGCCTGGGTGGCTCAGTTGGTTAGGCGACTGCCTTCGGCTCAGGTCATGGTCCTGGAGTCCCAGGATCGAGTCCCGCATTGGGCTCCCTGCTCAGCGGGGAGTCTGCTTCTCCCTCTGACCCTCTTCCCTCTCGTGCTCTCTATCTCTCATTCTCTTTCTCTCAAATAAATAAATAAAATCTTTAAAAAAAATGGTAAAGATGGAAAATTAAAAAAAAGAAAAATATTGATTAAATTAATGAATGAATTAGTGTCCAGAATGTACAAGACCTCTTATAAATCAGTGAGAAAAAGAAAGAAACCTAGTAGAAAAATTGACAAAATATATGAATAAGCAATTCATATTCAAAGAAACTCAAATGGCCAATAAAGACATGTAAGGATGAGGGTGCCTGGCTGGCTCAGTCAGAAGAGCATGTGACTCTTGATTTCAGAGTCATGAGTTCAAGCCCCATGAGCCCCGTGGTGGGTATAGAGATTACTTAAATAAATAAAAACTTAAAAAAAAGACATGAAAGGATGTTTCACTTCATTACTATTCAGAGAAATTGAAAACTAAAATGATGAGGTAGCATTTCACGACTACTGGTTTGGCAAAATTTAAAAATTCAGGTAACACCAAGTGTTGTTGAGGATGTAGAACAGATGAAACTCTGATCCACTGCTAGAAGGAGCATAAGCTGGTAGAACTGCTGTGAAGAGAAATTTGACTTTGCCTAATAAAGTTGAATATGTAATACACTTCAACCCAGAAATTCCATTTCTAGGTATAGACCCAGACAAAACTCTCACCTTTATGCACAAGAAGACATGTAAAAGAATGCTCATTGCAGGGATGCCTGGGTGGCTCAGTCAGTTGGGCAAAGGCTCTTGATTTCAGCTCCATCATGATCTCAGGTTCGGGGTCTCAGGGTTATGGGATCGAGCCCCACATCAGGCTCCACCCTCAGCGCAGAGTCTGCTTGGGATTCTCTCCCTCTGCTCCTACCCCCAACT
The DNA here is from genome assembly GCF_003265705.2 of Callorhinus ursinus. NCBI lineage: Eukaryota > Metazoa > Chordata > Mammalia > Carnivora > Otariidae > Callorhinus > Callorhinus ursinus. Next base: position 5,004,868 of record NW_027397095.1, read on the forward strand.
AGCACGCATGTGCGATCACACATGTGGTCTCTCTCAAATAAATATGTAAATAAATTAAAAAAAGAATGTTCATTATAGCATTATTTGTACTCTCAAAAAAAAGGGGGAAGCAAAGTAAATGTCCATCAGCAGGTGAAGGGACAAATAAATCACAGTATTCATAAAGTTAAATACTATTTTGAAACTAAAATGAATAATTCGAGCTATGTATTAACAGAGTTAAATCTCAAAACAATGTTGAGCAAAAAGAGCAGAACATGTGCAGTAGACTACTTATATAAAGTCTGAAAATATTATCTGTTGCTTGAACATGTGCAGTAGACTACTTATATAAAGTCTGAAAATATTATCTGTTGCTTATGGCTATGTAGATAATATAGTAATAGTATATAAAACATGAAAGGGCATAATCATCACCAAATTCAAGGGCGGGAGTGGATTGAGACTGGGGAGAGGCATACAGATAATATCAGTTATATCTATATTTATTTCTTTAAACAAAATCTAAAAGTTAGTGTTGCAAGATTCGATAGAACTGGGTGGTGGGTACATATATTGGTTATATTATTTTATGTACTTTCCTGCATTTGAAATTGTTTGCAATCAATGAAAATGAAAAGCAAGGAAGTAATATGCAGGGGAAGTTTAGCAGTGTCAAATGCTGCATGGAAAAATGAGGATAGAGAGACTTTTTGGATGTGTCAAGGCAGTCACTGGAGACCACTAAGTAAGTGGTTTCAGTAAGTAGTGAGGAGGGAAACAAGATGACAGGGAATTGAGAAGGGACTGTATTGTGAGGAAATGGAAACAAGATACCATGTACTGAAGAGGCTTGGAAATAAAAAGCAGTGAAATACAATTTTAATTCAATTAATTAGAAGAGTCAGAAATTCTTGACAAAACCTGAAGCCATTTTAAAGCAGAGGGGAAGAGCCCCTGAAAGGGAGAAATTTAAGATACTAGAAGAGGGAAACAGAAAAGTTATAAGAAAAATCCTCCAGGGGCACCTGGGTGGCTCAGTCAGTTAAGCATCTGCCTTCGGCTCAGATGTTGGGGGTCCTGGGATTCAGCCCTGCTTTGGGCTCCCTGCTCAGTGGGGAGCCTGTTTCTCCCTCTCCCTCTGCCCCGCTCCCCCCCCATGCTCAATCTCTCTCTCTAATAAATAAATAAAATCTTAAAAAAAATCCCCTGGTGATTGGGAAGAACAAGGATCCAAGGTACAGATGGAGGAATCAACTTATTTATTTATTTATTTATTTATTTTTAAAGATTCTATTTATTTATTTGACACAGAGAGACAGCAAAAGCAGGAACACAAGCAGGGGGAGTGGGAGAGGGAGAAGCAGGCTTCCTGCTGAGCACAGAGCCGGATGGAGGGAGCTGGATGCGGGGCTCGATCTCTGGACCCTGAGATCATGACCTGAGCCGAAGGCAGACGCTTAGCGACTGAGCCACCCAGGCGACCCAGGAGTCAACTTTAGGGAAGAGGAGAGAGATTTCTTCCTCCGAATCTACATATCTTCAGCATCTAAAACAGTGCCCAGCATAGAGTGGGGTACTCAAATATTTGTTGTAAAGATTAAGAGGTTGTGAAAAAATGGAAATACATTGAGGTGAAGACACTAAAAAGTGGTCTCTCACAGGGGAGATGATGACTGTCTCCAAAAAAAAGTAATAAGGGGATGTTATAATAGTAACGCCAGTAATAATCCTGGTGGCTAATGTTGAATACTCATGTGACAGACACTCTCCACATGGATTTACATACACACTTTCATTTAATCCTCACTAAATCCCTGTAAAATAGTAATATTATTGTTTCCATTTTAAAGGTGAGAAAACCGAGACTTGGAGAGGTTTAGCAACTTGCCCATTAACTAGTAAATGTCAAAATTAAGATTCAAACTTAATGTTTGTCTGACTCCAAAGTCAGAACTTTTTAACCAAACACATTATGCTGCTCATTCAGTATTAACGGTACTAACAGTGTTTATTGAGAACCCTCTATGTGTCAGGCATTATGGTAACTGCCCTACCTGAATTAACACATCTAATTTAATGAAACTGAAGTTGAGAGAGAGGGCTTGGGAACGTGAATAAGGTGGAGAAGGAAGGAAAAGACACTGTAGGAGAATGACGGTGAGTCCAGAAAAATTAAGGGGTCTTAGAGGAGTGCCTGGGTGGCTCAGTTGGTTAAGTGTCTGACTTTGGCTCAGGTCGTGATCTCGGGGTTCTGGGATGGAGCACAACGTCCAGCTACCCACTTAGCACGGTGTCTGCTTCTCCCTCTCCCTCTGCCCCTCCCCCACTCGTGCGCGCCCATGCTGGCTTTCCCTCTCTCCCTCTCTCTCTCAAATGAATAAATATAAATAAAATCTTTTTAAAAAATAAGGTGTTTTAGAGCAACAGAGAGAGCCCAGTTGGAGGCAAATAACCTGAATTTCTATGGCAGTCCAAATCAACAAAGATCTGTAATTTTCTTTGGCAATGCTTGGCAGATGAAAAGCAAGAGTAGAGAAAATATACCAAGAATGTGCACTAAGCTTGGGAATTGGTATAGCAGGCAAAGCAGAAGTCATGGAGTGAGGGAGTCCAAAGTGGTAGTTGTGATCCTGGAGTCAAAATTAGGTAAAGATATGTATCCCCTCAGCCTAGGGCCAGGAGAGAGAAGGAAGGCAAGCTTGACCAATGTAATCATTCCCTAGGTCTGATCCGGCAGCAAATTATTGTATCTTTTTAAGTATCACTTCGGGGACTGTGCTTAGTTAAGTGCTTATGTAGGTGTTAAAAAATTTTTGTAGGTTGGCTAAAATCATTATTTTATCTACAACCACCTTCTGACTTAGCTACGGTTGTTAATGATATCACTGTTTAGTCAGCCCAATTTGAAACTTCAGGTTTATTGGTGAACCTGCTCACCTTCATCTATAGTATTTAATAACTCAAGTTTTGTCAATTCTATAGTAAATTCCTTAATGTATATCTCTGATCATTCTCACCTATCATCATCAGATGGCAATTTGCCTAACTAAATAAAGGTCTTGTGCCCTATACTTGTATTTACATACAAGAAACATTCAATGCAAACAGTTAAATGGTCATTGAACAAAATTCAAATACATGAAATTTAGCTTCAAGAAAACATGAGTCTCACCACCTTCACCACCACCACAAACACACAATACACACACACACACTTAAGTCAGTGCTCAGTGCCTATTTTTTATCTATTAAACAACTGTAACAAAGAGCTTGCAACTTACAGGCTTTTAGAGATAAAATTAAAAAGTGAGATCTTAAGAAGAGAGTATAAAATACTAGAAGAAAATGGGAAAACTCAAAAATAATAATTTAATTAAATGGCTACAAAATATATCAAGTTCATTAATTATTAAATTTTCTATTTATTAAAAAATTCACTGTCTTTGAAAACAATTTTTAGGTTGGATCTTCTCACTTCCCAAGAATGTCCAAGTATGCATAATGATTATGGAGAAATCACAGCCATTATAAATTAAATTAGTTATGCACAAACAAATAATTTCAAGAGAAAAATCACAAAAGCCCTTTCAAAAATTTATAGCAAAAATATAAATATTTAATGCAGGATGTGGATGCATTTTAATATGTTTAATATGATGCTGGCTGAAGCTTTCACAAGTGAGAGAGCTTAGGGCCTGCAAAGGCAGAAACAGGCCTGCTTAACATAGATGAGGCTGGGGAAGATTTTGCATAGGTGAGTCAGCAGCCAGAGGCTGAAAGGCAGGCTGAGCAGAGGTATAAATGATTCACAGATTTTTAAATCACTACTAGTCGAAAAGCCTCACTTTTCATATACCACAAATCCAGCACAGCTGTTGCTTTCCATACAAAGCAGCATAAAGAAGAGCTCATTTTTATTTACATATTTCCATTTGTACTTTTCATTTCTTATAGAATTTAGTATTTGCTGCTTAATTCCTACCCAGCTGGTTTCTTCATTTCCTTTGACCTCCACCCCTATTTCATTCCCTAAGGCCAGACTCTGCTTTCTGCTTCAAGAATCCCATAGCCAGGTCTGGCATTGCCCACCCAGGCCTACTTTCCTTCTCCCCTCAGAAACTGGAGATGCTGAACCGAAAGAATATGGAGTTAGCCTGGCATTTAAGGCTCCAAGGATTCTGTCCTGAACATATCTTTCCAGTTACTCCCCAAGACCACTGTTTACAAACCTTATTTTCTACCCAGCATTTTCTTTAAGAACTGAACACATGGAGCAGTCAGTGGCAATCAGATGGGTATGCTCATGATTCAGGTACTCCATTGATCATTCAGCTGAATACTGCTAACTTGTCATCTTGGTCTTGACCTTTATAGAGTGTTAAATTTTTTTTTAATGGTCATAAGCTGTTTAATATATATCCATAAAAAATCAAAGAGATGCTGATGTTGAAATACAGACCATAAAAATGATAAAAATTCTACAAATTCTCAAGGTGATACTCATCAGACCCATAAGCTGCATTTATCTGATCAAAATTCTTACATGGCACGTAAAGATTTCTCTAGTACATACTTCGAAAATCCTAAAAGAGAAAGTAGAGTTATGGCTAAATTCAACTGAGTGATAACCTAAGCTCCCTTCTATCCTCAATCCTGTGACACTTCTCAAGGCAGGCAGTGACACATGATGCTGGTGTTGCCTCCAACACAGGCATCATGAAAGAAGGGCAGAACACACTCTTGGTTTTTAGGTTATTGTTTTATGTCTCAGTCCAGGGTGGAAGAGATTTAAGAACTCTTTTTTGGGGGCGCCGGGGTGGCTCAGTCGTTAAGCATCTGCCTTCGGCTCAGGTCATGATGCCAGGGTGCTGGGATCGAGCCCCACATGGGGCTCCCTGCTCAGCGGGAGGCCTGCTTCTCCCTCTCCCACTCCCCCTGCTTGTGTCCCCCTTTCGCTGTGTCTCTCTCTGTCAAATAAATAAATAAAATCTTGAAAAAAAAAAAAAACAACTCTTTTTGGGCAGGATGTGTTATGTTACTTACCCCATCCCTCTACCCTAGTAGATAAGAGCCTCAGAACTGAGAAGAAGAGGGGCGCCTGGGTGGCTCAGTTGTTGGGCGTCTGCCTTCAGCTCGGGTCATGATCTCAGGGTCCTGGGATCAAGCCCCTCATCGGGCTCCCTGCTCTGTGGGGGGCCTGCTTCTCCCTCTGTCTCTCCCACTCCCCCTGCTTGTGTTCCCTCTCTCGCTGTGTCTTTCTTTGTCAAATAAATAAATAAAATCTTAAAAAAAAAAAAGAACTGAGAAGAAAGCAAATAGAAAAGGGAACTTAGAAGATGGGATCTTGGGATGCCTGGGTGGTTCAGTTGGTTAAGCATCTGCCTTCAGGGGCGCCTGGGTGGCTCAGTCGTTAAGCGTCTGCCTTCGGCTCAAGTCATGGTCCCAGGGTCCTGGGATCGAGCCCTGCATCGGGCTCCCTGCTCCGCGGGAAGCCTGCTTCTCCCTCTCCCACTCCCCCTGCTTGTGTTCCCTCTCTCACTGTCTCTGTCAAACAAATAAATAAAATCTTTAAAAAAAAAAAAAAAGCATCTGCCTTCAGCTCAGGTCATGATCCCAGGGTACTGGGATCAAGTCCCATGTTGGGTTCCTTGCTCAGCAGAGAGCCTGCTTCTCCCTCTACCCCTCCCTCTACTTGTGCTCTCTCTTTCTCTCTGATAAATAAATAAATAAAACCTTAAAAAAAAACAGAAGATGGGATCTTGTGGTCATGATAAGGGGAAGCAGCATTGGGTAGCAGTAGGGACTATGCCATTAGAGGCCTGATAGGGAGTTGCCCCCCTAATGAATGGCAGTAGGGACAGATGAGAGGGTGACTATATATCCCAAGGAAGGCTGCTGCAGAATATATCAACAGCCCAAGAAGTAGAGACCTCCCCACCACTGCTATTTCAGTCTTGCGTTAACTCTAGAGTTCCAAATCAACATGAGGGGCATGATGAAGGGAAGAGGTGACTCTTAAATCTGATTGAATTTAACATGAAATCACACACACACACACACAACATTGAATTGACTGAGTTCACGTGGATACGGCTAGATTGTTTTCTGCTCTCAGGGAGAATGGTGACTTAGAAAGAAGTAAGTCCAGATATAGGCAGTGTAAGCTCCAGAACCTTGTCTGTCTTGCTATGACTGTGTACCTAGCACCTGGCACCTAGCACAGTAGCTATTTGATAGGTATCTGTGGAACATATAATTATCCCTTGCAGAAAATAATGCATGATTTAGAATTTTCCTAAGGGTGTTAAGCATCAAAACAAGTTGTGAAATACTGCTTTAAATATTTGACTATTTCATTTCTTGATCACATGCTACTACTTCCATCTTATTAATGGTGTCTTTTCCCCTACTTCCTCTGCAACTATACCTGCTGAAATCCTCTCTATTCTTCAATGCTCACCTCAAATGGTCCTTCCTCTTTGAAGCTTTTCTCCTCTCACCCCTCAGCTGGAAAAGAATGCTCCCTCTTCTGAACAACAGTGTCTCTGTGTACCTCTTATAGAACTTCTTGGAACTTCTCAAGGTCTATCTTGTATCATATTGTTACAGAATGAATAAGCACACCATGAGCTCTGATCATTCTTATCTTCACTCCCCCGCCATCTCTGCAGCACTTTACAGTTATATATTTTTTTTAAAGATTTTATTTATTTATTTGACAGAGAGAGAAGGAGACACAGTGAGAGAGGGAACACAAGCAGGGGGAGTGGGAGAGGGAGAGCAGGCTTCCTGCGGAGCAGGGAGCCCGATGTGGGGTTCAATCCCAGGACCTCGGGATCATGACCTGAGCTGAAGGTAGATGCTTAATGACTGAGCCACCCAGGTGCCCTACAGTTATATTTTTTTAAGTAAACATTTACAAAACAAGTATTTACATTTTTCCATAGTATGCTTATTTCCCTTCTTTTAATGAACATAATATATATATGTATAGTTTAACAAATGATTATGAAATGAGTGCCCATGTAACTTCTACCCAGGTCAAGAAATCAAACACTGTTGGGGGGCCTGGCTGGCTCAGTTGGTTAGAGCATGTGACTCTTGATCTCAGGGTCATGAGTTCGAGCCCCATGTTGGGTATAGAGATTACTTAAAAATAAAACTTTTAATAAAAAAAAGAAAAGAAAGCAAATATTGTTAGCAGTTTGGAAGACACCCCCAAACCAGATGCTTTCTCTCTGACAACCCCTTCTTCTTCCACCCAGAATTAAACCAGGGCTGGTATTGAGCCAGCATACTCTGATGAGGTATAAAAGCTTCTGTCTGTTTGGATTAGTCAAGGTTTGTGTCATACCAGCTGTTAAAATTTTTGAAGATCATTCCTGTACATAACCACTATCTTGACTTCTGTGATAATCATTTTGTTGCTTTTCTTTATAGTTTTGCCACTTACAGATGCAGCCATAAATGCCTTTGCCTGTTTTTGAACTTTCTATGAATGACATCATACAGTATTCACTTGTCTTGCTCATTTCACTCAATATTATGTCATGTATGTAGCTGTACATAACTGTCATTTTCATTGATGTATAATATTTCATTGTATGAATACATCACAATTCATTCATTCTCCTGTTGATGGACATTAGAATGGTTTCAAATATTTGGCTGTTATAAATAAAACCTAGTATGGACATTCTTGTATATGGCTTTTGGTGCACATATGATTATTTTCTAGGATATACTATCCTGGTGGAATTACTAGGTCAAAGGTGTTGCAAGTTGGGCTTTCCAGAAACAAAAGCTGAGATGGAGTATTGAGTGCAAGATGTTTATTAGGGACTAACACTTGTGGAAGAAATGTGAAGGAAGTAGGATTGGGCAGAGGAAGAAGATAAACTGTGATACAAGTCTGACAAAGCTTGAGCTGACTTGGCGTGGAGCTTTGGAACAAGTAGTGTCCATCTGTGTGTTCTGCATCAAACCTCACTCACTCTCCTTCCTTACTCATTCATCTTAGGAAGAGCATGACCTTGGGCAAAGCAACTCTCTGCAGCTAAGGTAGACCCTCTAGGAGTTGGCAGCTGGAGGCTATCTGTTGATGCATTCCCCATAGCTGTGCAGAATGTCCTTCCTTGAAGGGGAATCAGAGTGGCATCTCTGTTTCTCTATCACAAACCATGATAGGGTACATAAGTGTTCCGTTCTAGGTCATAATACCTAACTGGCTTCCACAGTGGTTGTACACCTTACCCTCTCAACTGCACTATATGGCAGGAATCAGTGAACACTGCCTGATGTCAATATTTGTATGCCCTTCAACCTAATAATGGTTTTCATATTTTTAAATTGTTCAAAAAATCAAGAGAGGAATAATATTTCATCATATGAAATTCAAATTTCAGTGTCCATAAATAAAGCTTTATTGGAACCCAGCTATTCTCATGTGTTTACCTATTGATTTGGCTGCTTTCATGCTACCGCAACAGAGGTTATTGTGACAAAGACCTCGAGGACCAAAAAGTCTGAAATATTTACTATCTGGCCTTTTACAGAAAAAGTTTGCTGATCTCTAGTCTAGGTCACTGGTTCTAAGGTGTGGTCCCTTGGCCAGCAGCATCATTATCACCTGGGAACTTGTTAGAAAGGCAAATTTCGGGGTGCCTGGGTGGCTCAGTTGGTTAAGCATCTGCCTTTGGCTCCGGTCATGATCCCAAGTCCTGGGGTCGAGCCCTGCATCGAACCCTGCATCGAGCCCCACCATCGAGCCCCACAAGAAGCCCTGTGTCAGGCTCCCTGCTCAGCGGGAAGCCTGCTTCTCCCTCTCCCTCCGCTGCTCCCCCTGCTTGTGCTTTCTCTTGCTCTCTGTCAAATAAATAAATAAAATTTTTAAAAAAAGAGAAAGGCAAATTCCTAGCCATACCCCAAACCTATTCAGAAACTCTGGGAGTGGGGCAAGCCACCTGAGTTTTAACAAGCCCTCCAGGTGATGCTGATGTATGTGTTAAAGTTTGAGACCATTGGTCTAGGCGCTGGGCAAGGACCTAATCCATTTTCTTTGCGAGCCATCATAGTCCTTCATGTTTTGTTCTACCCATAGTGGGTAAGCTGTAAAAGAGCCTTCAAAAGTGTTCTATAAATATATTTTTATGCATGTGAAATCCAGCCAAAAGAGACACCTAGGTCAAAATTAGAGGAGGAAAAGTGGGAGAAACCACAGAGGGCAACATAAAATCTTAAGGATATATGTGGAGGGTGGAGGGCACAATGAAGGCTAGGGAGCCAGCCCCAGCACCCCCTTTCCTTCCACCTCATTTCATGCAGCCTTTTAACAAAGATGAATCAGATATGGTCCTTGTCTCAAGGAGGTCATGTTCTATGTAGGGAAGTGTCTTGATCCGCTTCTCCCTCTTTTACTGCTTCTCTCCAAAACTTACTTTTCAGGAAGTGTAATTGCACCAAATTGCTGACCCTAATAAATGATAATGAACAGAAAAAATTAACTTGGCAGACAACAGTTTTGCTTTATTCTCCCTTTCGTTCAGGACTGACTTCCAGACGGATCTTCTCATGTCCTGGCTTTTCCCTTGGCTCAGTCTGATGCCCAATGCATCACCTTCCTTTTTTCTTCTTGTTAACGACCATCCATTGAATGCGTATTACATGCTAAGGCAATGTTAAATGTTTTACATATACTTTTACATTAAATCCTCATAAAGCCACTCTGAGTTAGGTTGTTTTAAAATTGTTATTTTAATTCCAGTTAGTTCTGAGTTACATATTATATCCATTTTACAGATGCAAATCTGAGGCTCAGAGAGGTTAAATAATTTGGTAGCATTTGAACTCCAAGTCTTTCTGACTCTAGAGCTCAAGTTGGTAATAATTATGCTATTCTGCCTCTAATAATATTCACCATGTGCTTTTAGCAAACCCAATTCAGATTACTTAGCATGTGTTACACGTTTTAGGGCACGCTTTGGTGTATAGAATTCCAGGGTGGGAAGTGTTTGAAAAATTGGCTATATCTTTTTTCAGAGTTAGGTTTTGTGTGATAATTTTTTTAAAGATTTTATTTATTTATTTGACAGAGAGATAGAGAACACAAGTAGGGAGAGTGGCAGGCAGAGGAAGAGGGAGAAGCAGGCTCCAACTGAGCCACCAGGCACCCCTGTGTGATAATTTTTAAAAGTAGAAAAAACCTTTTACATACAACTTAAAATGATAATGTCAAAAATAGCTCCTTAACCAGGTAACATTATTGTAAATAGCCCAGTAATTTATATTCCTTCTCTTATTTTGCACATTAAATAACTGCACTGTCTCTTTAGTGTGAAACTGTTCTTTCCCTTTTTTGACTCATCCTGTCTACTAGTTCCTACTCCATCTGTTAGGGATTATTTCAACCTGTGTACTTTTGAGCAATATTTTTTTTTTTTAAAGATTTTATTTATTTATTTGAGAGAGAGAGAATGAGAGACAGAGAGCACGAGAGGGAAGAGGGTCAGAGGGAGAAGCAGACTCCCCGCTGAGCAGGGAGCCCGATGTGGGACTCGATCCCGGGACTCCAGGATCATGACCTGAGCCGAAGGCAGTCGCTTAACCAACTGAGCCACCCAGGCGCCCCTGAGCAATATTTTTCAATTAATCTTTTAAAATGTTATTTATTCATTATATAAGTATAAACACCTTCATCAAGGAAAATTAGAAATAATAGAGGGACAAAAATAAGAAAAAAGTCACCCATAATCCCACCACCTTGCTACAACTACTGTTAACATTTGGAGTAGAACTTTTAAGACCTTTTCCTTTGTGGAAATCTATTTGTGTAAACAGTTTCTTTCTTCCTTTCTTTCTTGCTTTTCAAAAATGGGATCATTCTATTTTTTTGCTTGCCTTTTTTCACTCAACAATATATTAGGGGCCTCTGTGATCATGACTGCAAAGGAACAGGGAGCAAGGTCACAAACTGGCTCTTACACAATTGGCCTAGAAGAGAGACATCTATTCTACTCCTATCCTATTAGGCAGAATTTGTCATATTGACTTGCCTTGATGAAAACGACCTAGGAAATGAGAGGAGACACATGATTATATAATGCGGAGCTATAAAAAGTCCGAGAAAGACTACTAATCTAATATGGAGTGATCTCCACTATATGTGGAGAACATGACATAGCCAGGTTTTGGTGTAAAAATGGGAAATACAACCAAAAAGAATACTGAAGTGGCTACTTGTTGGGAGCAGGAAAAAGATAAGACAGTGTTGTAGTAGAGATTCTATGAGTATATATTTAAACATAATTTTGACTGTTGAGACTCAAATACTTAATTTTTTTCAAATACTTTATATATACATAATGAAACAAATAAAATGAAAAACTTGAAAAATGGAAAACAAAAGATCTATTAGCAGCATACTTCCATGCCAACAGATACGTACTTCCATAATCATTCATAATGATTGTATAGTATTCCATTTACGAATGTTTTGTACAACATTTTGCAAACACTTCCTCTTGCACATTTACGTTGTTTCAGTTAGGTTTTCCCTGACCCTGCACTGTGTCCTGAGTCCCAATACTCTTCTGAGAATTTACTTTGGGTACAAGCCATGCAAGAATCCCAAGTTATTCTCTAACCTCCACCTTAACAGCAACTTTTCTGTGGAATTAAAGCAATTATCTGGCTGTGCATACTACCAGAGCCTGAAGAGTGACAGTGTCTCCTCATAAATCCAGAGGGAACACTATGGAGACAGATGGCAGAAATATTTTTAGTAATTTTCTCAGTATGATTTCTATTGTCAAGGAGGAAGCCCTGTGAAGAACAGAGAACTTAATAAAGGTGAAGTGGAAAGATGAAGTTTGGAGCCAGCCGGTCTGGGATTTGAATCTGGCTTTTGTCACTACCTGTGAGACCTTAGATGAATTATGTAGCCTCAGTCTCCATTTTCTGATCTGTAAAATAGGGATCATAACATTTATTTCATAAAATTACCAGGAGGATTAGCAATATCATATGTCAGGAATCCAGCACAGTGCTTGATGCAATAGTGGGTGCTCAAGAAATGGTTGATGCATACTAGCCATTATGATTACCTTTTCTTTAATATACAGAGCATCAAGGAAATATCACATTTTCAAAAATGCCACTATCATACATGTCTTCAAGAAGAATGGTGAGAAAGTTTACTGCTGTGAACAGAATTGTTACTATAGTTGTAAGCAAGATACTGTGACCAGAATCCTTTGTCCCAGCTTCTGAAGAACACTGATAAGTGGGATCACAATGTAGTTTTAAGTCATACTGTGGTTTCAATGATAAATTCCAGATACAGGATAAGAGAATGAACACCAAGTCTTTGACCTTGCCTTCATGAACTTTATAAAAGTACTTAATACCACCACTGCACACGCATTCTGGCAGCTACTGAATTTTAACTTCTGCAATATTCACAATCTGCCAAAATGGATGTATTGTTCAGTAGACTAAGATTGGTTGAGGTTCTCAAATATGGCTCCAAGGTCCTCTATAAAATTTTGCTTTGTTCTCCTACCTTACTGGAGTATAGCAATTAAAGACCATTTCAAATGAAAAGACAAAATAGGAGGAAGTAGTAGCAGATAGAGCAAGGTGAGTAGGTTCAGAAATGAGGTGACTCTTGTTGAACAAAGTCTACAGATCATGAATTTTAGGCAGATTTGCAAATAAGGATAGCACATGCTCTGTAAATAGCAGCTGTTGCCACAAGCCAAAGGGCAATATTTACATGAATCCTGAAGCAAGGTCTATGGACCAAGCATTGACCTTTTCAGCCAAACTCATTACTTGGTAGCACTTTCATCCATGTCATCCTGAAAAAGTAAGGATCACATTATACATACATGGAAAATTGCCAACATACAAATATGTTCTGTCCCCCAAATTAATTTCTAAATTATTTTTTTGGAACTTGGAATACATTTCCACAGAAAAGGTATTATAAAGGGATGTGAGTTTCCCAGATGTCCTCACAAAATGCATTTAGCTCACAATGTAACCCAAATACCCTACATTGGCAATGAGAAATACAATGTAACAAAGTATCTTCACTAGCAGGAACACAGAGTACACAAAAAGTATTTACTGACCCCCTTTTCCTTTGAAAACTCTGGCAAGGAAAGGGGAATTCTATTCTCTTATAGCTATAGTTTGGTGAAAAAGAAATCTTCCATTCTGCTTGTCTAGAAGGATCCTTCTCAAGTCAGGTGGATGCATGCATTGCAGCATCCTTTGCTTTCAGTCCTTCCGGAACGGAATTCCCCACCAAACGACTTTTAATAACTGAGGAGACAGAACAGTTGGAGGGGAAGGGGTAGGACGTCTAACTGGAAGTCTCAAGCTTTTATTTGGAGACAGTTCAAACTCTGTGGCTCATTCCTTAATACGTCTGCACGTTTAATAGAAAAAATAGTGTTTCAAGTGATCAGTTAAGTGACTTAATTCGGTCTCACTTTTTGACTAAGGTTGATGCTCCAGAAATATGAACCATTGTTATACTGAGACTCCCTATACCCATTGCATAGTACACAGGTGTACTTCAGGATGGGAAACAAGGGCAAATGATAAGAACATAATGAAAGTAAAATCAGAGCAAAGCTAGCACCCCCAGTCTCAGTGGCACACTCCTTCAGTCACCAGTGTCTTGCTCTTTTCCTCTAAAAACTTCTCTGTGTTTCTGTGTAAAACCAGTCCCTGGACAGGATCTCACACTCCTTCACACTAAGGTGTAAATGACCAATAGTAGCTAAAATGTCACAAGGATTTTGCATACTAAGGAGTGGCAGCTTTAAAACAAAAAGGAATTTAGGCTACTATCTCCAGGAAAAAGAGATATTTGGGGGGCAATTGTGTGCCTTCCTTCCATTCACAGAAATCATACTTGATTTTAGTTGGTAATTTAGGAAGGTGTGTTGAGGGAAAGTAATCGTGATTTCTTTACTCTTTGAAAAGCATTTGCTTCACTTTGGAAATTGCAGATTTTGTGATTGTTGTTTGGTCTACTGTTTTTGGCATGTTTTGCTGTCTTTCCTCCCTAATGACTGAATTTAAAAACTAAGATGTAAATCTTCCCATAATTGATCAAAATAAATAGTGAGAAACAAAAATAATAATATTTAATAATTGACATTGCATACTGTCCCACCCTTTACAAAATGCTTTTATATCCATCATCATGCACATTATTGGTATTTGATTACTACTTAATAACAGGGGTACAAAAGGAACATGCACCAAAAAACTCACAATAATTCAATCCAATTACAAATATTGGGTACCTACCATGATTTGCCCCAGGTTCTGTGAGTCCCTTGACCTTGTCTCCCTGCAGGAGTTTTACAATTCAGTGGTGAAGGTAAAAGAAGGGCCCCTGCACATTGGCCATCTGAGAAGTATCAGAGTTGCAAATAGAGCAATATACATAAAACCCTAGAGTCATGCTCTGCCTTGTAAGAGAATGTTTGCAGCTGCAATCAGGAGATTCAAGGAGTGCCTCTCCTGCAGAATTTACAAAGGTGGGAATAGCACCACCAATCCCCCTTTCGAGATCTGGGAAAGGGCAGTCCCCAGAGGGGTTCTGGGCTTTGCAAATGGTGAGAAAGACCTTTTGCAGTGCAGTTACAAGCAGAGGAAAAGTTCTTTGTGCAAGAAGGGGAGAGCGCCCTGAGGTACAAAGAGCAGATTTAAGGGAAAGAGGATTCCTTCTGCACACATCTGCGAGGGGAGCTCAGGCTGACTGTTGGGGGCGTGTGGGAAAGGAGATTTTTAGGGAGCCGCGGGCTTGTGGGTTCCCGCCTCTACCCCAGTCCGCGCCCCACACTCAGGCAACAGTTGGTCGTGCGGGGCCGGCCCGGGCTCTGGGTGGGGAGGGGGAGTCTCGCGATCGTTGAGGGGGGGTGGAGGAAGGGGGGAGGGTGACGGGGGGGGGGCCATGACGGAGGGGGGGGGGGGGGGGGGGGGGGGGGGGGGGGAGGCCATGACGTAGGGTGGGTGGACGGAAGTGGGGCAGGGTTGAGGGTTATTTAAAGAAGGGGGGGCTGAGCGAAGGGGTTGGAAGCGGAGTGATTCCCCACCCCTGCTCCATCTAGCTCTTTCCAGTGCAGCCACTGCCGCCGCCCAGGAGCCCTCGTCCCCTTCCTCGTCCCCCTTCTCGTTCCCGCTCCAACGCCATGGAGCCGGACTCCGCTGCAGTGGCAGCCACCGTGGCAGCCGCTAATGCGACCGCCACAATCGTGGTCATAGAGGACGAGCAGCCGGGGCCATCCACCTCTAAGGAGGAGGGAGCGGCCGCCGCGGCCACCGAAGCTACCGTGGCCGCGGAGAAGAGCGAGAAGAAGAAGGAGGTAAATAGGAAGGGGGTGTGTGTGTGTGTGTGTGTGTGTGTGTGTGTGTGTGTGTGTGTGTGTGTGTTGAACAAATCCTGAGCCGGGCCCCTCCGAGGGGCCCAAGCCCTGACCTTTCGGCGCCGACAGGTACCGGCGGAGCTCCACGGGGATGGGGGCCGAGGGCGCGCTGGGGGTGGGGGGCGGCGGAACAGTCTAGCATTCGCTCCCCTCCCCCTTTCCTCCTTGCCGCCTGGAGGGCGGGGGCGGGGCTGGACGCGGGCGCGGCGCGGGGTGGAGGGTGCCCGTTATCCCGGGAGTTGGGGGCCTTGGAGCCCCTGGACAGCCCCCGGCCCCATTCACATTCCCGGAACTGGGGTAACAGGGTGGGGGATGGGGCTGTGCAGGAAAAAGCCTCCGCCTCTCCCTCTCCTCTCGCTCGCTCCCTCTCCCCCCCCCCTTCCCGTCGGCCTCTGCCTGGGAAATCTGGGCCCTTCAATCCCACACCCGCGCAAAAGGGGTTCTGCTGGGGCTTATTTTTTTAAATTTGAATTTTAAGGTGCTGGTGGTTGGGAGGCGGAGGACGATAGGAGAGACTTGTTTTTTTGAATGACAATGTCGGCCTTTTAGGTGGCAGCAAAAAAATCATCCCTTGTTCGTTTGGTCCCGCCTGCTGAAGCGGGGGTGTCACCCCGAGAAAATGAGCTCTCCGCGTCCTACCCGCCCCCCCCCCCGCCCGCAATCCAAACCCCAAGCTGAGGAATCGTGGACGCTGGCTTAGGAAAATTTCCAACGTGTGCACCCTCACCCTCTCCTGCCCCGCCCCCGACGGTATAGTGTTTCACTCCAGGGCCACCCAAATGGTCCCCCAATGGGGCCCCAAGCCTTCCAGGCTTCCGCCTCCCTCTCCTAGTGGGCGCTGCTGGCTCCTGGACACACGCAGGGTTTTTTTTTTAATTTTTATTTTTCTTTAACCCAGCGTCGCTAAGATGAACTGCTGCTAACATACATAAGGGGACCGCTCAGATACCTTATTAAAGCCAAATCTAGAAAATATGTATTATCTCCATAAGGCATATCTCATATGGACCAAGACATGCAAATGAAACTATGAAACACGTTCCAAATTTCAAATGAAAAATAGGATGGGACATAAGTATTGTTGATGTATAATAAAATTGTAGAATGGATCGTTTATGGATGGATTTTTTTCCATTTATGAGTAGACATATCACAATTAAAAAAATGGTAGGTAATTAAAATTATGCTTTAGAGATCTCAAGTGGCTTTGTCTGAATCATTACCTGATATGATACGACCAAATGAAAAGCTTTTGAGGGAAATTAACAGCTTTTGCCGTGAGTTAATTTTAAAGCAGCAGTTGTTTAAGTGACATATTTTACTGTTACAAGGTTGACTAAACAGAAAGACAATTGTAGTGCTAAGTGAAAACCATAGAAAACATGCACATTTTAAGATCTTTGGTACTTGGATCAGTAAGACAGTATTGTAAAGATGGGTCAAATACCAAGTATCACTATAAAATCAAATATTGGGGAATTCAGACATGAGTCTAGGTGCCTTTTATTCCCTAGACTGGGCAAATGTAAGGGCTAAACTATCTTTTGTATGGCAGTAAAGGTTGCTGAATTTCCAGATTGTGTAAATTCTTTGAATTGTGAAAAGATTGGGAATCAGTAAAAAAACCTATGTAACAAACACTGAATTGATACATAGCTATTCATGAATTCTGTAACTTCATCAGAAATTGCCTAATAATACCTCATTTGTCTGCTCAGCATAGGGAAATGAGGTATTGCATGGCAGGAACTTTCTGAATACCTGAAGTTTATTACTCCAGTCATCGCATCTTTTTTATTTTTCCTGAAAAATCTAAAGAGTACCAAACCATCTACTTAAGTTCTTTCATTTGTATCATTCCTTCAAATAAAGTAATTCGGCACACACACCCACAAAATCTAAATAGATCACTCCCTTGACTCCTTAAGTGATACACTGAAAGTGCAGATTAACCTGTTCCTCATGTTCATTAGTTATTGTACTCTGGAAGTGATACAAAGGCATTTGAGGTGCTGTTTCCCCTCAATTAAATAACCACTTCCCAGACAGTTCCAGTATTGTGTTGATTTTCTTAATGATTTTTATCTCTCCTCCTTCAATTGTCAGGCTGTTAGCTATCATTTTTTACTACTTTCATCAGAGAGAATTTATAATAAAGGACATAGATGTTATAAAGCCATAAAACCATTTAAAACAACTGTAAAAATACAAAAAGACAAAAGTACAAGTGATGCAGCAGGCAGAGGGAAATAATTACACCTGAATAGTAAGGAAAAGGGATGTTATTGCGGTGGAACTCATGTTTCAGTCCTGGGTTTCTGCCATCCCTCCCTTACTGCTGTTTACATTGTCCCTTCTTCTAGTGGTCCTTCCCATGTCATTTGCTGCTGCTTTTCTCTGTAGCAGGTTATGGAACTTGCTAGAATTGTGTATCAAAAGAAAATCAGCTCTGAAGAAGAGCATTTTGTGATGCATAATTAGATTGACTTGTGACATTCAGCGACAGAAAGGTATTTTTGCTTATCTTCTGGTTCTTTTTTTTTTTTTAAGATTTTTATTTATTTCTTAGAGAGAGAGAGAGAGAGAAACAGCAGGAGAGGGGAGAGGGTCAGAGGAAGAAGCAGGCTCCCTGCTGAGCCGGGAGCCCCATGTGGGACTCCATCCCAGGACTCCGGGATCATGACCTGAGCCCAAGGCAGTCGCTTAACCAACTGAGCCACCCAGGCACCCTATCTTCTGGTTCTTGAACTTACTTGGGTTTAAGTGATTGTTGGTTAACCTAACACTGGAAGTTGGAGTTGGTATTTTTGGTAATGAAAACATCAAGAAAAAGGTCATGGTCTTTAAGACAGGGCATCCTGATGACCTTGTGCTGTATTCTCATGGCATCTAAACTACCAGATAATAAAATCTGTAAGAAATTCATTAGAATATCTTAGTCACTTTTTATCTTGTGTGAGAAGTGTATTTTTAAAAAATATACAAAGGAGAAGGTTTAGAAGGTAGGTATTTTTAAATTTGTTGTGGAAGATAGTGCCAATTAAGTAATTACCCACAGCTTTTAATAGCACTGCTCAAGATTAGGAATTTTTAATCAGCATATAATTAAATTTTATGGTATTCTACCACAAGGTAGGCAAGAGTATTGAGTGAAATTTTTTCTAATTAAAGCTTTAATTTTTCTATAAGTAAAATCTATGTCCCACATTATTAGATATACACTTGTGTATATGAGGGGAAGTAATTTTGACTGTTTTGAAAGTTAGAAAACTACATATAGCTTTTCAGGTAATGATAAAGGTGTGATTTTTTTTTTTTACCCGGTTTTCCTTTTCGTGTTGCTTTGAAAATAAAATCAGATTTATAGTATATGTGACAGTTTGAAAGTGTGGGATCGAGGGAATTTTAGCAGTTTTCTATCCTTGCCCATCCAGGATTATATTCAAAACATCCCACATAGACGATATATACATATGAGGTGCTTAAATCAAGATGGCTATTATTTGGGTTAAGAATGAACAGTATCTGATCAGTGCTTCAAAGTAGAACCCTGACAAGGGTCAAATTCCATAATCTTCGTTTGGATTTTCTCAAAATAGAAATTTCAGTAAATGTTGGAAGACATACTCATGAACTATCGGAGTCATGTCTTTTTTTTTTTTTTTGAAGATTTTATTTATTTGACAGAGACACAGCGAGAGAGGGAACACAAGCAGGGGGAGTGGGAGAGGCAGGCCTCCCGCAGAGCAGGGAGTCTGATGTGGGGCTCAATCCCAGGACCCCGGGATCATGACCTGAGCCAAAGGCAGACGCTCAACGACTGAGCCACCCCTGAGCCACCCCGGAGTCCTGTCTTTCTTATGTTTAAGATCACATTCTGTTGTTGATTTAGGACCTAAGTTTTCAGAAACTGGTTGACAAAAGCCATGATAAAATGGACATAATTTCTTTAGTTTTCACAAACATTTGTGTTTTGACTTGTACAAAGTCTGTGTTAAAACTGAAATACTCTTGGCTCTGGTACTAAGGTGTAGATTTGTGTTTTTATTATTTTATTTCTCCATTTCTTACAGGGAAGGAGGTATATTTTATATGCCTATTTATATTTACAAGTACAAGCTTATCTTTACTAAGGATGGCATGCATGAAATAACCCTCCAGATAATTTCAGTATTTTTAAGAAGCTGATTTATGCCAGTTTTCACTAAATTACAACTTTTTAAATATCAAATGTTAATAGTTGATAGCATTGAGAAACTGCTTCTACAAAATGTTTATGTAATATGGTTTAAAATACTTTTCTTTCCAGTTGGAGAAAATTAACATAGATCAAAAGTTTGAAACTGTACTGTTTTATTATTTAAATAGAAATGAACACATTGCATTATATAAAAAAGTTTAAAAGTTCTGATTAGAATATGAAAACAATAAAAAGTGCCTTTTCAGGAACAGAAACCACAGTCTTCTTCTGAAAGTCTGGCTTATTTCCATTACATAAAGAAGTGTTTCTGAGAATTAATATTTACTTTCCTTGAATTTTTTGGTTTGTGGTTGATAATATTAGCATAGTCTAGATTTTAAATCTTCTATTCAATGGTTATATGCTTTTTTATGCTTTAAATTAAAAAAATAGGTGAAAAGGCTCAATGTTTCACCTTTTGGTGTTTATTTTAATTAATGTTATTTCTCTGGTTTTAAGAATTCAGATTTTTTTATTGGACCTCAGGTGCACAGAACTGGATTAATTATAAGCCCTGCTTCATGACATGCTCTCATCATTGGTCTATGTGTGGTCCATGTTTATTTATTTATTTAGTATTTAATTACTTTTTATTTTCTTCAAATGAAAATGTTGACCACTTTTAAGATACTGCTTTGTAATTTGATGGCTTATTTTTTTTTTAATTCTAGAAAAATGTTTCTTCGTTTCAACTCAAACTTGCTGCTAAAGCTTCTAAATCTGAAAAGGAAATGGACCCAGAATATGAAGAGAAAATGGTAAATATATTCTTGGGTAGGATAGTGAATACCATAGTTGATTTTTTTTTTCTTACTGAAGTATAGTTGATACTCAATCTTATATTAGTTTCACCGTAGTTGATTTTTACAGAGGAGATGTGAAAGATTGAAAAAATTCATGTGTATGTATAATGAATACAGGATCATAGATTTTAGAATTGGAAAGTAATTTTATATATAATCAGTCATAATAGATTTTTTTAAAAAATATTTTTTTTATTTGAGAGACACAGAGAGCACAAGCCAGGGGGAGGGGCAGAGGCAGAGGGAGAGGGACAAGCAGACTTCCTGCTGACTGGGGAGCCTAATGCGGGGCTCGAGGCTTGATCCCAGGACCCAGAGATCATGATCTGAACCAAAGTCAGATGCCCAACCCACTGGGCTACCCAGGCAGCCTCATCATAATAGATTTTGTTGAATAAATGAATCTCTTTGTTTTCAGATGAGAAAATAAGGATCAGAGAAACTATATGGAATAGTTGGGAACAGAAATCATATCTCTTCACTTTTTGTTCAGTGCTCTTTATCCCATAATAAGATTTTTAAAAAGATTTTATTTATTTGAGAGAGAGTGTAAGAGAGAGTGTGAGGGGGGTGGAGGAGGGAGAGGGCGAGGGAGGAGACTCCCTGCTGAGCAGGGAGCCCAGATCTGCCATCCGCCTCATCCCAGGACGCTGGGATGATGACCTGAGCCAAAGGCAGACACTTAAGTGACTGAGCCACACAGCTGCCCTTAAGATGTTTTTTTTAAAGATTTATTTATTTATTTGACGGAGGGGCAGAGGGAGAAGGAGAGAATCCTCAAGCAGATTCCCTGCTGAGTCCAGAGCCTGGTGTGGGGCTCCATCCCAGGACCCTGAGATCATGACCTGAGCTGAAATCAAGAGTTGGACACTTAACTGATTGAGCCACCCAGGTGCCCCAGATTTTTTTTTTTTTTAAGATTTATCCATTTATTTGAGAGAGAGAGAACAAGGCACACAAGCAAGCTGGGGGAGGAGTAGAGGGAGAGGAAGAGAGAGAATCCTCAAGCAGACTCCCCACTGAGTACAGAGCCCAGAGTCCATACTCTGGGGGCTGGATCTCAGGACCCCAAGATCACGACCCAAGCCAAAACCAAGAGTCAGATGTTCAACTGACTGAACCACCCTGCCACCTCCATCATAAGATGTTTTATGCTAAAAATATTGTATCCACTAAGTGGAAATATCTGGCACCATCAGTATGGCTGAAAGAAAGCAGGTCGCAAAGCCAGACTGATATTTTTTTCTTCCTCTCTTCTTGCTTTGGATGTATTAATGAATGTTACACATTGTAAAACATGTAATATAGTAACACATTTTCTGGAGGACATTTGCCTGGTACCTGGAAATATTACGTATTTAAGCAGTATAATCTCAGTGATGCCCACCTACTGCTTTGCCATATATTTAATTTAATTTTTCATTTTTAAAAAATTTTTATTCACTAAAATCCATATTTTAGCTTTCATTTTAGTTGGAACTGAACTTTTTTGTTGAGGGGTTGTTTTGCAGTAATATTATAAAAATAGTAGAGATGAAGTATATTTTTTGGCTGCTCATGGTGATTTTACCAAAATCCATGCCTAAATGTCTAAGGTCACATCTAACGCAGACAGTTAATGTTTTAACAACTCTAAAAACAACATTCCAGTGAGGATAACATAAAATGGAAAAGTTTTGGCCTCCTTCCAATTTCTGGTCTGAATATATTTGTCTAATTCTTGTGTTTATGTTAATGAACTCTTGTATGTTTCTGGTGTTATTAATTATGCAACCTTCATTAGCAATCAAATATTCTCTACCCTGTGGTCAGAAAGTGATTGGGAATTAAAAAATAATTTTCATTTTTTTCTTTATCTAGAATGATGTATACATTTTTTGATCTTCTAAGATTTTTTAGTGAAGTTTTATTTCACTAATGTGGTATAAGTTATATGCCCTTTTACAATTTATTGAGAAATTATAATACATACCAATTTTAATAGTTAATATATATTAACTATTTTACTTACATGTGTGTATATATTTTTCCTCCAAATCCTGCTCACTTTGGAGACAAACTTTATATTATTAGCATAAAGTGCAATTTTCCAGGGGCACCTGGGTGGCTCAGTTAAGTGTCTGACTTTGGCTCAGGACATGATCTTGGGGCCCTGGGATCAAGCCCCACATTGGGCTTTGTGCTTGGCGGAGAGTCTGCTTGTCCTTCTGCCCTTTTCCCCACTCTTGCACTCTCTTTCTCTCTCTCTCTCAAATAAATAAAATCTTTAAAAAAGTGCAATTTTCCAGATCATTGTAATTGAAGAAAGAAATATTTATTACATTGTTGTACCACGCATTCACAATATTTTGAGACAAGATGACACTGTATTCTAAGATGTTAATAATTATTCCTAGATGCAACTTGAAAATTCTTAAGAGTTCAGTTTACGGTATGTGTATATCATAGCTAATAATTTATATTTCTGTATTTAGGATATATTGTATATTATGATGCTTTATTTTGTTCACTAGGAAAAGAAAATCATTATGTTTTGGAAAGAGGATTTGCGTTTTGGCCCTGACTCTTTAAGCAGGGTACTTTTTATTGGGGCATTTACTGCTTTTAGATCACTTTGCTTCTATTCAAACTATCTGAAAATGCCATTTTCAAATTCTGCTTACTAGCTATGGGAACTTGGGCAAGTTAGTTACCCTCTCCATACTTTACTTTTATCATCTGTAAAATGGAGAGAATATTAGTACCTACCTCATAAGTTTATGAAGAGAATTAAATGAGTTAGTATGTTTAAAGTGCTTAGAACATAGTACAAAGTAAAAGGGCAATATAAGTCTTTGTTAAATAACTTTGAATAAGAAAGAAAATCATTACTTTTTCTTTTGTTTTGTACATTAGAAAGCAGACCGAGCAAAGAGATTTGAATTTTTATTAAAGCAGACAGAACTTTTTGCACATTTCATTCAACCTTCAGCACAGAAATCTCCAACATCTCCTCTGAACATGAAATTGGGACGTCCTCGAATTAAGAAAGATGACAAGCAGAGCTTAATTTCTGCTGGAGAGTACGTTGGCATCTCTCTCTACTTTATTCCCTCACTTCCTCCTGTCCCCACCTCTCCCTCCTCTTATATTCTCATTGCCTCTTTACTTACTCAGTATAATTCTGTATTAAAAAAATAAGGTTATTGTCAGTGTAAATAAGTTTTGGAGGCAACTATTTTTTCTCACTAGAAATCAATAAAAATGTACACTGGTTCTACCAACTTCTAAGCAAGACCTTAGATAACTCATTTTTTTTTTCATGACAGACATTAGCAATGTGTAGTGACTTAATTGACAGCTTAGCATTTGGGCTGAATATAAAGGTATTTCTTTTCATTTCAGCTACCGCCACAGGCGCACAGAACAAGAAGAAGATGAAGAGCTGCTCTCAGAGAGTCGGAAAACATCTAATGTGTGTGTTAGATTTGAGGTGTCACCTTCATGTAAGTATCTTATTACGTTGGTATTTTTTTTCCAGTTTGGTTTTAGAAAAATTGTACTTGATTATATATTTTTTAAAGGTTTTATTTATTTATTTGAGAGAAAGCGCGCATGAGAGAGCACGAGGAGGGGGACAGAGGGAGAAGCAGAGCAGGGAGCCACATCTGGGGCTCGATCCCAGGACCCCAGGATCATGACCTGAGCCGAAGGCAGATGCTTAACCAACTGAGCCACCCAGGCGCCCCTGTACTTGATTGTATTTATGAAAGTATGAGATGTCTTGATTTCTTTTTCAGATGTGAAAGGAGGACCACTGAGAGATTATCAGATTCGAGGGCTGAACTGGTTGATCTCTTTGTATGAAAATGGAGTCAATGGTATCTTGGCAGATGAAATGGTAAGGAGTTGATAGCTAAAAACACAATCTCAGTTACCAATTTTTATGTAAATTTGAAATACCTGCGCTGTATTGTCCCCCTGAGGCCTGGAGGCTAATTGCTTTATTAGGTACAATGTAAAAAGCATTTGTAAAGTCTAGAATTGTTTCTTTAAGTAACCTCTAGAACATATACTTTCACAGGCTACAAATTCTTTTTTTTTTTTTTAAAGATTTTATTTATTTATTTGAGAGAGAGAGAATGAGAGATAGAGAGCACGAGAGGGAAGAGGGTCAGAGGGAGAAGCAGACTCCCCGCTGAGCAGGGAGCCCGATGTGGGACTCGATCCCGGGACTCCAGGATCATGACCTGAGCCGAAGGCAGTCGCTTAACCAACTGAGCCACCCAGGCGCCCTCACAGGCTACAAATTCTTAGTGCGATTTCCTCATATGGTTTAAAAAACCTCCTTGTACTTTTGTTTTTGTTTGCACTTTGGCTTCCAGGAAACTCAGAGCCAAAATGAATGCCAAAATGGAGACCCTGTGTAACATAATGGCCAGCCCATTATGCCTTTATGCCTTTTCCTGTTCTATACCTTCTAATCTTTCCTTGGCCCTTCTTTATTTCTATTTTACCATTAATTTATGTTCCTTGTTTTCTTTCTTTTTTAAAGATTTTATTTATTTATTTGAGAGAGAGAGAATGAGAGATCGAGAGCTTGAGAGGGAAGAGGTTCAGAGGGAGAAGCAGACTCCCTGCTCAGCAGGGAGCCCGATGTGGGACTCGATCCCCGGACTCCAGGATCATGACCTGAGCTGAAGGCAGTCGCTTAACCAACTGAGCCACCCAGGCGCCCCTATGTTCCATGTTTTCATTGTAGGCCACCTGGAACATTTTCTTTGTAGGCGACCTGAAATCCTTTTGGTAATGAAGTGGGGGTATATAAACCAAACACTAAATGAGTGCATGAATAAACCAAACAATAAATGATGAAACCATGAATGAATGAATGTAAGCACCTCAATGTGTGAGCATTCAGAAAGGACTAGATGGAATAAAAAAAAAAAGTAAAGAGCAATGTTGAGTCCTGATATAGCAGAGTACCAGGTAGGACCTGGGAAATAAGCTAAGGAATGATGGGCATATAAATAAAATGACCAAAGAGAAAAAGTAAGACCATTTAAGATGCTAATTCAGCAGATCAGGGGAGTACATGAAGGCCTACATTGGTATTTTAAGACCAAATGAGTAAGATGGGATTTAAGAGAGAGTGGGGTGGGGGAGTTCTAGATTTTTATGACCTAGTGATACTCATATTTATGTGACTCTGGAGCCATATTTACATGACTATTTATGCTAAGTAACATGTAGTGTAGTAGTTGATCCCATAGATGCTGAGCAGCTGTTAGGTGTGTGGCAGGAGGTCCTTTAAATTAAGGGTCTGTAGGTCCTTATATTTAGTATTCTGGGTTGGAGACTACAATTAGCTCAGAGGGGGAGGAGCTTGGTTAATTGGATAACAGAAAGACCAGGATTATTTGCCCCAAGCTCCTCTTGGCTGCAGCCTGTCTAAAGGATCTAAAGAGCCTTCATACTGAATTTATGCTGATACCAGATACTTTTTGATTATTAAAAAAGGGAAAGATACTTTAATAAGGAGTCTAGAAAATTTGGAAAAAATCAAAAAAATTGAAAGTAAATTATAATTATGCTTCCTAGAAATAATCACAGTTGATATTTTGGCATATTTCATTTTAGTATTTTGACTCCAGATGTGTTTGTTTTACATAGTTGCGATCATATTGTATGTATAATTTGGTATTCTGATTTCTTCATATTCATACATTTTTTACATAGTTCAAATATTTATAAAAATGATTGTTAATTACTCTGTAACAATTAATCCTGGAGAGTTACCATAGTTCTATTCATCTCCTCCCTTATTGCGGGTCATTTGGATCGATGTGTAGTATGTAGTATATATTTTGTATATTTAGTATATATGGGTTGATATATATGTACTATGGTATGTAATAATACTGTTGTAAGAACCCTTGTAATTTAGTTTTCCTGCACCTTTCAAATTATTTCCATAGGATTCCTAAAAATGGAATTACTTGATTAAGGAATTTTATTTTATTTTATTTTATTTTTAGATTTTATTTATTTGAGAGAGAGAATGAGAGAGAGAGAGAGCACACGAGAGGGGGGAGGGTCAGAGGGAGAAGCAGACTCCCCTCTGAGCAGGGAGATCCTGCGGGACTCGATCTCGGGACTCCAGGATCATGACCTGAGCCGAAGGCAGTCGCTCAACCAACTGAGCCACCCAGGCGCCCTTGATTAAGGAATTTTAGATATTTTAAGGTTTTGATGCATCTCATTAAGTGAAATATTAGATGGGATAAACTCTATAAAAATAGTTTAAGCCTAGGTTTATAAATGCAAATATATACCTTGCATAGAGATAAAGCCAAAAACTCTTTTATTTTTTATTTTTATTTTTCTTAAAGATTTTATTTGTTTGACAGCGCGAGGGAGCACAAGCAGGGAGAGCAGGAGTAGGAGAGGGAGAAGCAGGCTCCCCGCTGAGCAGGGAGCCCGATGTGGGGCTCGATCCCAGGACCCTGGGATCATGACCTGAGCTGAAGGCAGATGCTTAACCATCTGAGCCACCCAGGCACCCCCAGAGACTCTTTTAAAAGGCCACACAGCATGGAACATTGTTCCCTTTCTCATCAGTTAGGTGGTGGGTTCGTGGTGTTCAATATGCTATTTTTTTTTAATGATCTTATTTATTTATTTGACAGAGACACAGCGAGAGAGGGAACGTAAGCAGGGGGAGTGAGAGAGGGAGAAGCAGGCTTCCCGCCAAGCAGGGAGCCCGATGCAGGGCTCGATCCCAGGACCCTGGGACCACGACCTGAGTCGAAGGCAGACGCCCAACGACAGAGCCACCCAGGCGCCCCTCAATATGCTATTTTTTAAAAAAGTTCACCAGACCAGGTCATCTCTAAGGCCCTTTCTGGCTGCAGAGTTCTTTCATGTTCTGTTCTTTGATGGTTCCATAGGTCTTCAAGGGTGTGAGATGCAAGTACAGAGAGCCACAAGTCCCTTGAGATTCATAGTCTGAATATTTCATGCCTGGGCTATAATAATGTTGGGGGCAATGGGAAAGAAAGACCAGTATCTAAGCAGGCTGATAAGGGAAATGAGTGTGAAACACATACACATGAAATCCCTAATTTTGGCTCTAGAAAAAATTATAAAGTAGACTGCTTGCTCCTTTAAGAGGAGCAACAAAGCAGCCTTCTACCTGCAAGTCCCTGGTTTCTTTTTGTGCACACAGTAAGTACAAATTGGAATGGTTATTCACTTAAAAAAAACAAAGGTCTTTAAATTTTTCCCTATGTGACATAGTTGACAAATGTCTTTTGTAATGTTATTACTAACAAAATGTTTCATTAAATAAACATTTATGGATTTTTTTCTTTGTAATGGTAATGCAGGGTCTTGGTAAGACTTTACAAACGATTGCTTTGCTTGGTTACCTGAAACATTACCGAAATATTCCCGGACCTCACATGGTTTTAGTTCCAAAGTCTACTTTATACAACTGGATGAATGAATTTAAACGATGGGTCCCATCTCTCCGTGTTATTTGTTTCGTCGGAGACAAGGATGCGAGAGTAAGTGAGAAATAGGTTTAAAGAGACCATCAAGAATAACATCATTTCTGGGGTTAAGTTGCCTACTATTACCATAAAAGACATTGAAGTTGACTGCTACTAGTAAATAACTCTACATTAAGGCTCTGTTTAAGTGCTTTTTATATAATAATTAATTCTCACAACACTCCTGTGAAGTAGATGTGTTACTTATTAATAACAGACAATCCATTACTATGTTTATCTGCATTTAATTTCAACTAGGTCATTAACCTCAGCATTTTTGAGTTGCATTTTAAATATCTTTTTATAAAAAAAGTCCTTATTGACAGTGTATCTTGTCAGTGACTCTATCAGTTGTGCTATTTTGACTCCAAAACTGTAATTTTGCATGACTTAATTTTTTGTTTAATTTTTTTATTTTTGACTTTGACTTGGTATACATGGACACGTGTGTGCTTACACACATGAATGGAACTTTTTCTATTTGTATGGAGAGCCTTGTGTTTTGTGTTTATTCATAGACACAGCTTTCAGTTTGGTCTTTGAATAGAAAAATACATATCTGCATACATTCTTAGATATTAGAAATTCTGGGCTCTTGCTTAAATTAGCCATTTGTCAATCTAGTAGGCTACAATTATTTAGGACTGTAAAATTAATCTAAAATAAATAAATTATGCAAAAATATCAAAATGAATAATCAGCTTAGAAAGCATATTATTAAACTTTGCCTTTATTTTGCCTCCAGAGGACATAGTTTAGAGTAAAGATTTATTCTATTTTACATATTTAGATACGTTATCAAAAGA
The DNA here is from genome assembly GCF_003265705.2 of Callorhinus ursinus. NCBI lineage: Eukaryota > Metazoa > Chordata > Mammalia > Carnivora > Otariidae > Callorhinus > Callorhinus ursinus. The sequence continues at coordinate 5,033,677 of NW_027397095.1, forward strand.
TATCCTTAAAAGAATGGTAGCATAATGAATTATGTAATTTTATTCTTATCATTTTGCTTGAAGAAAAATTACTTAAATTTATTTAAATTTAACTTATAAATAATTTAAATATTGAAATACTGAGCTCATAAATTTAGAATTATGGGCTTGATTCTTCCCTATGCCTAATATTTCCCAGTGGCAAGCTTTGCGCAGTGGCAGTATCGTAGCCAATGAGGTTTATCCGAGGCGCGATTATTGCTAATTGAAAACTAATATTTCCCAGTGGCAGATTAGTTACTTAGAACTCTTTCTAATCACTGCTGTTCTTTCCTTTTTAAAAAAGGTTTTATTTATTTATTTATTAGAGAGAGAAAGAGCACGAGTGGGGGGGAGGGGCAGAGGGAGAGGGAGAAAGAGAAGCAGACTTCTTGATGAGCTGAGAGCTGGACACAGGGATTGATCCCAGAACCTGGAGATCACGACCTGAGCCAAAGGCAGACACTCTCAGGTGCCTCTCACTGCTGTTCTTTGATGTAATACCACTCCTTATAAAACTTTGCATTTCTAAAGTACTGATTTTTGGCTGAAATTATTTCTTAAAGGTCATAAGCAAAAGAGAAATATCTACACTTGTTTCCAGGTATCTCAGTAAAACTGTCAGTGGTTTTCAACTATATTGTATGGAATCCAAGGATTTAATGAAGTATTTCTTCACTTTTTTTTATGAAGATTTTTATTTATTCACTTGAGACACACAGAGAGAGAGAGAGAGTATGAGCAGGGAGAGGGGCAGGGGGAAAGGGAGAAGCAGGCTCCCTGCTGAGCCAGGAGCCCGATGTGGGGCTCGATGTGGGGCTCGATCCCAGAACCCTGGGATCATGACCTGAGCTGAAGGCAGATGCTTAACCATCTGAGCCACCCAGGAGCCCCTAAAAGAAAGAGTGGATGTATTTAATTTGTGACTGTCCTATCTCTACCCCATGGGAGGTTGGGATTTTACTGGCAGCTTCAAAAATTTTTTAATCTTGAAAACCAATCTTCAAAGTCAGTGTTTTTCATATTGCCACTTGTTAATATTGGGAATTCATGTTGGTGGAGACAAGTTTTTAAAACATTGAGATACAAAAGAATGGAAAATGGCAGTGTTTCACTCATGGTGGGGATATGTACTGCTCCTTTTTTAAGGATTGCAACCTAAACTATAATTTTACTGTGGCCCATGGGCGAAAGAGTTTGCAAACTGGTAATTATTAATAACATAAATAATGTACTATATTCAACATTTAGAGATTGATGTCAGTATGCATAGTGAAAATCCAGATTATTACTTATAGACAGATTTGAATCTTGGGATATGGGATAGATATATTGGGTCTTTATAGTTTCCTGGCCTTTTGTAAATATTTTATGAGGTCAATATGTTATTAAAAAATTTGATGTAGATTATAACAGGTATTTGAGTTGGGAAATTCTTAGTAATACTATTGATCCAGTTTGATACTAATGTAGTCCTGAAGTATATAGAGGTGTGAATCCAAAGTAAGGTTTTTTAGTTTTTCTTTTTTTTTAAGTAGGCTCCACACCCAGCATGGGACTTGATCTTACAACCTTGAGATCAAGAGTTGCATGCTCTAACTGAGCCAGTTAGGCACCCCACCAAACTTGGTTTTTGACCCCTTCCTTTTCCACTCCAGAGGCATTAAAGATCTTGGACATGGAAACAGATCTGGTTTTAGTTCTGGTGTTGCCATTGACTGTGTGATGTTGAGTGACTCTTGAAGGGCCTTAATTTTGTCACCTATAAAGTGAGAGCTTTTGGATTATGTGATATTCAATGTTCTGTCACACAAATTTCAAAGTAGGGCTAATTTAAATTAAAAATGTGCATATGTTTCATGAAACTGTAGGAAGAACCATTAAACTGGGTGTTTCACAAAATCAAAGAAAGATAAGGTGTTTGCAAGACCAAATGGGGTCTGGTACCCTGGTTCTCTTTATGTTGTTTCCAATTCCCTAATGTCTTAATTAGCTTTTTCAATATGACCACTTCCCAGAGTGCAACTGAGATCTCTACAAAGGCCTTTTTTTCTGTTCTCTACTTTAGTCCAGGGGATCCTTTTGTATATATAGGCACTCAGTAAATATTTGTTGAATGAGTCCACAGTGTGTTTGGTGCATAACTGAGTTTATGAAATAATGAGTTTGCAGTGAACAGTTACTTTGTTTATGTACTGTAATTTTAGATTTACAGTACTAATCAGAACCTTCTCAGTATAGATTTGGCTGCTCCCTGTTAACTTCTGTGGTTTTATTTTGACCTGTAACATCTGGAATTCAGTTCATACAAGTTAAAAATGCTCTCAGTCAGCTTGGCTACTATGTTGGCCACTGCCTGTGAAGATTTAAAAACAGTTCTAAATAGTCTCACTGTTTTATTTTTTATTTTTTTAAAGATTTTATTTATTTATTTGACAGAGAGAGACACAGCGAGAGAGGGAACACAAGCAGGGGGAGTGGGAGAGGGAGAGGCAGGCCTCCCATGGAGCAGGGAGCTGATGCGGGGCTCGATCCCGGGACCCTGGGATCATGACCTGAGCCGAAGACAGACGCTTAACGACTGAGCCACCCAGGCGCCCCAGTCTCACTGTTTTAAATAGTCTCCTGTACTAGATAGAGCAAGTCCCCTTTATAAAATCATATCTGTAACCTCAAAACAACATCAGGAAGTTCACAGAAGCATTAATGGGCTTTCATGACCCCTTAACGAAATATGTGATTCATTCCTGCTAGAAAGGGAAGGAACATAAGAGATCTCAAAGGTTGAAATCATTCATGTCTATTGAGTTCTTTTCATTTGTTAAAACTGTATTGGTAATAGTTGGTGATGCTTGGCTCTTGGTAAGAACATGTTTTTCAGAAGGCAGTTACTTCACCCATGTTTTTTGGACCATCTGTCCTATGAAGAGAGCCTAGTAATGTAGTCATCTTCTGGTGATAAGAACTACTCTAGTTCATTGGATATGCTGTACTCTTTTAAGGGAAGCCTTTGCTTCTCTTTTGTTGATGAATATATTAGCATGTCATCCAGATAATTGCCCACAAATGTGTCTTTGGGCCTTGGTTTTCCTGTCTTTAAAATGGATGAGACTAAATGATTCCCAGGTCTCTCTCTTATAATTATTAATATTCTCTTGAGGTTTTAATTCTGTGACCATCTTGTCAGTGTATTCTAATATGAGGAACTTTATTTTGCATTAGGCTGCTTTTATTCGTGATGAAATGATGCCAGGAGAATGGGACGTTTGTGTTACTTCTTATGAGATGGTAATTAAAGAAAAATCTGTATTTAAAAAGTTTCATTGGCGATACCTAGTCATTGATGAGGCTCACAGAATAAAGAATGAAAAATCTAAGGTAAGCCAGTTTTCAATATCATTGTTAAAGTTTTCTTTTAACTACCATGTCTGTTTGTTTACTTCTGTGTATTCAAAATTAAAAAGGGTTGGAAGATTGTGATTTTATTCACAGAATGTGAATGAAAATCAGTTTTAAAAATGGTTTTAAAGTTTAAATTATTGAATATGAGACAAATGAAAATTGAGCACAGTTTTTAATATAAAGAAAATTAGGTGTTCATTTGCTATACTTGTTGCAGCCTAACTCTGTTATGCTACAGTATTTTAATATTTTGGTAATATTTGGTGTACAAAAGTCATTTGCATTGATTTGCCTTTTATTGAGGAGCCTACTAGCTTATGTATATTCATAAGGATTAAAAAAAACATTTCTTGGAATTATCTGATTTGTGTGAATTAGAGTGTGGTGTTAATTTTGAAAAATATCAATATTTCTTGCCATTCAACTCCATCAACAGTAGGAAAAGCCATCAGTTATTATGATGAGCCTCTCTTTGGATCACTGGGCTATTTTGGGAGAAACAGGGACAGAACTGGAGGAAAACTACCAGGTGGATCATACTAATTTCAAATTGAAACTAATAGCCAGTAAAAAAGGATGCATGTTAGAGAATAATTATTTGAGTGTATAAAAATGTGCATTTTTATTTGATAAGGTTACTATTCTTTTATGCTTTTGTGCTTTAATTTTTATAGTTTTATGTTTGTTTATTTTTTTAAAGATTTTATTTATTTATTTGACAGAGAGAGATACAGGGAGAGAGGGAACACAAGCAGAGGGAGTGGGAGAGGGAGAAACTGGCTTCCCGTGGAGCAGGGAGCCCGATGCAGGGCTCGATCCCAGGACCCTGGGATCATGACCTGAGCCGAAGGCAGACGCTTAACGACTGAACCACCCAGGCGCCCCTATAGCTTTATATTTAGAAAGTTAATGTAAGTTAAGAAAAATGGGTGCAACTCCGGTGCTTAGAAATTGTCATCAGGCCAAGTTAGAACTTGGCTAGGTATGTAGATGAACATGATTGGCAGGGAGAAGGAGATATTATTGTGTAAAGTGACTAGCCTGGATTCCATGGAGTTTTGACTGTTTCTGTGGACCCAAAATGGAGAAAATAAATTTTTTGAAGTGAGGGAGGGGTCTGAGGTATGACTATGATTTGCATTCTTGTAAGTATAGAAATGCCTAGGATATTTTGTTTAGTTGTGATTCATTGTGGCAATGTCACCTGAGCTAGGATATTTTCCTAGTTCAGAAAAATAATTTTCAAGTTTTATTTTATTCAAAACATGGTTGGATAAAGAACTGAATTTTGAGAATTCTAATAAATAAAGCGATGTTAACATAATTATTTTTCTAGCTTTCTGAGATTGTTCGTGAGTTCAAGTCAACCAACCGCTTGCTCCTAACTGGAACACCTTTGCAGAATAACCTGCATGAACTCTGGGCATTACTCAACTTTTTATTGCCTGATGTCTTTAATTCTGCAGATGTAAGTTTAAGTCATGTTTTAAATATGATTTTCTTATGTTCACAGACATCTGTTTTCAAAGCATAGAATGTAGATTGAAATTTATAGTTCTTTTTCATTTGTAATTCTTTATCTGTGTGTTTTGGTTTTCTCAGAAAAAAAAAAGCTCTTAAGCACAAATTTTTCAAATGGGGTTATTTAGAGAAATAATGTATCTTTTCTTTGAGATTATTCTGCCTGTTAAACTTTGCCTATATTGCATTGCTGTCACAATTTCTGATATGAAATAGGCTGAGTTCATAATAGTAAATTCAAAATTTTCTTTTAATTAAATTGGAAGGGCTTTCTACATACTAGTTTGGTAGGTGGAGTCTTTAAAATGGTCTTTAATTATTGTAGTCATTAACATTTGGTGAGCACTAAAGAGCTCATAATTAATGTGTGATTAGAAAAACAGCATATTTTGTAAATGTGTGATTTACATTGTTTTTATCATTAACACAAGGTTATGCTAGTGCAGCAAACTGAATTGAATGATTTAAGGATTTTGGAGCTTGATTTTTCTCATTACTGATATTAATTGATAATAAAAAGTACCAAGTTCAGCTGTCCATTGGTTTGTATACCTTATCTTGCTTTGGTTTATTTTTATTGTTTGTTTAAAATTTTTGTTATCATTATGTGCCTTCTATTTTATATTCTTATTCCTACTCTAACTCTTAACTGGATAAATGCTACTATGATATGGGGAAGCCTAATAAAAGACTTTTAAGGAAACAGTGCTGGTATAGTTCAAATTTTAACTCCTCCAGTATTTTAGCTATTTTTGAGAAGTAAATAATATTGACCATGACAGTGAACGTATTTTTGAAAGTGCTTTTAAAATGAACTACTGTTGTATCATTGTTTAAGAATTTGTACAATATTGAATTTATTAAAAAAAAAAAAACCAAACCAACCCCCTGTGTGCTTACTGCAAAATTTTCACCCCTCCACAGGACTTTGACTCTTGGTTTGACACTAAAAATTGTCTTGGTGATCAAAAACTTGTGGAAAGACTTCACGCAGTAAGTAATAGACAAGAAAATTTAGTAATTTAAAATATATATACCAACCCAGAAAACAAATTGCCATAGAGTCCGTTTGAACTTGTGGGTTTACCCCCTGGCTCAGTCTCACTGCTTCTCCCTTCCAGTCTTTCTGACAGCCTCTTTGGGAAATGAACTCTACTCTTATTTTCAGCCTGTTTAGGGAACAGCTTTTTTACTTCAGCTCTCCTGCATGGATAATGTGGTCCTCTCCAGTAGAGGCTGTTCATACTCCCATACCCCACAGGTCCTTAAGATGGCATCAGTATTTTTCTAGTTCCCCAGTGCCACTTGTAAGCCACTAGTTCTGCACCATCATGTACAGAACTCTTCCTTTAAGGTGAAGTTATCTTGCAGGTCCACCTTCCACCCATTCTTTTCTCTGTCATCCACTCATCTACAGGTAACTCCCTCACATTCATTAAATACCCATTTTCCATTCTTTGATAACAACTTCTTATATCCTTTTTAGCTCTTTCACTCATGTTACTCCTTCTGTACTTATTCTGTTACCTTGCAGAGACCTCCAGTCCTTGGACCCCTGCTTTTTCTCATCCATCACCTCATTTCTGTTGTTACTTTACTTTCCTCTCTCTCTCTTTTTAAAAAAGACTTTATTTTTAAGTAATCTCTACACCCAACATGGGGCTCAAACTCACAACCCCAAGATCAAGAGTTGCAGGCTCCACTGACTGAGCCAGTCAGGTGCCCCTGTTGTTACTTTTTTCTCTATCAAACAATGAGCCCATTTTCTATCACTTGAACCACGCTTTTGCCAATACTCCCAAACTTTCTTTCTTTTCTTGTCTATCTGCCATTTCTGCCCTGGAAGCCCGACACTGGAATACTGTAACTGTCTCTGTCTTCTGGGTTTGAATTCTGCTTCTACCACTTACTAGAAGAGTGCCTTGTTCTGTACTGGAACTGTTCAACACTGATAAAGAAGGTTATACAATTGTACAGGTTGGAGCAACTCCAGTTTCATGTTCTATAACATAAGCTGGGGTTTGATGATGTCAGCAATCCTTCAACGTGGCCTTCTATGGCATTCTTTCCCATTACCGGTAACAGCTGCCTCAGGCCTTCCCCAATCTCCCCAAGACTTCTATCCCAGATACTCTCTGCCCCCTTCCTTTCTCAGTAAGTAGCATCATTATTTTCTCAAAGAGAAAGGAGAAGTTATTAGGTAGGAACTCCTTTAAAGATATCCAGCTTCCAAGGATATCTGCATCTGTGTTACCTTCTTTCTGAAGGGAGAGGTGTTTTCTTTGGTCATTGGCTAAGACTTTGGACATGAACCCTGGATCTCATCTCTCTCTGTTTCTTTATGGGACCTTTCCCCATAATTTATCCTTTTTATTGACTGATTTTTCTGGCTCTCACTCTATATTGGCTCTTTGTCCTAACATGTAAACATGCTCAAGTATCTCCCTTATTAAAATCTAAACCCACACCCATACGCACCCACCCTCACGCATATACAAAATAGTACTCTCTTATCATTGTGTGGCTGTGATTCTGGTCTCGTCCCTTGATAGCTAAGCTTCTTGAAAAAGTGGCTTATTTTCTCCATCTCCGCTACCTAATCTCCTGTTTACTCTTGACTCATTGACCACTGGCTTCTATCCGTTCTACGCAACTGAAACTTATCTTGGAAGGTCTTCAGTCATTTTCCAGTTGCTGAATTCAGGGTATACTTTTTGCTCAGTATTTTGGCTTCTCTGTACTGCTTAGCACTTCTAACCACTCCTGCATGAAACCCTTTCCTACCTGGTTTCTGGAGTACAGAATGGATTCTCTCTTGGATTTTCTCTTACCTTTTTGGCCACTCCTATCAGTCCCCTTTATGGGTTTTCTTTCTCAGTCTGTCCCTGAAAGTTTAGTGTTTTGTAGGGCTTTGTCTTTGACTTTCTTTTTATGTGCTCTCCCTGGGGATCCGCTCCCATGGTTATAGCTACCACCTATCTACTTAGAACTCCCAAATTTATCTTTCCATTATTTCTTGCCTAGTTTCTGCATATCTCACTGTCTTCTGAGTCTTTCTGTCTAAATGTCTCACAGGCAGTTTAAACTCTTAAAGAATCTTAGACAATTTTAAGAGGCTCAAACCAGAGATCAGAAGTTGTCTTTCACTCTTTTCTTTTCCTTACCTCCCATAGATCTCTAATAGTAATAGCTTCTATTTACTAATGTCTACTGTGATTAAGCTCTACACAAGTACTATCATAAATTTTCACAGCAGCTTTGGAAATAGGTATCATTATTCTCATTTTAAAATGCTTGTCATATACATATACTATAACTTTTTGATGAATGGTTGAGGAAACAGGCTCAGAAAAGTTAAGGAAGTTGTCCAGGCTCTCACAACAGCTAATCAGGGACTGAGCTGATTTTAGAATCAGCTTGATCTGGGTTTGAATTTGGCTTCTACCACTTACTAGCAAAATGACTTTGGTTGAGTTAATACAATTGAAGGACACCTGGGTGGCTCAGTCGGTTGGGTGTCCGGCTCTTGGTTTCAGCTCAGGTCATGATCTCAGGGTTGTGAGATTGAGCCCCATGTTGGACTCCACACTGAGTGCAGAGTCTGCTTGAGATTCTCTGCCTCTTCCTCTCCCTCTGCCCCTCCCGCTGCTCATGCTTTCTCTTTCTCTGTCTAAAATAAATATTTTTATTTTTATTTTTTAAAAAAGTTTTAAACATTTTTTTTAAAGATTCTATTTATTTATTTGACACACAGAGAGAGACAGCGAGAGCAGGAACACAAGCAGGGGGAGTGGGAGAGGGAGAAGCAGGCTTCCCGCCGAGCAGGGAGCCCGATGTGGGCCTCGATCCCAAGACCCTGGGATCATGACCTGAGCCGAAGGCAGATGCTTAACGACTGAGCCACCCAGGCGCCCCTAAAGTAAATAAATAAATAAATAAATAAATAAATAAAATCTTTTTAAAAAAAGAAATAAAATTAAAGTAATCACATTTCCCTTAAAGATTTATTGTAAGGATTTTGTACTCTGGGTTGTAAAGTTCATGGTGCACTATCTGGCACATTGCACGTACTCTATATAGATGATGGTAGCACTATTACTTTCCTGTGATAGAGTCTGTCTGGCAGGTATATACTGATTATTTCATCTTTTTTCTCTATTCATCCATATCTTCCTTAACATTGAACTATTTTCTCTTCATTCATATATTTAACTATTTTGAAATGGCATGCATTTTTATCTCACTTGTAAAGACTCTCTGATTCATACTCTGACTTCAGATTTCCTCTAAGATTAAAAAATCTTGTTGTTTCACTTAGTGTAATATCTTCTAGGTACATTCATGCTGTCACAAATGGCAAGATCTCATCCTTTTTTATGCCCGAGTAACATTCCATCGTGTGTGTGTGTATATTATATTTACATACATATGTGTGTGTCTGTATTCATATATGAATACAGACACACATATATGTAGACCACATCTTCTTTATTTATTCATCTATCAATGGACACTTAGGTGTTGCTTCTGTATCTTGGTTATTGTAAATAATGCTGCAATAAACATAGGGGTGCATATAGCTTTTCAAATTAGTGTTTTCATTTTCTATGGGTAAATACCCAGTAGTGGAGTTATTGGATCATATGGCATTTCTATTTTTGTTTTTTTGAGGAACCTCCATACTGTTTTCCACAGCGGCTGTACCAATTTATATACCCACCAACAGTGTATGAAGGTTCCTTTTTCTCCACATCCTTGCCAGCTCTTGATATTTCCTGTCTTTTTGATACTAGCCATTCTGACAGATATAAGGTGATATCTCATTGCAGTTTTGATTTGCATTTCCTTGATGATGAGTGATAATGAGCATCTTTTCTTAGTGTGTCCGTTGGTCATCTGTAGGTCTTTTTTGGAAAAATGTCTGTTACCATCAAAATTATTCCTATACAGAATAAAAAAACAAATGTTGTATGACAAGAGCTTTTTTTTAAAAAAAAAAGATTCTTTCATGCTTATTCAATAGTCAATAATCTTGTCTTTTTAATGTATTTTATGCTATCAAATTATGAATATCTAATTTAGGTCCCCTGTTCTGATTTTTTAATGGGCCATTGGTTCTTTTCTATTGAGAAAATTGGCAACTGGCATTGGTAGTGTTTTTCAGGTTATGCTTTGGGAAGTAAATTTCACATTAGTGTGTTGTCAATGAAATACATGGTTTATAATATTAAATATCTTATAAACTTTTATAAAAACTGTCACTTTTTAGGTTTTAAAACCATTTTTGTTACGTCGTATAAAAACTGATGTAGAGAAGAGCCTGCCTCCTAAAAAGGAAATAAAGATTTACTTGGGACTGAGTAAAATGCAACGAGAATGGTGAGCTATTTTATTTCCATTGGAATTTATTTATGTGTAAGGATTTATTAAAATTTAGCTTTGTAGTGGTTCAATTATGCCCTTATTTTTTTTCAGTTGTGCCTTGCCTTTAGATCAAAATTTACATTTTATGTTTAAATGGCAAGTTAAGTAGTTCAAATATTTTAATAGAAAATTAGTGAATATTTTATTTAGCCTTTGGGAGAGAGCATGGGCCTTGATTTTATAGGCCCATATTTTTTTTAAAATATTTTTTAAAATCTAAATTCAACTAATTAACATATAATATATTATTGGTTTCAGAGGTAGAGGTCAGTGATTCATCAGTCTTATATAATACCTAGTGCTCATTATATCACATGAACTCATTAATTATAGACCTGTATTTGAATCCCATGCTTTGTCCCTTAGTAGCTATTTAGCTTGGGTAAATCATATAACCTATTTCCCTTCTATAAAATGGGGATAATAATACTTAGCTTATGAGTCAATGTCAGGGTTAAAGAGGCTAATGTGACTTGCACATTTGTCTGGTATTCTTTTTCCGTCTGTGAAAATAGTAATAACGGTAATAATAAGTAATAATAAGATGGATGAGAATAGCAGTTGTAGATATTATAAAAATAGAAGCTGAATTGGTTTGATAAATACAGGCAAAGCAGGAAATTGACAAGAGAAGTCACAAGGAATCATAAATTAGACATGCTTATGTAATGCTGCTAAAAGAAGCAAAATGTTGTGGGGCACCTGGTTGACTCAGTTGGTTAGGCGTCTGACTCTTGATCTCAGCTCTGGTCTTGATCTCAGGGTCATGAGTTCAAGCCCTGTGTTGGGCATGGAGCCTACTTAAAAAAAAAAGAAGCAAAATGTTGCTAATATATGTTACAAGTGATCTAATTTTATTTGTTTTTTTTTTTTTTTTAAAGATTTTATTTATTTATTTGACAGAGAGAGAGACACAGCAGAGCAGGAACACAAGCAGGGGGAGTGGGAGAGGGAGAAGCAGGCTTCCCGCCGAGCAGGGAGCCCGATGTGGGACTCGATCCCAGGACCCTGGGATCATGACCTGAGCTGAAGGCAGACGCTTAACGACTGAGCCACCCAGGCGCCCTCTAATTTTATTTGTAATGACTTCTCTACTACTGAAACCAGTATAGGGTGGTGGTGAAGAGTATATTTCTCTGGATTCAGACATAAGATCAAACTCTGACTTTGTCCCTTTTTGTGGCCCTGAGTAGGTTGTTTCACCTCTCTTAGCTGCCTGAATTTCCATTCGTAAAGTGGGGGTGATTCTAGTACATACCTCAGAGTTGTGAAGATTTAACAAGATGATTTATATAAAGCCCTTCACATGATATCTGGCACTTTCAATAAAATTTGGCTATTAATATAATTAAATATTAATTACTGTTCAGGTGGATACATAGGTCTATTTTCACCTGGGTAAAGGCCAACAAAAGATAGTGAAAAATGTTTATGGATCAGAAAAAAATGCCTTACGAAGATTAGGTATAAGAAATTTGATTGTTGGGGCACCTGGGTGCCTCAGTCGTTAAGCATCTGCCTTCGGCTCAGGTCATGATCCCAGGGTGCTGGGATCGAGCCCTGCATTGGGCTCCCTGCTCCTTGGGAAGCCTGCTTCTCCCTCTCCCACTCCCCCTGCTTGTGTTCCCTCTCTCGCTGTGTCTCACTCTGTCAAACAAAATCTTAAAAAAAAAAAGAAAGAAGTTGTGATTGTTTTTAGCTCAAACAAGAAAAAGTTGGATGCCAACTTTCAGCAAATATTGTAGTTATTGAATAATTAATTATCAGATATGGTTATCTGAGTAGTTATCAGCTGATCGCAATTTGTAGCAATGGATAAAGCAGGAGGAAACAGGTTTGTAGGCAACATACAAGTTAAAATGTTCAGAAGTTTCTTGGTTTTGCTGATCAGATTTAGTTTCAAAATCGAATTTGTTTAAATAGGACTCTATGCTAATCAGCAAAGGGATTTGCTTGATGACATTGAACTCTTTATTTTTAACTTTAAAAAAAATTTTGTTTATTTATTTGACAGAGAGACACAGCAAGAGAGGGAACACAAGCAGAGGGAGTGGGAGAGGGAGAAGCAGGGTTCCCACTGAGCAGGGAGCCTGATATGGGCCTGGATCCCAGGACCTTGGGATCGTGACCTGAGCCGAAGGCAGACGCTTAACGACTGAGCCACCCAAGCACCCTTGAACATTTTTTTTTAGATTGCTTTAACTTTTTATTATTACAGTGTTGTGATGAACACTATTTCACTTATATGGCTATCTACAAAGGACAAAATTATAGATGTAGAATATTCACATTTTACAACTTATTACGTATCTTGCCAAATTGCCCTTTAGAAAGACTGTACTAACATATCCATGTCAGTTTATAAGATCTTCCTATTTCACCACATATTCACCAAAACTGAGTATTTTTTTACTTTTTTTTTCAAATTTTTATTTAAATTCTAATTGGTTACTATATAGTGTAATATTTGTTTCAGGAGTAGAATTTAGTGATTCATCAATTACATATAATAAATGATTAATTATAGTTAAAAATTTTAGGTATACAAAAATCCTGATGAAAGATATTGATGTGTTAAACTCTGCTGGCAAGATGGACAAGATGCGACTCTTAAACATTCTGATGCAGCTTCGAAAGTGTTGTAATCATCCTTACTTGTTTGATGGTGCTGAACCTGGTCCACCTTATACCACTGATGAGCACATTGTCAGCAACAGTGGTAAAATGGTAGTTCTTGATAAACTGTTGGCCAAACTCAAAGAACAGGGTGAGTTACAAATCTATACATTAACATGAAATGACTTTATATTAGTGACTTGTGTATGAATAACATTTTGCATATTTACCCATCATTCATTCACTTATTCAGCGAACATTGTTGAGTACTTATTATCTGTCAGGAATTGTCCTATGGGCTGGGTATACAAAGATGCATAAGACAACAGTCTTTGCCTTGGATAAACAATGTAGTGAGGAGGAACAGTGGCAATTCGTTGTGATAAGTGCCATGATATGTTGAGAAACAGAGTTGGGGAAATCTTCACAAAGGCGACATTTGAAGTGAGTCCTGGAGAATGTCTAGGAGTAAATCATGGGAAAAAGGAGGGGGAAGCGTTTTACAGGGCAATGAAACAGAAGTGTGAAAAAGGAATGCAGAGCTTACAGCATTTGGGGTAGAGTGGCAGTTGAGGAATCTGGGAAGTTGGATGGGGCCAGATTACGAAAGGCCTTTTAAACATGCTAAAGAAGTATGGACTATTTGGAAGGCAGGGAGGGAGGTGTGTCATAGAAGATTTTGCTGTCAGCTGACGTGATCAGACTTGTATGTTTGGAGGAGAACCTTTGAAGCAGTACGGGGGTTCTACTGAGGATGAGAGATGAGAAACAAGAGACTAACTGGGAGACTATTGCAGTAGTCTAATGAAACGTTGTGTGGACCGATCACTCATCCTCAGGACAGAGAAAAGGCAGAATTTAAATCATCTCAATATGTGTGGAGGGTTTTGAAATCCTTAAACATGCATAACTCAGCAATGCATAATTCTGTATAGCATTCCTCAAAGGTGTATATGTGTGTGTGTTTCATGAAGTGTTCCACTATATATTTATATTACATGTGATGTTTACTTATATTTTTGTAACTTTCAAATTAGTTTTACACAAGTTGAATAACTTGCTTTTTGGGGGGAAATGTTTTAGGTTCAAGGGTTCTCATTTTTAGCCAGATGACTCGCTTGCTGGACATTTTGGAGGATTATTGTATGTGGCGTGGTTATGAGTATTGTCGACTGGATGGACAAACCCCACATGAAGAAAGAGAGGTGAGGAAAAGAAAGTAAAACAAAACTTTAAAAATCAGAGTTCAATTAAGCCATGTTTTTCATCATTAGGTAGTTTTGAACTTTGGCCTTTTTTTAAATAGCTAGGTGTGTTGAATTTCTCACTAACACCTCTCTGTCTCTCTGAGATCTTCAATTTGGCTTGCATTATACTGACTCCTTACAAAGCATCCTTTTCAAGGTCTTCAGAGACATCCTCACTTATCTAAAGGATACTACACCATTGCACCCTTACCTCTTCTAACCACAGCTCTGACCTTCTAATTACTGTTTCTCATCCTACTCTTTAATCTCTTGATTCTGCCATTTTCTTTTCTTGATTTGCTTCCTGCAGTAGACCCTCGCCATTTGTGGAGTTTAACAGTTGAGATTTTTCCAGTTTATGAGTAATCCTAAAGACTCATGAAACTAATTTGTAAAGGAAATAATCTGTGTTAGATTTTTGTAAAACTGAAATTGGACAACATAGGTATAGGTGTATCATGCATTTGGATCTTGGAATACCAAAAGGCTGGTGTATAGGAATGAGTTACTTAGCTAGTGAGGAAGCCTACCTAGCAGCCAGTGTCTTTCTCAAATTTGGGAATTCTTACAGATCTTTAGATTATCCCTCATGAATGTCATGGGTCTAATGTATTTTAAACCCTTTAAATACTTTTTTGGGGGGAGGGCTTTTCTAATTTATCTTCACTTTTCTGTGGTCCTTCAAGGCTCTGTCTTTGGTCTCTCTTTTAAGTCTATCCTCATGCTCTGGGCAAAGATTGTGATTTCATGGTATAGTGGAAAATGCATTGAACTTGGTTTCAGAAGACCTAAATTTCAGCACCAACTCCACCACTTTGTAGTGTATGCAAGCTGTTTAATTCTCTGAGCCTCAGTATCTTTAACTATTATCAGGGTAATATTAATACCTAGGCTGCTTTTTTTCTGACAATGTTATGAGGATCATTGGGTATAATAGATATGAATGCAGTTTTTAAAACTCTGTAGTGCAGGATATACTACATGTCATGAAATTGCACACAGGCCTTTTACCTCTCAGTTTTAAGGCTGCATCTCAGGCCACAGAGACTCTTAGTCCATGTCCCTCTCCTTCTATAGCTTCAGTGAGCACTCTGTCCCTTGTGTGCTTCCTTATTGAAGCTTGGCTCTAGCATAGGATAGGGTCCATAGCGGGCACACAGGCCCTTTTCATATTCAGGGTTTACCTGCTACCCATTGTGGGGAAACATTTTTGATAACATTTACAAATAATGGGGGTGTTCCAAAGTTTACACAGGTCCCTGCTCTATAGTAGTTTACTTTTTCTGAAATGGTAACTTGGAGCTTTATTGGGCTTTTGCTGATTTATTCCTCAGAATGGGTTTCTTTCAAATCCACATTAAGCACAAGCCATATAGTGCTATTCAAAATGACCCTTTTTCCTGGAGTGAAGATGATACTAAGGCAGAAAAGTAGGTGCTTTCTGACCTCAAATAGCCAATTTGCATTTCTGACTGATCTCCCTGTTTATGAACAATGTGGACTTTACCTAATTATACCCAAATTATTCTGGTTTCTTAAAATTTCTAATAATTTCTCCCTTCAGAGGCTTTGAATTGCATATGTTGAATTTAGGTACAGCAAAGTCAGAGCTGTTCTTTTTTTTTTTTAAATGCCCCACTTTCCCATTATACTGTTGTCCACCTAATCGTTTCATCTATTTTCCTAGTAAGGAGGGGAAGCCACATTTGATTCCTTACTCTAACTATTTGCCAGCTGTTAATAAGCAATTCTTTTTCAGTAGTTCTCAGATTTGCCCTTTCTTCATTGCTACCGCTAAATTCAGCTAGCGAAGTCTCTGGTCACCCTCTGACTCAGTTCCTATAACCTTTACTTAATTGGCCTCCTCACTTTTATAGGGAAAGGATCTAACATTTGTCAAGCAGCAACTCTAAGCTAGGCAATGTATAGTTCCAACTGAATTCTCCCAGCAGCCCAGTAAAATATAATTTACTGGTATCATTTTCTCTACTTGAAACTGTCTCAGAGAGGTTAAATGCTTGCTTAGAAACACATATGTCGTAAATGGTAATGAGTCACACCAGGTTTTTGCTCTTTCCTCTACACCAAATTGCCTCTCACTACACCATGCTGCTTTCTATACTGCCCCCTCTCCATGCTATACGGACTGCGGCAGTGAGCGTCACCTCTGCTGCAAGTTTTGACCATGCCATTCCATTCATTAAAAATATGACTTCCTGTATTTTCTGATTATCAAAGTAATATATGACTGCTGAAGGAAATTTGTAAAATAAAAGTATTTCTGGCCAATTTCTTTTTGTATATAGAATTTATATAAATAACGGATATTATACTATATTAATATAAAGTTTGGTAACATTTTTACTCAGCATTATGTTGTACTTTCCTATATCAGTAATAAACTTCATTGTAAAAATAACTTAAGTATAATATTACATCCAGTGGATGTACTATAAATAATTTATCTCCCAATTGTTGATCATTTAGGTTGTTTCCAAGTTTTCACTATTATAAATAATGCTAAAGTGAAAGTCCTTATACATAAATCTTTGTGCACATTTCTGATTATTTCCTTAGGATAAATTCCTAGAAGTGGAATTACTGGGTCAAAGGGTATGAACATTTTTAAGACTCTTGATGCATATTGCCAAATTGCTTTCCAGAAAGGTTGTACCAATTTCCATTCCCTGCAGCAATGTATGAGAGTGCCCGTCTCACCGCCCCCTCGTCAACATTGAGTATTATCATTTTTTTAATCTTCAAAAAATGGTATTATGTTTTAATTTGCATTTATTTGATTACTAGTGAGATTGAACATTATTTTTGTATTATTAGCCATTCATATTTGTTCTGTGAATTGTCTGTTCTTTCCTTTTTTTTTTTCCTTATTTTTCTATTGGGGTCTTAGTGTTTCTAATTAATTTGTATGAGATCTTTATATAGTAGGGATATTAACATCCCATTAATTTTAAGACTCTTTACTGAATATCCCTGGATTACCTTACTGAATTTCCTCATTACTTCCCTATTTGCCCCTTGTCACCATATGGAAATAAATCTACTTAATCTCCCCTTTATCCAATTCTCTCATTCATATTTCTGAACCTTTTTCTTTCTTGTTGGTCTTCCAAACTATACCTTCTTTGTTAATCCTATGTAAAATAATGGGAATGAAGCTGAGATAGCTGACATTTTACCTCCTAGATATTTTTCAGCTCTCACTCCAAACATTTTTACTACTGTTGCTTTAAGTAATTTAAATGATTAGCTTGCCTAGTTAAATTTGTCTGTACGATTGTTCTGAGTTTGTCTCTATTGATGTAAGCTTCTAAATATTAGGAACTTTATGTAATATACTTTCTACAGCAATTCACACAGTACAGTATATAGATATATGCTTAAGTATTTTTGAGATGGAAGAATATCATAAAGTGGGCTTTTGAATATGTATGTTAAAAATATTTCTTAAGGACTCTGTTAATATAATTTTATTTTTGTTTTTCTTCCATCTCCTGTGTCAATTAAAAAAAGGAAGCAATAGAGGCCTTTAATGTTCCTAATAGTAGCAAATTCATCTTTATGCTGAGTACCAGAGCTGGAGGTCTTGGAATTAACTTGGCAAGTGCTGACGTGGTTATACTGTATGATTCAGACTGGAATCCACAGGTTGATCTACAAGCTATGGTTAGTAATCTTTAATGATGCCAGAAATTTATTTTAGCTAGGAATACTGTTGTTATTTATGCAGCACAGACGTAACTTATAAAAGGGCAACAACAATTTTTGGGAGGTTTTCTAGATGTTAAAATAGATTATCTTGGAAAACAAAGATACTGTGCTAATTACAAAAACAAAAAAGAAAACAGAAACACACACACCCCAAATCCAACTACAGCATTTATGTGTCTATTTTGGCATTTATCATGAAACAGAAATGTTTTCTCCCACTCCTGAATATTGAAAAGGACATGTACATATGTCTTAATGAAAAGGGTTAAAAAGTTAATGTATTGATATTAATTCTTTTGGATTACTAAATACATTAAAATCCTTAGCACTAAAATTGGGAGAGGTATGATTTCAACTTTTGTAATAAAACATTTGGGATGAGGAGGTAAAAAGGTAACAACGGAATATATTCCAGGAAAACATCTGATACCTAAGGACACCATTGGAAAATATCCTACCCTTTTTTCAAGAAAAATTTCAAGGAGCTATTTCTTTTATCTGTCATCATGCTGTCATTTACTGAATTAGAGGTACAACTTCTGTCAGTGTGACTCACATTTTGAGATAAAGAAAAGTAATTTCAGAAGTACAAAGATGCAAAATAGCTATGCACTCAAAATCCCAATAAATTATGGGATAATTTACTATCTTTGGAAGCAATTAAAGTCATACGTCAATGAGGCATGGCTTAGAAGTCCTTTTTAAAAATTTTATATATTTATATTTTTTGGTGCTGAAACCCGGGAGTGAACGCCCCACCTTCCTTTTTTTTATAACAGAATTAAAACATATTGACTATCAGGACATTTTAATTTTTTTTTAAGATTTTATTTATTTATTTGACAGAGATGTAGTGAGAGAGGGAACCCAAGCAGAGGGAGAATGGGAGAGGGAGAAGCAGGCTTCCCGCAGAGCAGGGAGCCCTATGTGGAGCTCGATCCCAGGACCCTGGGATCATGACCTGGGGAAAAGGCAGACGCTTAACGACTGAGCCACCCAGGCACCCCAAAAACTTGTTTTAAATTAGCTAGGAAACTTGATATTTCAAGAAGGTCTGATATGAAGGTTTTCATAAAGAATTCCCTTTCCTTATTAATATTCTTAAATATAAAGAACTCATGCAATTTGATTTTTTTTTAAGATTTTATTTATTTATTTGATAGAGACACAACGAAGAGGAAACACAAGCAGGGGGAGTGGGAGAGGAAGAAGCAGGCTTCCTGCAGAGCAGGAAGCCCGATGTGGGGCTCAATCCCAGCACCCTGGGATCATGACCTGAGCCTAAGGCAGATGCTTAAAGACTGAGCCACCCAGGCGCCCTGACATTTTAATTTTTTAATTTTTAAATTTTTTTAAAGATTTATTTGTATTTTTAGAGAGAGAGCAGGCCCACATGTGTGCACATGCACGAGTCAGGGGAGGGGCAGAGAGAGAGAATCGTCAAGCAGCCTGATGCAGGGCTCAGTCTCATGACCCATGAGATCATGACCTGAGCAGACATCAAGGGTTGGACACTTAGCTGACTGAACCACCCAGGTGCCCCAAGACATTTTTAAATCGAAATGCTTTTTTATCATTACTTTAGCATGGTACTGAGCTAGCTGTTTGATATGACTCAGTAGGAGTAAGCCCCAGTAAGTTACAGGGTTACTAAACTGGAAAACCTGTTGATAACACTTCATTTCCTTATAATTGTTAAGAGTATAGCTGATCTTTCATGACTTACTGATTTGAGTTTGAAATTTTAAATTTGTGTAGAGGTGTTGCGTTCTCATTCAGTGTACTTTGTTGAAATTGTTACTGAGCTCTAGTGTTTTTATATTTAGTTCAAGGGCTGTTTTGAATCTTGTTTCTTTGGTTTGTTTTTCTCAACTGCCCTCTTCCCTTCACCTGTTTGCTCTAGCAGCCTCTGTGTTTTAAAAACACTCCCCATAGCTGTTTTTGTATTATCAGAACTTGCCATCTGTCACCTTTACCAACCATAAACCATAGGACTAATTCTAGACCACTATATAGTAAGGATATTAATATGCCATTAATTTTTATTACCTTTTATTACACATCCCTGAATTGCCTCCATAAAAAGAAAGAACTGCTTGATTATGCAGACTTTTGCCACCATAGCAACCCTTGCTAACTACTTTGCCCCTCACAAAACTACTTGCTATTGTGGAAGATGTTTGCATTTAGTGGCTTAAAGTTGCTTAGAAAACTCCGTCTAGTCCTCATCTTAAAGGGGCTTTGGTTGTTGCCTTTCTGGAAGTTTTCTCTTACTGGTATATTATAATATTGGCAGATTTTTTTGGTCACAGGGACCTCTAGATATTCCATATTTAAAAAAGATTTATTTGAGAGAAAGAGAGCGTGCACAAGCGGGGGGCGGGGGGCGGAGCAGGAAGCCCAACATGGGGCTCGATCCTAGGACCCTGAGATCATGACCTGAGCCGAAGCCAGACGCTTAACTGACTGAGCCACCCAGGCGCCCCATAGATATTCTTAATATTCATTATCCTCCTTTAAAATGTGGCAGGTCTAGAGAGCTCAGAAACTAATTTTATATTTAGAATTTTATAGCATATGGTGGCTGTACTATATATTTTATCCAGAATACCCAATATCTTATATTAGGATTCTTTCTTTTAGGATCGAGCACATCGTATTGGTCAGAAGAAGCCAGTACGTGTGTTCCGTCTCATCACTGATAATACTGTTGAAGAAAGGATTGTAGAAAGAGCAGAGATAAAACTGAGACTTGACTCAATTGTTATACAACAAGGTATTTATACATGTAAAATAATTAGGTGGTTTTTTTTTTCCTCCAAAAACACATGCAGTTTTCTTTAAAGGACATTATTTTTATTTTTTTAAGATTTATTTATTTATTTTAGAGAGAGAGAGCAAGTGTGTGTGGGGAGGGGCAGAGGGAGACGGAGACAAGCAGACTCCCTGCTGACTGGGGAGCCCGATGTGGGTCTTGATTCCAGGACCCTGACATCATGATCTGATCTGAAATCAAGAGTTGGATGCTTAACCGACTGAGCCACCCAGGCACCCCAAGGAGATTACTTTTAAAGTTGACTAAAATTTGCAAACTTACAGGAAAAAAGTCAGTTTTTTAAAAAAAGTGTTAATTTAAATCCATTTAATTTAAAGCCTTGCATTCAATATATGGAATAGATAGTTAAACATCAGTAGTTTATGGTTGAATGCCAGTGGCATGTCTTCTCAAGTACCTGATATTATTTAGCAGTTAAAATGTCTAGTTAAAAATTTTTTTAAAGATTTAAGACTTTATTTATGAGAGGGAGCACACATGCACACGTGGGGGGGGTGGGAAGGGCAGAGGGAGAGGGAGAAGCAGGTAGGAGCCTGATGGACATGGGGCTCTATCCCAGGACTCTGGGATCATGATCTGAGCTGAAGGCAGACACTTACTGACTGAGCCACCCAGGCGCCCCTAAAAAATTTTTATACACATATTAGAGAGTGCCTGTTGATAGAAGGAAATTTGATCTGAAAAATGACCTTTGAAAATGAAAATATGTTTCTGTTCTTCTGAGTTTTAACTGAATTTTACGGAAGGACACTCATATTGAAATAGAAGGTATGGTAGAAGAAAAACTTGTAGGTGTGTTCATTAACATAACTTTAAAGCTCACTAATTTTCTGTGCTTTTAAAGCTTTGCTTACAGTTAAATGTGGTAGTGTCTGATTAGAACTATTATGTTGTGCTTTCTATGGAATATAATTGAATATATACAACTTTTATTTTTATTATTAGGAAGACTCATTGACCAACAGTCTAACAAGCTGGCAAAAGAGGAAATGTTGCAAATGATACGTCATGGAGCCACCCATGTTTTTGCTTCTAAAGAAAGTGAGCTGACAGATGAAGACATTACAACTCTTCTGGAAAGAGGGGAAAAGAAGGTTAGTTAAAATGACATTTGTTTTCATGATGAATTGCTTTAAAAATCAACGTATTTCAGCATGCTTAATTGGATTTGTGTTGTTTCAAATGCATGTTTCAAATGACTCATGTTCTCTCTAAGGATTTGTAGATTTATATCCAGGGGTAGTTTAGGGTTTTTTAGTTTAATTTTTGGTAAGAAAGACTAAGAACTAGAGTTTAAAATTGAGTGACCTTATATTTTATGTTTATTGAAAATAATGTTGGTATTACTTAAAAGCCAAATAAATTTCATGTTCAATCACATATCAGGACTACATTTTTGCAACCTTTTTCTTACACTTGATAACATTGCATTAACTGAAAATCTTTTGTGAACATTTCATGAAATATTAAAGCATTATTTGTTAAAGTATAATAAACTATTTCAGAATATTGCAATTTTGTGTTGAATTTACTTTTTTTTTTTTTACAAATTATTTTAGATAATTTCAAACATAAGTAAAAGTAGACAGAAATTATATGACTACATCTTCAGGGATAAAAGATTTTAAAGAAAGCCTAATTGAGAATACTTGAATAACCATTTAAGTATTTAAAATACTTGGAGCAAGTTAAATTTATATTCATTTAACGTTAGCCTTGCATTCTTACCTTGTAAATTAACAGATTGGATATTTCATGTCAAACCTGACTTTTAAAAAGATAGAGAACCCACAGATTTTTGTAAGTAATTCAGTGATAACTTGCTAATTTCAATGCATTGAACTGTAGACTGCAGAGATGAATGAACGCTTGCAGAAAATGGGAGAGTCTTCTCTGAGAAATTTTAGAATGGACACTGAACAAAGTTTGTACAAGTTTGAAGGAGAAGATTATAGAGAAAAACAGAAGGTAACTTTTTACCCTCAGCCATTAGACTCTCAAATTAGCATTTCTCCCCATAACCATTATTAAAAAACACTGACGGGGCATCTGGCTGTCTCAGTCGGTAGAACATGTGTGACTCTTGATCTTGGGGTTGTGAGTTCAAGCCCCATGTTGGGTGTAGGGGTTATTTAAAAAAATAGATAAAATTAAAACAATAATAAAATTAAAAAAACCCCCACTGGCACTTACCTATTACAGTGCTCTGCTGTGGAGCGAAATTTGATGTAGGTCAGATCTCATGCAATTGCTATCTTTAATAAATTTTGCTGGATAAAGATGATGATGATGATTACCAGCATCCTCCTCATCATTTTTGCTGCTGTTGTTGCTGTTATTACTGTTTTTGAGAAGCAGTGTAGGATTGTGGTGGAATTCCTGGATTTTGATGCTGAAATCCCAACTGTATTACTAATTAAGTGACTTTGGGTACTGATTTTTCTCCACTATCAAATGTCCATACACTGCATGGACAGCAAAGGTCCTTTGAGGAAATGGGAGTTTTATTTATTTTGGTTGAAATTATGGCTGTAATTAAAAATTTTAAATTTGAAATGACTTTAGACTTTATTACAATAAAGTACAGAGTTCACATATATCTTTCACCCAGCTTCCCCTAATGTTAACAATTTACATAATCAGAGTACATTTATCAAATTAACACGTTTTCTCCCTAAGTTCTTTCCCTGTTCCAGGGGATACAATCCAGGATCTCACACTGCAATTTAAAAAAAACAGCTTTATTATGGGGTGCCTGGGTGGCTCAGTCGTTAAGCGTCTGCCGTCGGCTCAGGTCATGGTCCCAGGGTCCTGGGATCGAGCCCTGCATCGGGCCCCCTGCTCCGCAGGAGGCTTGCTTCTCCCTCTCCTACTTCCCCTGCTTGTATTCCCTCTCTTGCTATCTCTCTCTGTCAAATAAATAAATAAAATCTTTTAAAAAAATAGAAAAAGGCTTTATTTTTAAGAGCAGTTTTAGATTCACAACAAAATAAAGTGGAAAATAGAGAGTTCCCATACCTACCTACTCCAAATAAACATAACTACTACACTATTAATATCCCACATCAGAGTGGTACATTTGTTACAACTGAACCTACATTGACACATCATTATCATCCAAAGCCCATCTTTTATGTTAAGGTTCACTTTTGGTATTGTACATTCTGTGGGTTTGGATAAATGTGTAATGACATGTATCCACCATTATAGTATCATCCAGAATAGTGTTACTGCCCTAAAAAGTTCTCTGTGCTCTGCCTATTCATTTCTTTCTATAGCCACTGGCAACAAGTAATCTTTATACTAGCTCCATAGTTTTGCTTTTTCCAGACTATCATATAGTTGGAATAATACAGTATGTGGCCTTTTCAGATTGGCTTCTTTCACTTAGCCGTATGCATTTAAGGTACCTTCATGTTTTTTCATGGTTTGATAGCTCATTTCTTTTTAGTGCTGAGTAATACTCTGTTGTCTGGATGTATCACAATTTATTTATTCATTCATCTACTGAAGGACGTCTTGGTTGTCTCCAAGTTTTGGCCATTATGAATAAAGCTGTCATAAAAATCCATGTGCAGGTTTTGGGGTGGACATAGATTTTCAACTCCTTTGGGTAGATGCCAAGGATCATGATTGCTGGAGCGTGTGATAAGCTAATGTTTAGTTTTGTAAGAAGCTGCCAACCCTTCTTCCAAAGTGGCCATACCATTTTGCATTCTCATGAGCAATGAATGAGAATTCTGTTGCTCCACATTCTCACTAGCATTTGGTGTTGTCAGTGTTCTGGATTTTGGCCATTCTAATAGGTGTGTAGTGGTATCTCGTTCTAATTTGCATTTCACTGACATAAGATGTTGAGCATCTTTTCATTTGCTTATTTCCATCTGTATGTCTTCTTTGGCGAGGCATCTGTTCAGGACTTTTGCCTATTTTTAAAATCAGGTTGTTTTCTTATTGTTGAATTTTAAGAGTTCTTTGTATATTTTGGATAACAGTCCTTTATAAGATGTGTTTTGCAAATATTTTCTGTCATTTTGTGACATTCTCTTGACCCACAATGTGTTTTTTTTTTGTTTTGTTTTGTTTTTTTGCTGTGTCTTCCTAGGCTCTTTTAATCTGTGTTAGTTCTCAGTCTTCCTTTGTCTTTCACGGTCTTTACACTTTTGAAGAGTATTGGTCAGTTATTTTGTAGTTTGTCTCTCATTTTGGGTTTGTCTGACATTGTCTCATGATTGGCCTGAGGTTATGTATTTTTTGGCAAGAATTGCATGGCAGGGATGTTAAGTCTTCAGTACATCTTACCAGGGAATATAAGATGTTGTTGTGTTGTATTACAGGAAATAGTAACCTTGATCACTTAGTTGAGGTGGTGTCTGCTGGGTTTCTTCACTGCAGAGTTACCATTTTTCCCTTTGTATTTGATAAATATCTTGGGGAATATATTCCTTAAACATATACCCACTGATTTTAGCATGTATTGGTGGCATTTGCCTGCAACAGTTATTGTTGTAGTTTTTGCCTGATAGTAATTTTGTATTTCTTTCATTCCACCTACATTTATTAACTGGGATTTTTCCGTAAGGAAGACCTGTCTCTTCTCATTTATTTTATACTCATTTATATCAGCATGGGCTCATGGATATTTATTTTATTTTTTGAGTTATAATACAATTTTATCATTGTTTTGTTTGCCAAAATTGTTCTATAAAGCTGTTATATTTTTAACTCACAGAAATGAATTTTGTTAGAATAAGAGCTTATTTTTGGATATTGATTTTACTGAAGAATGAAAGGTGAGCCATTTTAGTTCGCGGTGCAACTAGTATGCTGATAATGCTTTGTTGCTATCATTATTTTTGGTAGTTTTTAGTGTCTTGACTTACATCTATTTGGTTGTTCTATCTATAACCTTAATTTAGACTGCTTATGTTTTATTCTGATGAGATAAACATGATGACTTGCATGAATAAGGTGGAAATTGTTTTTGAGATCTCATTGTGTGATACAAATTTTTTAAATTTTACAATTATTTCTGTGGGCTTATTGGTATTAAGAGTATTTTATAAAGTGGAAAAATATTAAACAGTGAGGAGTCTAAATATCAGTGGAACTTCTAATCTACATCCTTAGAGTAAAATTAGACTTAGTAAAATATTTGTCTATGTCTAATATAGCAGGTTTCCTGTGCTTCCAATTCTAGTGAAATAATGTACAAATATAGAAGAATTTTAGTAATAATTATGATTAGTCATATTTTTATAATTGAATGACAAAAATCAGATTTTAAAAATATTCTGACTTGACATTATCTCTTATTTCTGGCTTTTCATATTTTTTAGATAGGTTCTTAAAATAGGTTCCAATTATCCTTTGAAGAGAATTGAGAACCTACAAAAATATTGTTTATATGTAAATCATGGGAATTACACAATGAGGTAGATTTTCATATATGATTTGTTGAACCAGCATTACTTTACAACCATACCTGGGAAATTAAGTCATAATGACTGACATTGATCCTAAAGAAATTAACCTGAATTAGTTTGTATTAATGCACTCTTACCTAAAACAAACGAATTCAGCATGATTTAGTGTATTTGAAAGTTTGGGAATAGGCCCTTAATACTTATTCCAAATTTGGATACCTAGACCTGCGTATAAGTATGGGTTAAATGGCCAATACGTTACTTTTGACTAAGTTAAGTTAAATTATTATTGATTTATTTTCATTCCAATTGGGACAAATAACATATTGGTTATTTATAAAATATCTTTTCTTTTCTTTTTTTTTTTTTTTTAAAGATTTTTTATTTATTTGAGAGAGAGAGAATGAGAGATAGAGAGCACAAGTGGGAGGAGGGTCAGAGGGAGAAACAAGACTCCCCGCTGAGCAGGGAGCTGAGCAGGGAGCCCGATGTGGGACTCGATCCCGGGACTCCAAGATCATGACCTGAGCCGAAGGCAGTCGCTTAACCAACTGAGCCACCCAGGCGCCCCAAATATCTTTTCAATTACTATCCTCTCACATTAATTCATTTGAGGGGGGAAACAAAACTACTTTTAGAGGTTTGAATATTTTTTATTTTATGTAAACTCACATTATACTGTCTATATCTCATAGACTCTTAGAGTTAAAAGAAACTTAAAGGTCATTTAGTCTAACCTTTTTGTAATTAAGAAATCCCATCTGTAGCATGTAGGGCAGTTATCCAGCCTCTATTTAAATGTGGTCGTATTGGGAATCATACTCCTCTTGGGAGAGTTCATTTCACAATTTTATATTTTTTGGTTCTCAGAAAACTACTTATTTGACTTACAAGCTCCTTGATGGAAGAGATTATTCATCTTTGTATCCCTGACACTGACTTGTAAATAATACAATAGGTACTTAAGATATATTTGTTAAATTACATCGAGTAGCAATCTACTTTCCACATTGGTTTTTTTTTTTTTAAAGATTTTATTTATTTGACAGAGACACAGCGAGAGAGGGAACACAAGCAGGGGGAGTGGGAGAGGGAGAAGCAGGCTTCCCGCGGAGCAGGGAGCCCCATGCAGGGCTTGATCCCAGGACCCTGGCATCATGACCTGAGCTGAAGGCAGACACTTAACGACTGAGCCACCCAGGCACCCCTCCACATTGGTTAACCTTATGGATCAACTGAGACTTGTGTTCTTTTCTAGTTGATAGACTTTTACGTATGTGAATACTACCATTATGTCTGTCTTTAGTCTTTACTTCTTTGGACACTGTGAGAGTTTGTAGATCCCTAACCATCCTACTCATCTTAGCTTATCATCCACTCTTAAACTGTGATGCTAAAGTTGGAGCTCCATCCTTAGGTAAGATCAAATAGAGTGGGATCATTAATGGTAGATTAATGGCCTCTTTTGTGTTCAGGCACTAGGATAGGCACTGTGAAATCAAGAAAAATACCTGAACTGGAAAACCATCCCTATAGACTCCAGAGTTTTGTATTTGTCAGTTTGGCCTATTGGCTTTTAAATTGTATTTTCTAGCTGATATTGGGGTAAAGTTTTTTTTTTTTTTAAAGATTTTATTTATTTAATTGACAGAGAGAGAGAGACAGAGAGAGAGGGAACACAAGCAGGGGGAGTGGGAGAGGGAGAAGCAGGCTTCCTGCCGAGCAGGGAGCCCGATGCGGGGCTCGATCCCAGGACTCCAGGATCATGACCTGAGCCGAAGGCAGTCGCTTAACCAACTGAGCCACCCAGGCGCCCCAGTTTTTTTTTTTTTAAAGATTTTATTTATTTATTTGACAGAGAGAGAGACAGCTAGAGAGGGAACACAAGCAGCAGGAGCAGGAGAGGGAGAAGCAGGCTCCCCGCTGAGCAGGGAGCGGGGGGGGGGGGGGGGGGGGGGCTCAATCCCGGGACCTGGGATCCTGGCCTGAGCCAAAGGCAGACACTTAACGACTGAGCCACCCAGGCGCCCCCTGGGGTAGAGTTTTGTAATGCTACCTAATCCTAATCATTGTTCACCCAACTTTGGTGTTTAATAATAATTTAGGTTCAACTCCTGGCAGTTTATCTAATGCCTTAACTCATGCGGTCACATTTAATTCTCAAGGTAGATATTATTCTTCCCACTTCACAGAGGGAGGAATTAATTTTCCCCATTACACAACTGGTACAGTGGCAGAACCTGGTTTCAAATTCAGGTCTTTTCTGATTCCACTGACTTTTCCCACCGCTACCTTACCAAGGCCTTACTTCATTTTAAAATTTCTCTTGATTTGAAGGGATATATGCCTGTCATGTTGATATTCATCATTTACCCCTTTCAGCTACTTTCTAATTCATACACTTGACACAGTTACCAGAATCATTGTTAGTCTTCTATATTAGATACTATTTATTTCAACATAAAATACTAACCAGATTGTGCAAATTCTTCTCACTTACCAAGGAAGAACTAAGTTTTTAAATAACAACTAAACTTGCTTATTACAAAAAAAGAAAACAAAAGCATCCTTGCACCTAAACTTGGCATATACAATGCAAGGGTTTGGAACTTGGGACATATAATTGTGACTTCTAAAGTGCAAGTTTTGCTTCTTCCAAATGGCTTTAGTTTTCTCATGCTTCTGCAACCTCGATGTGTTTGATTTTTAAAAACATTTTGGAATAATTAAATTCCTTGTTTTTGTATATAGCTTGGGATGGTGGAATGGATTGAACCTCCTAAACGAGAACGCAAAGCAAACTACGCAGTGGATGCGTACTTTAGAGAGGCTTTACGTGTCAGCGAGCCAAAGGTTCCAAAGGTAAAACATGAGGCCAGTTTTTATGTCCTATAGCTGAATTCTCTTGTAACATGGTCTGTGACTTAGATTGATTTGTATCAGTGCAACATTACAGCCCTTAAGATAGAACAATGATGTAGAAAAGTACTTGATGTGGCCCCACCATATAAAGGGATTCCATTGTATTTATGTTTCTTTATATAAAAAATAGGAAAAGAAGTATCTTCACTTCATGTACTGAAAACAAGTATGTATGTAATGCACTTTTCTCCCATAGGCTCCAAGACCTCCAAAGCAGCCAAATGTTCAGGATTTTCAGTTTTTCCCACCACGTTTATTTGAGCTCCTGGAAAAGGAAATTCTTTATTATAGGAAGACAATAGGCTATAAGGTAATTTTTCAAGTTTTTATTTATTTAACTTTTTATTTTATAAAGTTTTTAGATTAGATTTAAGCTAATATAATCTATTAAACCAGACTGGAAATCATTCCATTTTAATGTGAGAGAACATAAAAGTAAATCAAAATAGTGGTGTTTCTAAAACCAAAGAGGAGGTTTAACTAGAAGTCAAGCATCAAACTACCAAATCACCAGTAGGATCATCACGAAATGGGATTAATGGAGAATTATCCTATTTCAAAAATAGTGATAATAATGTATATTATCTTAATAATGCTAAATGTTTGAGTGGTGAAAGAATATGTAGAAAGAACAATAGGCATATGTTTAATTAGAAGTGAATATATGATAGGTGACAGGAAGTTTTTTTTTTTGGCATTTATTTTTTTATTGTTATGTTAATCACCATATATTACGTGACAGGAAGTTTTTAATCATTTTCCTTAATATGACCAAGGAATAGTACTTTTGTATTTATTGTTCTTTGGTTGATGAAAGCCCTATTGGTAGTTATTTGGTTGTTGCCACTTAGGTGTTAATGATAAATGTGATAATGAATTCTAACATTTTAAAATGATCTTTTGGAAATAAAGATTCTTATTTATATAGGTAGATAGGAACCCATTTTTAGTGAGGGAAATGTTTGTCACCCTAAAGCTATCACACTGACAGATTAAGCCTACCTAGTTATTTCTATATGCTGAAACTGACTTTTCAGTGAATGGAAAGGGATGACCAAAGCTGTAAAATTAGTATAAGTAGTATAAGCAAAATTATAAAAATATTAATAATATTGTAATTTTATGAAGTTTTCTGTTTTATGAATTTGAAGCTGTGTTTTAAAATTTATTTTGTGAACCTTTGTCACAAGTGGAACTATGCCCAATTATTTTGATTAGTAGCTGTAATGTGCCTAGAAAAGCTTCATGTATATAAGGTACTTAGTTCATTTGTATTTTGGAACTAAAGTGGATCTCTAGAGTGTTTGTACTATTTGTCCAGAGTGAGAGTATTACCATTTGAAATGGAGCAAAAAAGGGTTTGCTTGCTATTTATGTACCAAAGTTCAACATATATGAACAAGAACAAGAAACTGACAGTGAATATAAGTAGTTATAATCTGGTTAGGGAAATATGATTACATTTGAATGTATTTAACCAACATGACTGGATAAAATCTGTCTTAGGAAGTTGTCAAAGAGTAAAAGTACCATGGTTGAACATTCAGACCAGGAATAAAATCAGTTTCAAAGAAGGTGAAAATGGTAATATACCAGAAGAAACAGGAAATTGTAGATCCAAAATAAAAATGAAGATAGTAAAATTAATAAAGAAGTCATATTTCATGAGGTAAACAAATATATATATTATCTCACTAAAAGTTAAAATAATTTTAGGTTTGGATCATTGTTTTGTTACTTTTGTGGAGTGTTTTTAGTGAGACTTGAAAATTAGCTGAAATGTTAAGCCCAGTTAGTAATCAACCAAATATCGGTGTAGAGCATTCTATAATTTATGAAATGCTTTATCACATACTTCATTTGATTTCTAACAGCCATGTGAGATAGGTGTTATTATCACCTCCATATAAGAGGTGAGGAGACTGAAGTTCAGAGAGGTTAAAAGACTCTTTCAAGGTCACATAGCTAACAGAGTTGCCAGAGGTGCTGGTCTCCATCCCAGGTTCCCAATGTTCAAATGCTATGCTCTTTCCACTCAGACATTCTGCGCTATTTCTGCATGTGACATAACCCTGCTGCTTTTTGCAGCCCTAAATAAGGACTGTGTTTATGGTGGTGTGACATGTTGTTTGGGAGGGGAGCCAAGTGGTAGTCAAATAGCAGCAATAAAAAAAATCCTCTCTGCCAATATAACTGTTTATGCTCCTTCTTTGGAGATCCTGAGATTCTGTTCCCTACGATAATACAGCGCTCACCACATCCTCGCCACAGCTCTGGTTTTAATGCAAGCCGTGCCTTTCATTACAGGCAGTTTGTGGTTAGGGGTGAGGTCCCATAATCACAGCTGGGTGGTGGCCAACTGGAAGGAGATGGAGGAGAGAGAAATCTTAGAAGAGGGAGGAATGAAGGGACAGCTGCAAAGGGTGACAAGAAGGAGGCAGGTGGAAGAAGAGAGGACAGGGATGAATGAGAGGGAAGACGGCATGGAATCCATGCTCTGGCACCTTACTCTTTTCTTTTCCTCGCCTCCCAGAGATCCATGACAGGAGAAGGGAGTATGAGGGCTGTTTTTCACTTAATCCATACTTGCTGAGTATTCCTCTGTGTCAGGTCCTAGGCCATGCAATGGTGATAAAGTAATGAAGAAGACAGACAAGGTCCCTCAGTGCACGGAACTTGTGTTCTAATGGAGGAGACAGATATTAAGCTGATGCCACAGAGTAATGACATTATTTGTTTTCTGTGCTTACAGAGGGTGCTACGAGGGAGCATGACAGTGCCTATCTAATGTGGATTGGGAGGTCAGGGAGATGGTCCCTAAGGCAGTGTTATTACATTGAGATCAGAGAGACACACAGGAATTAGTCAAGGGAAGTGTGGGAGAGGAGCTCAGGCAGGGAAACCATAGGTACAGAGGTGTTGCAATAGGAAGGACGCCGGCCCCTTCGGAAACTGAAGGCAGGCCAGTGTTGGTAAGGAGAGGGGCGAGATGAAGTTGGTGAGTGAGTAGTCAGATCATGTGGACCGCTGAACAGTAATTGTAGGTCACATTAATTAGGTTGAACTTTAGCTTTAGAGCAAAGGAAAACCACTGAGGTGTTTTTAAGGCAGAGGAATGGGTGGGTCCTTACTTGTGTTGCTTTCTGTTCTAAGTTCTTTCAAAAGATCAGCTCATTATCCTCATTACAGCCCTGAAACTACATCCCTGTTTTATAGATGGGGAAACTGAGGCACATAGAGGTCGAGTAATTTGCCTTGGGTCAAACAACTTTTAAATGGTAGAGTATGATCAGATTTACATTTTTAAAAGATCCCTCTGGCTGCAATACAGAGAATGATGAGTTTATCTAGGGAAACCAGCCAGGAGGCTGTTGAAGTGTGAAAAGATGAGAGAAGATGGGTGGCTTGGAGTATGGTGGTGTGGTGGTGATGGTGGAAGGAAAATCCATCCCCTACCACTCTACTAGCCTTGTACTCTCTTTAGCCTCATTTTGGATTGTCTTAGTATCATCTTAAGACTTGCCTTGTCCTCCATATATATGCATATTTAGCTGAGGATTTATGAGACAAATAAGAGTACATTCTGGATGTTGGCTCTTTCTGAACCTTGTCTCTTCCATTCTTTACCAGGGGATGCAGACCTGAGCTAAGGTGGGTGCTTTAATTAGGTAGATGTTTGAATTCAGAGTATAGACAGATGAGCGTGGCATACTAGTCATCTGCTTTAAAGCTGTTTTTTTTTTTAGGGATGTTGTCATATTGATAACTGTTATACATATCTTCTCGAAGATACCTAGCATTGTTTTTTCTCCCCCTATAGCTCCAGAAAACTCACGAAAGCCACAAAGTGAGTGGAACAATAGTTTATTCTCAGTTGAACAGATTGCTACAGTGCAGTTACCTGGTATTCTCTATGCATAGTTAGGTTCTCAGAAAGGGACTCCTTTCCCCGCTCTTCTGCTTAAAGGATTACTAGCTCAAGGGAGAGAGGTGTAGTCTTATAGCTGGGAGTGTTATGGTGCATGGTACCATGCACCATGGGGCTCAGTACTTTTTTTAAAAAAGATTTTATTTTCACTTATTTGAGAGAGAGAGAGAGAGAGAGCGCGTGCGCGCGCGCACACACACACACACACACACACACACACACACGAGTGGGGGGTGGGGAGGGGCAGAGGGAGAGGGAGAAGCAGATTCCCTGCTGAGCAGGGAGCCTGACAAAGGGCTCCATTCCAGGACACCAAGATCATGACCTGAGCCAAAGGCAGACGCTTAACCAACTGAGCCAGCTAGGCACCCTGGGCTCAGTACTTTTGAAGCAGTTGGTAAAGAGCATTTTTCTCCAGAGCCTGCTTATTTGCATTTTTATTTTCTATTTTGTTTTCCCCCCTGATATTTAGCACAACAAGTCACAACTATATTGCTCATGATAAGATCTGCAATTAAAGAGTTTTGTTTTATTTGAGGCTGAGAAGTTTGTTTGTTTTGCCCTAACCAGTTGGTGGATAGCAGTGCATTATGCGTCAATTCTCCCTGCTGTCTAAGCTTTGACTTTGTTGCAAGTTAGACACATTCAGAAGTTTTATTGCTCTTGCAACTTAAGAGTTACTTAATGTATTTAATCATTGTGTTCCCTGAAATCTTTCTATTGGAGGAGGATGGCTTAATTGAAATTTCAGTTGCAGAACTAAAAAAAATCCAGAGGATCTAGAAGTCCCATTGAGTCTAAGACCTGGAGTGAAAGACTTGCTGTATTTGAAGCTGAAGAAAGCTGTAGAATATTCTAACACCTATCTTCAATAAAAAATTCTTTAGGGACACATATAAACATTTGACAAATGGAGGAAGTTCCATAATCTTTGTGAGCTTTGGTAATGTGCCATTGTGAGCCACCTGTTTGCAGTGGTGGAACAGTACAGTGTGCGGATTTCAGTTTGTGTGCTGCCACATTTAATTTATTTTTCCATGTTTCTACGAAATGTTTGCTTAAAACTTGTTCTAAGTTTTAACATCGTTGATGTCTAACATCATTAAGATGTTTCCTTTTGAAAGATAACTGATTAAATTGTGGCTGTATTAAGTGTTACTGGGGGCCATCAGTAAGACATACAGTATGAATACTTGAGATAGCTTCTAGGTATCTCTTTAGTGTTGTTGGTCCACACTTTGTCTACTTAATTCTTATGTAGCGCTTTGAAATCACTCCAGGAAGTTTAATGCCGATAAGAACCTCATGAAGTAAAAAATGAATAGCTTTTTTTTTTAAGATTTTATTTATTTATTTGAGAGAGAGAGAATGAGATATAGAGAGCACGAGAGGGAAGAGGGTCAGAGGGAGAAGCAGACTCCCTGCTGAGCAGGGAGCCCGATGTGGGACTCGATCCCGGGACTCCAGGATTATGACCTGAGCCGAAGGCAGTCGCTTAACCAACTGAGCCACCCAGGTGCCCAAAAATGAATAGCTTTTAAAAATGATGAATATTAAGGAGTTTTTTTTTCTTGTGGGAGGAGATAAAGGAATGTAGGAATTTTGAGTCATTTCTAATTCTAGAAATTTTAGCAGTTATGTATTTGAGTTAAAATAGTAAACAACATTGATAAAGTCATTCTAAAGTTTTGCTGTATTAAAAATATGAGCAGTGGATGTGGAAGAAGTAGTCTGCCATGGAGCCTAAGATCTAATGGTATAATATAGTATTATGATTTTGCTTTTATTAAAGTTCAAGGGGAAATTTTTAGTACTGGGGATATCTGCATAGAATAAATCGTTTATTTTGTGTAGGTATGTTTCCAGGTGCATTTCCATTTTCTGGCATAAAATTCAGTGTTTATGAAATACTTTGTTAAAATATGATTTGTTGGACATGGAATATTTGAAGCTATTTGATAGAGAAATATCAAGGTTAGAGAGGTTTTTCTTCATTTAAAATTGAAATTTGAAGCCAGAGTAATTTCATATACCAACAAAGGTCTGTTAAACTTCTAAAGCTATACCTGTAATTTTTTCCAAACATTTTGTTATGAAAAAATTGTAAACATACAAAAATATTGAAATAATTGTACAGTGAAATCTATATACACACTGCATATATTCTCCAATTTACATCTTACTGTATTTACTTTATCATCTCTTTGTCCATTTGTCCAGCCTCTAGCAAATGGATATCCAACTTTTTTTTTAAAGATTTTATTTATTTATTTGAGAGAGCGAGAGAGAGCGAGAGAGAGAAAGTATGAGCGCAGGGAGGGTCAGAGGGAGAAGCAGATGCTGCTGAGCGGGGAAACCTGATGCAGGACTTGATCCTGGGACTCTGGGATCATGACCTGAGCCGAAGGCAGACACCCAACCAACTGAGCCACCCAGACGCCCCGTCCAACTTTTTTTTATGCATTTCAGAGTTGCAGATAAAAGTATATTTCACCCAGAAACACTTCAACGTGCTTGTCATTAGCCAGAGTTCAATATTTATTTGATTCCTTTTTTAAGGTAAAATTTGCATACAATGAAATGTATAAATCTTAAGTGTTTCATTCAATGTATTTTGACAAATGTATATGCTGACATAACTGAAACTTCTATAAAGATCTAGGACATTTCTGTCACCCCAGGAAGTGCCTCTTCCCAGTCAGTATCTATATCAATATCAATATCCTGCTCCCCAGAGACAACCACTGTTCTGGTATTATTTTCCTTCATAGATTAGTTTCTTCCCTAGAATTTCACATAAATGGAATCATACATTATGTGTAAGGTGTCTTTCCCTTAGCATAATGTTTTTGAGATGCATTCAAGTCCTAACTATCAGTGGCTCATTCCTTTTTATTGCTGAGTACTATTCCATTGTAAGGATATACTGCAGTTTGCTTATCCATTCTCATGTTGGTGGACATCTAGGCTGTTTTCTGGTTTTTGGCTATTATGAGTAAAGCTGCTGAGAACATTTTTGAAAGGTCTTTGTATAGATAGGTATATTTGGAATGGAATTGCTGGTGTGCTTCTAATTTAAAAATTGAATTTAGCTATTGAAAAAGTTCTCCAAAAAAATAAATATAAAAGATAAAAGTTATTTTTATTTTTTTAAAGATTTTATTTATTTATTTATTTGGTAGATAGAGAGCACAAGTAGGCAGAGCAGCAGGCAGAGGGAGAGGGAGAAACAGGCTTTCCACTGAGCAGGGAACCCAATGCAGGGCTTGATCCCAGGACCCTGGGATCATGACCTGAGCTGAAGGCAGATGCTTAACTGACTAAGTCACCCAGGCGCCCTGATAAAAGTTATTTTTAATCATGCTTATCACTGGACTACATTTCATTTTTAATTTATACCTTCTTTTCCATTTCCATTTGTTACCATCCTGGGCCAGGTGATCATACCTCATTTCTAGATTATGACCATTCTGCTGGTTCTCTTACCTCTGGTTGCTTCCCTGCTTAAATCCATCTAGCACAAAGCTTACAAGTGTAAACACTGCGTTTTGACACGTTCTTCTCTTATTGAAAAATCTCTAGTGGTTGTTGTTGTCTACTGTATAGATTTTTCTTTTTTCTTTACTTAGGCTCCATGCCCAGCGTGGGGCCCAGTGTAGGACTTGAACTCATAACCCTGAGATCAAGACCTGAGCTGAGATCAAGAGTCAGATGCTTAACTGACTGAGCCACTGAGACGCCCCACTACTGTGTAATTTCAAAAGCCCTTGTAAATCTATCTCAACCTGGCCTTGTTTCTTACTCCTTTTTAACATAAACCCTATATGGTCCTTCCTGGCTTTGCTCATATTGTTCCAGCCTAGAATGTTGTTTCTCTCTTCTTCTCCATTTCCCCAAATCCTTAGAATTCAAAATTCCACAACTAGGTTGTGAGCTTCCTGTAGGCAAGGACCATGTCTGCTGCTTTTATATTCCACTGAATACCTATCATAGTGCTATGGACATAATAGACATTTAGTCAGTACTTATTAATTTGATTGTGTGGTACTGATGATTGTAAATGAACGTGTTTTTTCAGTAATTGTTTTAAACCTAGTTATTAGGGTTTATATTTAAAAAACTATTGGATGCAATCGTTTTAAAAAATATTTATTTTTAAGTTACAATTATTGTTTCAAACTGTGAAATATGTGTAAGAATTAGGAAAATGTACTCTGATATGTATTATAATTACATTGTAGTAAAACCATGACTATCTGATATCCCTAGGGAATGAGTTGTTTGTGGTAGGTGTGCATATCAAACAGTGGAAGGCTTAGTGTCAGCCCTTTTCATGTTTAATGGAATGCTGCAAAATGTACCACACATGTTATGTACCTGCTATCTTAAATCAGGGTGCTACATTGTTACTGCAGGTGTACATAGAAATGGTGTGAGGCAATGGCCAACAGACACATGAAAAAGTGCTCAACATCGCTTGGCATCAGGGAAATCCAAATCAAAACCTCAATGAGATATCACCTCACACCAGTCAGAATGGCTAAAATCAACAAGTCAGGAAACGACAGATGTTGGCGGGGATGTGGAGAAAGGGGAACCCTCCTACACTGTTGGTGGGAATGCAAGCTGGTGCAACCACTCTGGAAAACAGTATGGAGGTTCCTCAAACAGTTGAAAATAGAGCTACCATACGATCCAGCAATTGCACTACTGGGTATTTACCCCAAAGATACAAATGTAGGGATCCGAAGGGGTACGTGCACCCCAATGTTTATAGCAGCAATGTCCACAATAGCCAAACTGTGGAAAGAGCCAAGATGTCCATCGACAGATGAATGGATAAAGAAGTGGTATATATACACAGTGGAATATTATGCAGCCATCAAAAGGAATTGAGATCTTGCCATTTGCAACGATGTGGATGGAACTAGAGGGTGTTATGCTGAGTGAAATAAGTCAATCAGAGAAAGACATGTATCATATGACCTCACTGATATGAGGAATTCTTAATCTCAGGAAACAAACTGAAGGTTGCTGGAGTGGTGGGGCGTGTAAGGGATGGGGTGGCTGGGTGATAGACATTGGGGAGGGTATGTGCTATGGTGAGTGCTGTGAATTGTGCAAGACTGTTGAATCACAGATCTGTACTTCTGAAACAAATAATGCAATATATGTTAAGAAAAAAGAAGAAGATAGCAGGAGGGGAAGAATGAAGGGGAGTAAGTCGGACGGGGAGACGAACCAGGAAAGACGATGGACTCTGAAAACCAAATCAAGGGTCCAAGGGGGAGGGGGGTGGGGGGATGGGTTAGCCTGGTGATGGGTATTAAAGAGGGCACATTCTGCGTGGAGCACTGGGTGTTATGCACAAACAATGAATCATGGAACACTGCATCAAAAACTAATGATGTAATGTATGGTGATTAACATAACAATAAAAAAAGAAATGGTGTGAGGCTTTGGCCTGAGTGACTTAGTTTGTCACTCCATACAATGAATGCTGCTCTGTATTGCTGAACTGTACTGGTTGTCTATGTTCATTGTGACACATGGAACATAGGGGCCACAGCTTTTAGATACAGGTGAATGGCTGACTGCTTACTTCCTTGGAGAGCTGAGCTTCTGTCCTCAGTCTTTTGGACTTGAGCTCTCTTCTCAGTTGTCAGTGTTATTTGTAGTTCTGTATCTAAAACACTAGAATTTCTGTTGGTCACTGCTACTGTAGCTTTTTCTCTCTTTTTTTTAGATTTGTTTTTTATTTGACAGAGAGATAGAGCACAAATAGGCAGAGCAATAGGCAGAGGGAGAGGGAGAAGCAGGCTCCCTGCTGAGCAGGGAGCCCGATGTGAGGCTCAATCCCAGGGTCCTGGGATCATGACCTGAGCCGAAGGCAGACGCTTAACCAACTGAGCCACCCAGGTGCCCCACTGTAGATTTTTCTCGACTGCAGGTTCCATCATAGCTGTTTGTGTGCTCTGCTACCCTTCCCCTTTTATATATATTCTCTCTCTCTCTCTCTCTCTTTTTTTTTTTTTTGGTTCTTCATTATCCTCACACTTCTTCCAGTCTTTGCATTTTATATGAAGATGCTCTCCCTTTCCATACCCTGGCAGGCAGTAAAAGCACTCCTTTTCTTTTTGCATTTTGACCTGATCAGAGCATTGAATGCATTCTTCAGGTGCATTGCACTTCTCTACCCTGATCTATATTGCCAGGCGAATATGGGCTCTTTTTGTACTGCAAAACTTGTTTTTTCTGGGCTTGAGATTTTATTGTATAATGTTGATGTTGGCATAATGATATTATTGTTACTACCCTGTATTACAATATTATAAGGATGTATTTTGTTCCACAGTTATAATTAAATCTAGAATATAATGTGGCATTTAGCAAGGGGTTTAACTCTAAAATACCATTCAACACATTTAAGAATGGTTTTTATTTTGGTAATATCATGGTAGTAAGAATGTGGAGAAGATCATGTGTCAATCTGGTATGACTTTATATTGTTTACTGTTGAAATAACTCTAAGATTGATATGTGTATATACACCCTCAATCAGTTTTTCTCAACAGTTTACTTATAATTCATTTCTTGATTTATAGGTCCCAAGGAATCCTGATATTCCAAATCCAGCTGTGGCTCAAAGAGAGGAGCAAAAAAAGATTGATGGAGCTGAACCTCTTACACCAGAAGAGACTGAAGAAAAAGAAAAACTTCTTACACAAGTAAAATATTTTAAGTGGCTAAGTGTTTCTAATTAGTAGGAAAAAGAAAATACAGGCCACATTTACCTTTTATTTTATGAGCTGATTAGACACATCAACAACACGCAAGGCTATTTTGTAAACATACATTTAGATTAGCTATTCCTATTTTTTATCCCGTTTGTAGAATACACCCATTCGGAAATGCTAGAAAATACATAAATGCAAAATATAAGTGTCAGTTATTATTATGAAGACATATATTTTGTCAGTTATGTTAAGCCATGTATGAATCCTGATAGGCAGTAATTACTAGCATATTCTTGAAAGTTTAAATTTATTATATTGATTGTGAACTGTCCTCTGAAATGATACTCTACTAATCTTTTATTTATGGAATAATTTCATAATTCTCAAAATGCCTTTTATCCTGTCTTAGAAAGAACTTTAATACAACAGTGAGAGATTTCTGAAACTTTGTAAGGTGTGATTATTGTATAATTAAAAGCTAATAGTTATTAAATAGGGAACATTTTCATTTGAACAAAATATTAATGCTTTCTGGTCATTGTTGCTTTAATGAGTTTTGAGTGTAGAAAGAATATACAAATAATCTATAGAAGATGAATAATCCGTAGAAGATAAAAAAATTACAGCATAAAAGACCTTTGCAAGATAATAAACGTGTACTCTATGATACCACCTTAGTATAGAAAGTTGCCAGCAAGATTTATTTATTCAACAATTTTTTTGAACAATATGCAAGGCACAGTGCTAGGAAAGTTGCCACATTAATTATTGAGAGAGTTTTTATGTTTATATCTTATTTATTATGTAGGTCTTTTCTTTGTTATGATGTGTAATTTTACTGAATGAATTTTTATAAATTATATTCATAAGTTTTTGAGTGAAATGCCTGAAAGTCATAAAGTTTAATTTGCAAATGTAATTGCAGTTCGCTGAATATTAGGACTTACACAGAATAAAATAAAACATTTAACTATTCATGTTTTATTTTCATAATTTATTTCCTGAACATAAAAATAAAGTTATGATCTTAGAATGCTACTTGGCTTGCAGTATATGGTGAATGTATATTATATTGTGAATATACAGTATCAACTGAGGAATTGCTTTAGTTTGTAATTAAAAGTAAAATCAATTTTTTTGCCCCTCGTAGTTGAATTCATCTTTAAACATCTTTCTCTGGTGCCTTAAATAATTAATCTTTTTAAAAAATCATGGCAAAGATATAAAATGTGGGGTCACCAGAAATCATCTTCATCAGCTAAAGGCTAGGGATAGAGTTTTGAACAGCCAGGGATATCACATTGTTATGGGTTGGGATATAAGGAGTAGAAAGTAAATTCTTGGTTTTGTGACTTCATGGACATACTAATAATACCAAAGAGATTTAAAACATTGACTGGTTAAACTGTTCTATCTTTTAATAAAGAAATTGAGTGGGACCAATAACACTCTGTTTATAGAAATTCTGTTTATGAATACAATTTTGAATAGAAATTATTTATTCACAGTACAGTTGACCCTTGAACAACATGGGAGTTAGGGGTGCTGACCCCCCATGTAGCTGAAAATTTTCCTGTAACTTTTGACTCCCCCCAAAACTTGCCTAATAGCCTACTGTTGACTGGAAGCCTTACTGATAGCATAAACAGTCGATTAACACATATTTTGTATATTACATGTATTACATACTGTATTCTTACAATAAAATAAGGTAGAGAAGAGAAAATGGTATTAAGATCATAAGGGAGGGCGCCTGGGTGGCTCAGTTGGTTAAAGCAACTGCCTTCGGCTCAGGTCATGATCCTGGAGTCCCGGGATCAAGTCCCGCATTGGGCTCCCTGCTCGGCGAGGGGCCTGCTTCTCCCTCTGACCCTCCCCGCTCTCATGTACTCTCTCTCTCTCATTCTCTCTCACTCAAAATAAATAAATAAATCTTTAAAAAAAAAGATCATAAGGGAGAGATGATACATTTACAGCACTGCACAGTATTTATTGAAAAAATCCATCTCTAAGTGGGCCCAGACAGTTCAAACACATGTTGTTCAAGGGTCACCTATAGTTTGGAATGATGTAAAGAGCTACACATTTTTTTCTGCATTCTGATTTTTTTCTTCTGTGTTTTTTGATCTAATGCAATCACATTCCTTTCTTAATTTACATGGGAACAGATCTTTGAAAAAAACTGTTGAAGTACTGGAATTTCAGGACTTCATTATTTGTATTAGCATTTTTATATCCTTGCATTTGTATTTTAATGTAGGCATCTATAAAATACAGAATTAAAAACTACACAATATCTTGGAACTATAAATCTGTTTGTAGTACTTGGAGAAAAGTATATTCTCTTCATGGTAGAAAAGCAGTTATTTTTATAACACTCAGCTTCTGATTCTAAAAAGACCTGGGATTTTGTAAGGAGGAATACTTTTTAAGTCTTTTAAACTGTTTTAATGTATCATTGTATAGAAATAAGTCGAACAGTAAATGGGTTTGCTAATTTAACTTGTACTGATGATGCTTAATTTCTGTTCACAGGGATTCACAAACTGGACTAAGCGAGATTTTAACCAGTTTATTAAAGCTAATGAGAAGTATGGAAGAGATGACATTGATAATATAGCTCGAGAGGTGGAGGGCAAATCCCCTGAGGAGGTCATGGAATATTCAGGTTTGTATATAACCTTAAAGATAGTGTTTGATTGTAACCTTATTCATTTCTTTAGTGTCACTTTAATTGTATCATTGTTCTGAGGTCTTCTTTTTTTTTTCAAGATTTTATTTATTTGACAAAGAGAGACACAGCGAGAGAGGGAACACAAGCAGAGGGAGTGGGAGAGGCAGAAGCAGGCTTC
This sequence comes from Callorhinus ursinus, assembly GCF_003265705.2. NCBI lineage: Eukaryota > Metazoa > Chordata > Mammalia > Carnivora > Otariidae > Callorhinus > Callorhinus ursinus. The sequence goes on from NW_027397095.1 coordinate 5,076,335, forward strand.
CTGTGGATCAGGGAGCCCGATGCAGGGCTCAATCCCAGGATCCTGGGACCATGACCTGAGCCGAAGGCAGATGCTTAATGACTGAGCCACCCAGGCACCCCTGTTCAGAGATCTTTTAAACATTTATGAATAAAGTGTAGGTGAAAGTATAAAATATAATTGTATTTCCACAAAAAAGATTATAAGATTTATCTAAATGGACTGTTGTTGTCCTTAGTAGTTAGCTAATAGAGCCAAGTAAAGCCCTAATGAAACAAGGGTAGCTATTGAATGAGCATTGACAAAATTAGTTTCCCACTTTTCCCATCTCTGGAATTTGGTCCTCTTCTGGGCAATTCAAATATGAGACTTTAGGTTCAGAGGATTGAATTAATGTCTTTCTAGGTCATCCTTGAAGTAGAAAATTCCTCTCAGGCCCTTTTATATCCTTAGACACCCTCAGGGTTCCAGTCAACTCCAGGCAGGTCATGTGTATTCCATTAACTCGGAGCAAGCTGGAATAGATCTAAAAAGACTGGTTGAATAAATCTTTTTATTGGTTCTAGAATCATCTCCCTTTTTTACTCAGCTGTGTCTTTGGTCTTGAAGCATATGGAGTTAACACTAATTCCCATGTCACAGCACATCCAACCTCAGGCTTCTGAAAGAAATCTCATTAAAGATAGGTAATTATCTCTAGCAAGTTTTCTATATGTAGAACAGCAAATTTCTAACTTCCAAATAGGATAAACTTTCAAATTTAGTTGAATATGAGTTGTTTAGAATCTAGAGCATTTTTTTCTTATAGAAGCAATATTACGAAGTAGTTTTAGGTTTCTATGCTAACCTCTCAAAACCTATTTAGCTTAACAACTGAAATCCTGTGTTTTTGCAGTGAAAAATAGCAGGGAGGAAACATTATGATACTAATAAATACACCAAAAATTGATAGAAGTTACGAACAGCTTTTAATTTATCTAGATTGTTAATGCTTGAAGAAATCCAGATTCATTAGAGAAAAGACACTTTTTCTTTTGGAAATCTGAAAGGGTTTCTGGTGATTACCAGGGAATTTAGAAGCTGATTATATTGAGTTTTTATTTCATATAATATCAAATTTATGAACTTCCTTTCCCTGATTCCACCATAACATTACTATTACTCTTAAGCTTTATCACATAAGTTTAGGGCATTTGGGGCTCAGAGGGGGCAAAAAATAGAAGAGAGAGAGAAATTCTAGCAGCAAGAATAGAATGAAAAGAGTGTAAGAGAGATTTTGTGTAGAGAGATTTTCTGAAATAGAATTTTCTTCAAAATAGCATCAATGTGGATGAAATTGCAAGAAAATAAGTGATTAAAAAAATACCGTGTCAGATGTTCTGGTGGCAAGACAGCTTAATTGGGGCCATGTCAAAGGGTGGGGAGATTGGAATGGCTTTATGTAGCTGGTTGCAATAAAAGAAGAAATGTATACAATTGGCTGTTTGTGAGTATATTATACATAGCAGGTGTTTATATGTTGAGTGAATAAGTGAGAGAATGAAAAAATGAACAGAGGTGCTTATAAAAGGCAGAGAGTGACAATTCCTCATGTGATGCTGAGAGGGGTGGTTAATGTCCAGTGCAAAGAAGAAGATGGCCCGCTAATGTACCAATTGTGTGCTATGGGCTGGATGTTTCCCCCTCAAATTTCTATGTTGAGATCCTAACCCCAACGTGATGGTATTAGCAGATGGGGGCTTTGGGAGGTGATTAGGTGATAAGGGTAGAGCCCTCATGAATGGGATTAGTGCCCTTATAAAAGAGATCCCAAAGAGCCCTCTTGCCCTTTCCACCATGTGAGGACATATTGGGAATACGGTCATCTATTACCCAGGGTGTGGGCTCTCACTGGACTTGGAATCGGCCAGCACCTTGACCTTGGGACTTCCCAGCCTCCATAACTGTGAGAAATAAATGTTTATTGTTGAAACCCCACCCCCCACAAAAATAAAGTCAGAAAGCACTAACATTCCTTTTATGATAGGCTCTAAAAATGAAAAATTTGAGAAGGTAGGCTATGCCATTAAAAGGTCTTTCACTGAAGTCATAACGTGTGACAATACAGCTAAATTATTTAGATCATATATAAAATTTGGGTGACTGTTGGTTTTTTGTTTTTTGCTTTTAAGAGAAAAGGCTGTTTCAAGTAAGTTTAGAAACAAGATACAGTCACTGGAAATACTTAATTTAGTGAGTGGTTCCAAAAGTAAAGAGTTTTGGTAGAAATTGCTGCTTCATAGGAAGTTTGAATGACCTGTTGATAATGGGTTTTGTTTTTGTTTTTGCATGCTGGGAAGCTATGTTCTCTAAGTTTATGTGACCACCCTCTCTTCTGTTTAACTTTATGTGTTTGGTCCCTTCTATATCATGTTTGAATGAAAGCATAGCTTAAATTAGTGTCTGTAGTATCTTTTGAAATTCTAATCATTTGGGATTGATAATTAAAAATTCCAGGGCACTTGGGTGGCTCAGTCATTAAGCGTCTGCCTTCGGCTCAGGTCATGATCCCAGGGTCCTGGGATCCAGCCCCACATCGGGCTCCCTGCTCAGTGGGAAGCCTGCTTCTCCCTCCCCCACTCCCCCTGCTTGTGTTCCCTCTCTCGCTGTCTCTGTCTCTGTCAAATAAATAAATAAAATCTTTAAAAAAAAATTCCGTACATTTCATGAAAAGGAATTCACTAACCTAAAACCTTCTTGTTTAGGTCTTACTTTTAAATAAAAAGTTGGAGGTATTTAATAATTTAATATATATATATGTATGAATCTGAATCTTAGTTTTAAACAGTATAAAGTTCACTGCATGTCCTGTTAATTCTTTATTCTTTATTATCTTAAAGAATCTTAATTCTTTATTCTATAGCTCCTCAGATTCATTTGCTTAAGATGGTAGTACATTTATTGAAAAGTAATAATTCTGTTTTTCAGCTGTATTTTGGGAACGTTGCAATGAATTACAGGACATTGAGAAAATTATGGCTCAGATCGAACGTGGAGAAGCAAGAATTCAACGAAGGATCAGTATCAAGAAGGCCCTGGATGCCAAGGTACTATATTTCATAATTTTCAAATTATTATTAGATTGTTTTAATTGACATGGTGATGAGCTTTGAGTTATTGCACATTTAGTTAAAATGTTTATTTTGTTTTAATTTACAGATTGCAAGATACAAGGCTCCATTTCATCAATTGCGTATTCAGTATGGAACCAGCAAAGGAAAGAACTATACTGAGGAAGAAGACAGATTCTTGATTTGTATGTTACATAAAATGGGCTTTGATAGAGAAAACGTATATGAAGAATTAAGACAGTGTGTGCGGAATGCTCCTCAGTTTAGATTTGACTGGTTTATCAAGTCTAGAACTGCCATGGTATGTATTCTTTGCTTACTTATTTCCTTCAACTTTTTATCTTGAAAAATTTCAAATATCATATATTCTTCATTTAGATTCTCTAATTGTTAACATTTTGCCCTCAGCCCAGATAAGTACATACATGTAAAAGTACTTTTCTTACATAACTACAATACCTTTATCCTCCCTGAAAATGTTAACATTGATTCAGTAATGTCATGTAGTATATAGTCCATGTACAAAATTGTCCAGTTGTTCCCAAAGTGTTGGGATGATCCAGGCAAAGTGCACATATTGCATTTGATTGTTGATTCTCTTTAGTCTCTTTGAATCTACAACTTTTTGTTTTTTATGACAGTGGCTTTTTTTAAGGTGCCTGGGCTTATTGTTTTGTAGAATGTCTCATATTTATCTCATTTGCTCATTGTTAGATTTAGGTTAAGCATTTGGGGCAAGAATGTGACATAAGTGATGTGTACTTCCTATCACATCACATCAAGAGGCATGTTGACATAGGTTGTCCCACTCTTGGTAATGCTAAGTTTGATCACTTGGTTAATCTGATGACCACCAGAGCTGTCCACTTTAAAGTTACATTTCCCCCTTTGTAATTAGGCAGGTGATACTTGAGACTGCGTGAATAACTTAAGGATTTATTTTTAATGAGAAGGAATTGTTGCCTAAGTTGAATCTTTAAAAGAATATGATGTGACAATATAATTAAGTAGAAAAGATATTTTATTTTATTTTATTTTTTAAATATTTTTTATTTATTTATTTGACAGAGAGACACAATGAGAGGGAACACAAGCAGGGGGAGTGGGGGAGGGAGAAACAGGCTTCCCGCCGAACAGGGAGCCCGATGTGGGGCTCGATCCCAAGGCCCTGGGATCATGACCTGAGCCGAAGGCAGATGCCCAATGACTGAGCCACCCAGGCACCCCAGTAGAAGAGAAATTTTAGCTTCATGCAATTTACTTCATTACTTTCTAATGTGAATTGTATTCCTGTTAAATTCTACTGCTGCTTGACAGTGTTCAAATTGATCTTGAACACTTTTTTAAATGCAACACATTTTTAATGTTAGCATTGTCAGTCTTTTCTCAGCTGAGGTAATTAAGACAAAAATAGATTTATATAGCCTAAAAATTAAAAGCACCAGAAACTAACAATTCAAACAATGGACATTTTTTTAGAGAGGGAGAGAGAGAGAGGTGGGGCGAGAATGAGGCGGAGGGAGAGGGCGAGAGAGAATCTTAAGCAGGCTCCACATCCAGCACGGCACCCGACATGGGGCTTGATCTCACAACCCTGAGATCAGGACCTGAGCTGAAATCAAGAATCGGACGCTTAACTGACTGAGCCACCCAGGTGCCCCCAACAATGGACATTTTTAAGTAGTTGCTATCTATCATAAATGTTTTCTTGGCCTAAAGTGTGAATATGGGTGTGAAACAATGCTTAATATTTTGTTTGATTCATCTTATATTTTCATTTCAAGCTGAATAAAAAGAAAAGAAAAATCTGAGTTGCTATATGGAAGACACTAATTTTGGCAGATGCTTTATAAGATCAAATATGTATTAAAACTTTAACATAAATTTAGAGTGTTTGTGAATGTGCCTGTCAAGTTTATGGAATACATAATGCTGGAGAGCTAGCAAATACTTTGGATCAAGCCAGGATTCAAAAGGAACTGGAGAAATTGGAATGATGGACAGGCTGAATCTCACAACATGACAATTAATAGGGATAAATTTATTTTATTTTATTTTATTTTTTATTTTTTTTAAAGATTTTATTTATTTATTTGGGAGACAGTGAGAGAGAGAGAGCACATGAGAGGGGGGGAGGGTCAGAGGGAGAAGCAGACTCCCTGCCGAGCAGGGAGCCCGATGCGGGACTCGATCCCGGGACTCCAGGATCATGACCCAAGCCGAAGGCAGTTGATCAACCAACTGAGCCACCCAGGCGCCCTAGGGATAAATTTAAAGTGCTATGCTTACACAAAAGAATATGAAGAGGTATATATGTTAATAAGATATAGTAGGAAGAGTTGAATTAAAAATAAAAAATAAGAATCTGTAGCATGAAAGGCTGAGGTCTGAGGTAGAAGAGTTGTTTGACAGGGTTCTTTGGATCATTGAAATAGATTATTGAAGAACAATGTAAATAGCTTTTCTATTAGCTTTGAAAATGAGATTCTATTCTGAGTGTCTGAAGACTTTGGCAGTGAGCTAGTTGGCCTTTTAAGGTGTCTTCTAGCTCAGTGCATCTATGACCATGTTTAGCAGAGAACTCCTGTCAAAAGCCATGAATTTAAAAATTTTAGCCATTTGGAGTTTTATGTGTGTAATGATCTAATGTAGAGCAGCATCAACAATTTGTAAAAGACAAATGCCTACCTGCATTGGTCAGTGAATCATGTAGATCATAAATGTCCTTTTATGTGATAGAACATTTGCTGCATTTTGAGTATTATTTCAGTGATACCTTACTAATTTTTTAAAAGGTTGAGAGTTTAATGCTGTTTTCAGTTTCTAGAATCATTAAATTAAAGCAGAGGATGAAACAGATTCAAAAGTGCAAGAAAAACCTTGTATTATTTGTAATAAGAATGTGGCTATAGAACTACATAACCTTATTTTATTTTCTAAGAAAAAAACCCCGGTATATTATTATCAACCACTAGATGTCTCTGAACTCCCTTTAAAGATTCTTATTTTCCTCCATCTTTCTACAAAGCATTTACTTCTTTCTTTACCAAGAGATTTAAATCTCCAATGTACATTTTCCAAAGAGCAGATATTAACTAATTACGTGATTGCGAAGTGAAAACTTTATTTTGTCTGTTAATAACGAAGATACCTCTGTCCTTCTGGGAGGTAGAATTTATGATTTCTAAAGAATCTTTAAGAACATGTAATAGTTTATTTCATATTTAAATATTTTAATCCAAAGTTTTTTATTTAACTTTTCTATCATATTTTTTTATTTCCCTCCTAGTTAGTGGATAATTTTTGCTTATGTTTCTGGATTTAGAGTATAAGTAATATATTTTAGAACATGCATATAGTTAGACTGTCTTTTTGGAATATTTCATGGCATTATCAATCATTAGGGAATTAAAGGAATGGATTATTAATAATTCCAGGTGATCTCTTTGCCCTTCTATTTTAAATAATTGTTCTTGTATAGTGAATCACATGCACAATCTAGGAAGAGGAACTTCCTTTTGAAAAAGGCAGTTGTGTTTTCCAAAATTAATTTGTTTCATTGAAAAATCCTCTCAGAACTACGAAGGATGTAATTTGATTCATTATGTGTGTCACTGTGTTCAAATTGAAATCTTATTAATGAGTAAACTTTAAACTTAGCTTACTAAAGAAGCTATCTTTAAAAAACATAGTTTTGCTTAAAGGTGATTCTTCTTTCCCAGAAACACCAATAAATAGTGTGAAATACTTAGGAAGAAAGTGAAAACCTTGGTAGTTATATTTTACTCAGACATCTCAAAGTACTGAATTCATGGCTTCTGACTTAAAGCAGTCTTAAAGTGCTTAAAGGCATGAACCTCCACTTCTAAATATGCCTGACTTTGAAAGCCTTCAGCTAAAGTATGAAGATTTCTTTGAGTCTCTTCTCCATTTAAAAATGCTGGCTATACAAAAGAGAAAATGAGTTTTAGTTCTATTTCTATGTGCTAAAAAAGATTGTGATTTTTTTTCTCTGAGAACGTGTGTGGTCTTTAAGTAAGTAATCAGTCGCTATTGAACTACATAAACAAGTAGGAAGGATATGATCAATTTAGATTTTTAAGCTCAGAGCATGTGAATTGCCTTACCATTTTCCTGCTAAGAAAAACATAGGGCGCCTGGGTGGCTCAGTTGGTTAAGCGACTGCCTTCGGCTCAGGTCATGATCCTGGAGTCCCGCATCGAGTCCTGCATCGAGTCCCGCATCGGGCTCCCTGCTCGGCAGGGAGTCTGCTTCTCCCTCTGACCCTAATCCCTCTCATGTGCTCTCTCTCATTCTCTCTCTCTCTCAAATAAATAAATAAATAAAATCTTTAAAGAAAAAAGAAAAAGAGAAACATCTTATATTGGGGTCTTAGTCTTAGCATGTTCAAAGATGATCAGAATTAAAAGGACCTTTACCAAGTGACTGTAAGAGGAAATGATAATACTCTGTGTTTATATAGTATCCTTTATGTAATACTTGCCAATCTGCTTACTAACATTAGCTCATTAATTTTTTTGCCCTTCCTTTTAGGGAATGAATTTCAGGGTATTATCTCCATTCATTTAGTGACAGACTTAACGTGACTGGGAGATTTGAGAAGAATCAAGATTCAAAAGATCTAGCACATTATTCAGGTTTACTGGAAAGGACATGTGGAAAGTACTCAAAGTTTAATCAGTAATTCCTTAGACCTGCTTAGGTCCTTTTAAGGACTTATAGGAGAAAAGGCAGAATTTAACTTTCTGAGATAAAGAACATTTCTTGATATAACCATTTATAGCATCCTTTGCAGGGTTGCTTTGACTCTGAATTTCAGTCAGAAAGCATTGTTGCCTTTTAGCCTCACTGAGGAGGTTTTTTCTTTTCCTCTCTCAGCCGCTTCAAGAAGCTGTGTGTGCGTTGCCCGTAGCCATGCAGCTTGGAGTTGAATCAAAGTATTAGTAACGAATTGTTTACAATCACCCGGCCTCAGGTAGTTAAATGAATTCTTCTGATAGCATCTCAGAAAGAATTGCATACTGTTGTATACAATGTAATAAAAATTCTACGTTATTACTGTTTGTTTTCAAATCACAACTTTATTATTAATGAAAATGTTCCTTATTGAAAATTAAGACAATGACATTCCTGATTAGAATTGGAGAAAAAAATACTTTTTAGAAAAATTGCTATAGCTTTTTATTAGCTTGCTTCCTTTTTATAGATTTATCAGTGATAGTAAATGTTAATTAGGTTATTAGTTTGATATAGGATATTTTATAAATTATCTGTCCAATTAGGATTTAATAGATAATTTAGAAAAATTAAAGTCAAATTCAAAAATTTCCAACTTATTCTGTAGTCGCAATGACACTTTTGTTGTTTATGAAGTATAGTCTAGGAAATTTCATACAGAATGCTGCTTGTGACTTTTTATTTTATATATTAGTACTTAATTGTGTGATAATAGCTAATATTGATATCTTAGAGCATTACAATGAAATGTGAAAATAGGAATTAGTACACTATTGGTAAAATTGGTAAACTGTAAAATATATTGATGGGTTCTTCTTGACTATAGTATTATTAAAATATTAAAAACAAAATATATTTATGCTCATAGGGGTTATAGTTCCTCATGTATCTAAAAGACTAAAATGTTCCTTTTCAGCCTTAATTTTAAAAAAGGTTCTATACAGAGGCACGTACAGGAGAGGTAGTGCTTAATTTTGCCTTGAGGGTTAGGTTAGAGGAATGGCTTCCCAGAACTGGTCCTTCTTGGATCTAAGTCTTAAAAAACTAGGAGTTGGCCATGGGACTACGTTCTGGGTTGTGGAAACAGCATATGCAAGGGTATAAACAAGCACAGCATATTCAGAAATTGCAAGTAGGTTAGTATGGTAGGGTGTGAGTAGGGAAGTATTGGAAGATGAGTAAATAGCTGGCTGCCAAATTATGAAGGGCCTTGTCTGCCGTACAGAAGTCTTCTGTCATTAGTCTATAGGAAATGGGGGGAGTCATTGAAAGACTTTAATAGGGCAGTGACAATGATCAAATTTACATTTTAGAAATACTGTTCTGTGGAAGTGGGCAAATGTCTATCTCAGTTACCACATAGGCTGATAATTCCCAAATTTATATCTCTATCTTTCCTCTGTTCCTCCATTTTTTTCACTTACCCCTTGGCTAATGTATCACCATCTGCCCCAGAGTCTTTTTTTTTTTTTTAAACTGCTGTTCTCTTAACATTCAAGTGCAATTAGTTATATCTAAAAGGACCAGCATAGCACCTTGCACAAAGTAGGCATTCAGTGAATAAATGAGCATGGAACTTTTGTACGTCAGTTGGCTTCTATCCCATAAACTCCTACGGTTGTATCAGATTTAGGTAGAAAGTAAAGAAATCTAGCAATGAGTTTTTCTTTTCTTTTCATCTACCTTTTTCTAATGATAGACTTTATTTGGCTGTCATCCCTGAAGCTTTTATTTTTTCATAAGTTTGAATAGCCTGTTATAAATATCATGTGTTTTATTAGCAACTATAGTATTGGATTTAAGACTGAGCCATTCTAACAATCTGAAATATAATAAATGCACTAACAAGAGTCCATTTTATGTGTTTTTACTTAGGTGTTATCTTGCAAAGAGAGGACAATAACATTTTGTAAATAATGATGTGTGTAAATGGCAGCAGTTAACTAAAAGTATCATAATGTTTGATACTTACTTGAGAAATATAGGATATATTTATTGGAGTATTATCTCCCATTTAACTGCTGGTATGCTTGGGCCCTGAGATTCTAATATAGAATGCTGTTGCTTTTTTAAAGTATGATAGAGGTTCAAAAGTGACAAAGAACCTGGAAAATATACCACAGAATGTACAGTTGAAGGTATTGATTCTGGAAGTAAAGTATAGGGAGTTAATAAAAGAGCAAAGGAGAAAAACACCCATTTTGTTTTACTAAGAACTGTAGAAGAAAATTCTGACTGTATAGAACTAGCTACAGATTTAGAGGCGCAAATGTGGAGTGCCATCTATTTGTTTTTTTTTTGCCCTTGTTCATTCACCTGCTTTTGACTTTGAACTGTAACAGGCACAGACCTTCTGTCATTCAGACTTAGGTAGGCTTAGTGTCTAGGATTTTAGTACATAGGAAATGTAATGTGGAGCCTCCTTAATCTCTTTGAATAAGTCACTTCAAGTCTACTGATGCTTTCTGTGCCTTTTGAATTGATGCTTTGAAGCCGAGTATTGGGGCAAAGGATATTTGAACTTGGTGCCTGGCATGATTGATATTCACCGCACAGTAAGGGGCAGTGCTGCTCATTGCAAACATTTCATCATTTATTAAATAAAGGTAGAGATATGTATCCTAGTATTCAAAAGTTGAAACTTGGGTGACTTTGCATTGAATAGAATCACAAACCATTAGAAAGGTATGGAAAACCAAGGCAGCATAATTTCTTTAAAGTAAATCTAAAGACTATAGTTTAAAATGGGGTTTGCCAAACTATAGCCCCCCACCCCGACCTGTTTTTCTACGGCCTATAAGCCAAGAATTATTTTTACATTTTCAAATGGTTGGAAGAAAATTATAAAAAGCTATTTTGTGACGTGAAAATGATACAAAATTCAAATTTTATTATCTGTAAGTAAGATTTTATGGGAACACAGCCCATAAATGAACACATTCATTTATGTATTGTCTACAGCTGCTGTCATGCTACAACAACAGAGCTGAGTAGTTGTGACAGAGAGTGTGCGGTCTGCAAAGCCAAAAACACGTACTATCTGGCTCTTCACAAAAAAGATGTGCTCTCTGGTTAAAAGACTGTAAGAAAGGTAGAAAGGAAAGAAAGAAATTATATAACCAATGGTAGATATAAGTGCCATACAGTCCCTTAAGAAAAGTGTTAAATGAAGGATGGATAAAGGGAGAGGCTCTTGAGCCTAAAAGAGAGGTGTTTGGGAGGTCTGGTGGTGATTGTGGTGGAGGTGTGAGAGCTGCCTTGGAGTATTTGAAGGATTGTCATACAGAAGAGGGAATCAGCTTGTTCTCTGTGTCTACAAAAATTAGACCTAGAAACCATTGTGGGAAATAATAAGGCAGCACTGCATTAGGGAACATTTTTAACTTGTCCAAATGTAGAATACACAACCTTGGGAGGTAGTCTATTGGTAGTCCCATTGGTGGAAGAATTCAGACAGGCCAGACAACTAACTAGCAAAGACCTAGTAGAATGGATTCAGCATCAACTTGAATGATTTTTAAAGATCCTTTCTAATCTTGAGAGTCTGTGATTTTATGAACTCATACCACTGAAAGTCTGTATCAAGGGAAGATTTCCGAGTACAAAATACACATTTGATTACACCACTTCTGCTCAAAAATCCATTAATGAGATCCTTTTGTTGGCTAAATTAAGTAAAATTCCTAAGTTCTTCACTGTTAGTGTCTAGGTTCTTTGTCCTTTGATCCAAACTTAGCTTTATCACTCTTACCCTGCATAGCATCTCCCAAGTTGGTTTTGACCAAATGTTGTTCTAGGATATGAAAATCTATGATATGCAGAACATAGGTTCTATGTTCGAATAGATTTGGGAAATGCTGATACTGTCTTGCCCTTGACATTTCCAGTCTACATTAGTGTACTAAAAGCTCTGAGAAGTCCTGCCCTGAAGAAATTGTTTAACTTTTTAAAAATCCAGTATCTCCCACACATGTATAAACACAGTACTTTTTTTTTTTGCCACAGATACTAACACCAGTTTTTTATTTGTCATTTTCTTTTATTTTTTTGAAAATGTATTGATTTATTTTAGAATGAGAGGGAGAGAGAGCACGGGGGAAGGAAGGGCAGAGGGAGAGGGAGAGGTAGAGAATCTCAAGGAGACTCCATGCTGAGCTTGGAGCCCGACACAGGGCTTGAACTCATGACCCTGAGATCATGAGCTGAAACCGAGTCTGACGCTCAACTGATTGAGCCACCCAGGCACCCCTCCGTTTGTCATTTTCTTATTCTCTTCAGTATTTTATTGTTTTTGCATCCTCTCTCTTCCTCTTGTGTGCTGTTTTTCTCGCTCCAACTTCATTTCTAAATCCAGCATTGGGAAATGGTAAAAGATAATTAGACCACAGAATTGTGGACACAGTTAGAGACCACAAGACACATTCCCTGTAACCCTAGGAAAATAAGAATATAAAGACGTACAAGAATTTAGGAGAATATGGATGTGAAAGGAGAAATCATGTAAGATAAAGGTGCTTTTGATATTATGAAATTTTTCATAGTTATTCAAAAAGTGAATCACCATTTTATTGATAATCTGGTCTTTTGCTTTGTAATTTCTGGTTTTAGCTAGTGTTCTGTTTATGATACCATCTGTTTAGTTAGGCAGTGCTTAAGCATGTGAATAAAAAATGGGGTTGGTATCCCTAGAGAAAGTGACATTACCTATGCTAGGAAGGTAACATCCACACTCTTCCATTCCTTGGTGCCTTTCTCTTGAGAGGATATTTTTCTGTGTCTGGAGTAGTTAGTGACATGTTAAAAGGAATGAAGGTAAGAACTTATTATACAGTCTATTTATAATCATTTGGAGATGTTCTACTTCCCTGCATATGAGACAGTCTCAAAAGTATTAGTTTTTTCCCCCTGAATCACCCATTTGAACCATGAACATGTATCTAAAGATATCTGCAGTCACTGGCAACTAGTACTTATTGAGAATAATAACAGCCAGAGGGTACAGCTTAATGAGTCAAGAATCAGCCTCACATAAAGACTCTATCTAATAGTTTCCCTAGAAACCAACAATCAAATCTCATCAGGGTCAACTTAGTCCTTTTTATAATAGATAAATTGAATAACATGCTGTTTAATTTGTATGTGTGTTATTGGATGAAGCTATGAAGAGTATTTGGTCTGCATATTAAAGATACCACTATTGTTTTGGTAAGTAAGGATGTTATTTTTCCTAAATTATTTAACCTTGGGTAATTGGGGATGCAGGAGAAATCTGAATGTGCCAGTGCTTTGTAAGGTTATTTCTAATAAATAGTAATATTTTTAAAACATTAAGGAGGATTTGTTTTTCTGGGTAGAGACTATCTTTGGTTTTCTGCCTCCTTTTGGGCTTGAATTTTTAGGAAGTAGAAAATGCTTGGAGAGTTGATAATCTTTCTGTATGTATCATTTTCTATGTTGTATGTCATTTTTCTGGCTTGTATTTGGAAAGTTAAAACCATTTGCCATTTCTTAAAAGCGTTACAGGCTGCCCAGGACCTAAATGTTCATTGCAGAAAATTTGGAAAATATAGTCTAGCATGAAAATGAAAATAAAAGTTAGCATTGGTCCTACTTTCAGAGCTAGCTGCTGCTGACCACTCATAATGTTGTAGTTACTATTCTTTCAGCTGTTTTTCTGTATACATGTATACAGTAAGATGTGTCTGTGTATTCTGTTTTCTTTTTTTTTAAAGATTTTATTTAAGAGAGAGAGTGAGCGAGAGAGAGAGAGAGCGAGCACGAGTGTGGGGAGGAGCAGAGAGAGAGAGGGAGAAGCTGAGCAGGGAGAGCTACACGGGCAGGACTCAATCCTGGGACTCTGGGATCTAGACCTGAGCCCAAGGCAGTTGCTTAACCGACTAAGCACCCAGGTGCCCCTCCACTTTCACATGATCAGAAATTTAGTTCTCAGTATTTCCCTGCTAAAAATAATACTTCTCCAAACATTCTTCTGTAAATTTTTGTATACATCTCTTATTTCCTTACATTAAGTTTCTAGGAGTGGAATTGTTAGTTCAAAAGAGGAAATTTTTAAAATGCTTCATTGATATTCCCAAATTGCTTTCTAGAAAGGTATAGTGTGTTTTTTTTAAAGATTTTATTTTTACGTAACCTCCACACCCAAGGTGGGGCTCAAACCCACAGCCCAGCGTGGAGAATCGCATGCTCCACCAACTGAGCCAGCCAGGTGCCCTGAAAAGTGTGGTGTAGTAGTCTGTTTGGGATGCCATAACAGAATACCACAAATGGGGTGGCTTTAACAAGTTTTTCACAGTTGTGGAGACTGGAAGCCCAAGATCACAGTGCCAGCAGGGTTGGTTTGTGGTGAGGTCTTTCTCCCTGGCTTGTAGATGGTGCCTTCCCACTGTGTTCCCACATGGCCTTTTCTCTGTACGAGTGTAGAGAGAGGTATCTCTGGGTGTTTCCTCCTCCTCTTACAAGAACGCCAGTCCTGTCGGATTAGAGCCCCACCCTTACAACCTCATTTAAGCTTAATACCTCCTTAAAGGCTTTATCTTCAAACATAGTCACATTGCGGGAGTGTTAAGCTACAGCATATGGATTTGGGAGGCGGAATACAATGCAGTCTGTAACAGGCAGTAACATTGGCATCCCATCATCAGTGAATGAGAGTTCCCGTATCCCATCTTTTTTTTAAATGTAGGTTTTAAACTTTTCCTTTTTCAAAAAATTTATTTATTTCAGAGAGAGTGCGTGCGCGCACGTGTGTGCATGAAGGAAAGAGAGAAAGAGAGAGCACAAGCAGGGGGAGCGGCAGGCGGAGGGAGAAGCAGGCTCTCTGCTGAGCAAGGAGCTCGATGAGGGACTCGATCCCAGGACCCCTGGGATCATGACCTGAGCCAAAGGCAGGCACTTAATCAACTGAGCCTCCCAGGCACGCCCCCCCTCCTATATCCCCATCTTATTGCCAACACTGGATCTGTACACCACATACACATGCATGCACATATCCCTGGCAATTTGATAAAGATGACGTTTTACTTTGCATTTCTTTGATCATTAGTTTCGGTGAAAAATTTTAAAATATTTGGATGTTTTAATTTTCTGTGAGTTTTCTATTTTTTTTAAAAGATTTTATTTATTTATTTGAGAGAGAAAGAATGAGAGATAGAGAGCACGAGAGGGAAGAGGGTCAGAGGGAGAAGCAGACTCCCCGCCGAGCAGGGAGCCTGATGCGGGACTCGATCCCGGGACTCCCAGATCATGACCTGAGCCCAAGGCAGTCGCTTAACCAACTGAGCCACCCAGGCGCCCTGAGTTTTCTATTCTTATATTTTGACTGTATTTTTGTTGGGGTTCTTAATTGCCAATAAACCTGCATTTTCATTTGTGTGTTTAGCTGTTTTGTATGTATCAGACATTTTTGCTTATATAGAAAAGGAATTATACTTTAAAATGTACTTATCTATGATTTACCTTTAAATACAGCTGAGTATTACAGGGTTAATAGGTATGAGTACCTATATTAATGAATCATGTTTAATGCTCACCATACATTCATAAAAACCGTTTATAGTTTGGATGCATTGATTTGCTGGCAGTGAAATATAGGTAATGGCAAGGTTAATGCAAAGTCTTTTCAGCTATTGTTTGCTTTGCATTAACAAATACAGCAGCATTTCGGGAGATACGCTCCTCAGAACTCTAATCCTGCAAGACATCCTGTGAGAAGAGATTTCTGCTGGTTGAATAGCTTTGGGAACTGCTTGCATCCTACATCTCCCACCTAGTGCTTGACAGTGCTCATCAGGAACTTAAGTCTCTGAGAAGCCCTGGAGTGAAGAAATCTGTTTGACATTTGTAACCTGAATACTTCCAAAACTTATTTTGACAATAGGACTTTCCCCCCTTTTTTGTTTATATGATTTTTGTTACCTTTTTATTTTGAAATGATTCACAGGAAGTTATAAAGAAATGTATAGGAAGGTCCCATTCACCCTTCACCAAGTTTTAACCAATGGTAACACCTTGCATAACTGTATTACAGGGTCACAATCTGGAAATGCATATTAGTACAACCCATACAGCTTATTTGGATTTCATTGGTTAAACATGCACTCGTGTGTGTGTGGTTCAGTGCAGTTTTATCACATGTAGATTGTGTAATCAGCACCTCAAGACTCCCTTATGCAAGTTCTTTATAGTCACACGCATTCTCCTCCCTTTGCTAGCTTCTGGACACCACTGATAAGTGCTCTATTCCTAAACTTTTGTCATTTCAAGAATGTTCTATAAATGGAATAATATGGAATATAACCTTTTGAGATTGGCTGTTTTCACTCAGCATAATTCACTTCAGGTTCATCCAGGTTGTTGTGTTTACCAATAGTTCTTTCCTTTCTATTGCTGAATAGCATTTCATGGTATGGATGGACCACCGTTTGTTTACCCATTCACCAATTGAATGACATTTACCTCCTCCACATCTTTTTGGTGGAATCTATTACTATCCTGTATGAATATTGTTCTGAAGTACATCAACTTTAGAAATTCTGTACTTCAGAAATGATACCATTAAATAATTACTATTTTTTTAAAGATTATGCCTCAGTTGCAGAAATTAAAAGTCTTTTATTATTTGGTTTAGGAATTCCAGAGACGCTGTAATACTCTAATTTCATTGATTGAGAAAGAAAATATGGAAATTGAGGAAAGAGAGAGAGCAGAAAAGAAGAAACGGGCAACTAAAACTCCAATGGTAAAATTTTCAGCATTTTCCTAACTTTTAGGTAGATCTCATTTTTTTTTACATAATTAAAATGCCTATATTATGTTTAATGCCACATGATACCTATTATAAACACTGTTTTTATGAAGTGCTAATTTGTTTTTGACAGAAAAAGAATACACTACAACTGCATTCCCTATTTGTCTGTAGAACATATGGTTAGGAACTCCCTAGTAACAGGGCTCAGTATTTAAAAAAAATTCCTCATGACTTTAAGCAGAAGTATAATGCAAGTAAAATCCTTTGAATTGAGACTCTGGTTGTCGTGGGGGAGTAGGAGAGGGGTGGGGGGGATGGGATGGGGCTGAGGTTGAAACTGGGAGTTCTGATTTGATCAAATAAGTTTTCTGATCTTTGTGGAACTATGAGTACAAATGAGAACATTGAGCAGACAGCAAAGCTTTACTTGGTTTACTTGGTAATAAATTAACTGTTGAATAATAAGATGACTTGATCTTAATCTAGTCAGGTTGCCTTGTATAGCTACAATTTAAAATATTCTTTAATAGATCGTATTATTTGAGTGTGGTTAAGTAAACTACCATATTTCATCAAGTCTAGGGTGCTTCCTGTTGTAAGTCACAGCATTATTTTATGTATCACTAAGTAAAACTGCTGCCAAGTAACTAATTTGTCATCAATTGTAAGATGCATCCTGATTTCAGAGATGCTAAAGTGAAAAAGAAATGTGCATCATAGAATATATGAAATATGGTATTTTAATATCTATCATACAGTTTTAAAAAATAATACATTCATAAATAGCATTTTGCCAGAAAACTTTAAGTAGTTCTTTAAGATGAGAGTACATTTATAGTACCATGTGTAAGTAGACATTTGCTGACTATTTTTGATGGGTATTTTATGTCTTTTCTTAAAAAAAAAATCTTTGAAGGTTATTTTACATTGGGTTATATATTTTGTTGGGCTATATAGAACGTTAACTGTGAGTATAACATTTAAGTGAATATTCATGTTAAAATTTTTTTTTAATGCATTTACATCCTAGATTTAACATTGTTGGGCCATTTAAAAATGTGCATATTGGAGCAGAACATTAAATCTGTTTCCATTTTAGTCACAGAAAAGAAAAGCAGAGTCAGCTACTGAGAGCTCTGGAAAGAAGGATGTCAAGAAGGTGAAATCCTAAAGCCTAGAAATAAAGTTTTAAATGGGAAACTGCTATTTTCTTGTTCCCATCTTCAAATGCTAATTGCCAGTTCCAGTGTATTCATGGTACTCTAAGAAAAATCTCTTTGGTTTTGATTTCTTGCATATTTTATATATTTTACAATGCTTTCTACCTGAAATGTGTAGCTTTATATTTTATGCATTCTAGTATTTTTGTGTACTGTATTTTGTGCATTTCATGTCTTCATCAAAATCCTCTCAGTCCTTGTTCTTTTGAAGCTTGTGCTGAGGTTTTAGCTTTTCTATGTTTTATATGCCGCTGCTTTGAAAGAGAACCTAGATTCTATAGCTGTATTATTGTTGTTTCATACTTTAAATTTATATGGCTGTGGAAAAATGAATTAAAATGATTTGAGGAGAAAGACTTTTTCACTTCTTTGTTGCTTTCTTTTCTATTGAGTATGGGCTTGTATGTGTTACTGCATACTGTGATTAGCATAATAATTGTTTCTTTTGAGGTCATCTAAATATTTTTTTCCTAAAGGAATAAAGGGTGAGAACAGAAAAATATAAAAAAAAAACCCTAATATTTGATACTGTGCTTGCTGTCAGTATGCATTACATTTAAATTATTCTCTAAATATTCAAGTGGGAAAATATAATAAAGAAATGTCTATAAGAAATTTAATTATTTCCTGTGTTTTGTGCAGTAGAAAAATAGTTGTGTTTATTGAATTGCATTGCTCACTACTATGTATTTGGTTGAAAGTTAAAGCTTTGCTTGCTGACTTGTGAGTGATCTTCTGTCCCGTAGAGCCAGTTCAGGGGAGTCTGGGTATAACATGTAGCTTTATTAACAACTAAGTTAAGAGTACGAAATCAGTGCTATGCATGTAGAAGAAGGGGGTCTGGCTTCTATAGGAATACAATTATGCTCAGATAACAAACAATCTCAAAGTGTCAGAGGTTTTTATACACCAACAGTTTATTTCTTGCTCACACTATAGATTCCATGCAGGTCAGAAGGATACGAGAATGGGAGGGAACCTGTTCCACACAGTCACTCAAGGTTCCAGGCTGACTGAGGCTCCAGTGTTTTGTATTGTCGCTGTACCATCTGGAACATGTGGCCTTTTCAGCTACTGCTGTAGGGGAAGGGCTGAAGAATCTTATGTAGGTTCTTCATTACCTAGGCCCAGAAGTGACACATGTCCCCTCCATTTATATTTCATCATCCCAAAGTAGTCACATGGTCCTGTGTATGTGAAAGACGGCTGGCAAATGTAGGGGAACAAGTGGAATGTTTTACATTGCTGCCTCTGCCGCCGGGCCTGTTGGCTCAGGAAAGAACCCGTGGAACACATGGAACTGTTAGCATGTGATCAATCAGAATCAAGGTCAGGTTATAAGGGAACAGGGAAAATGGATTGGAATCTAGTGTGAAACACATAGCAAATAAGCAAAGTTGGGAATGCAGGAAAGTGATTTTAGTTATCAAAACAAGGTTTGGATCACTAAAGGGTTGCTCCCTCCTCCTACCAAAATCCTTTGCATTTCCTATCTGATTCTGTCACTGGCAAAACTTGGGTATCCGTGAAATTCACACCCTCAGTCTTTTCATAGGGGTTCTGACACCTAGGAATCAATCTAGAATGACAATCCACTGTCTGCTGAACTCTTCCAAGTCTTCATTCATTGTCTAGATTTCATATTTCTTACTGCCATGCTCCTGATTGGATTCCTTTTACTGTTTCTACTCTTAGGACTTAGAGTCTTGTACTCTGTTGGAAGTTGGGGTGAAATTGAGGTGCTATTAAGTGATTAAATCAGGGTGATACTAGGTCAAGGGACCAAGAGCTACCCCAGTCTGTCCTTGACTTAACTACCCTTTCTGTAAGGTCCACAAAGAGGTGAAGGTAAGCAAAGTAATACTTCAGTAGCTGGTACTTTGGCTCCAAACTTCAATCCAGAGCTCTTAAGCCCAAAATAAAATCTTGGAATTTTCTACTCAATAAGATTTAAACGCTATAGTTACCTGGGCTAGAGAAAATGATACCTGAGAGGGTTTTACTGAAACCCCCAAGTTTCGTGTACTGAAAAACAGTGAGGGTCCTAGACTCTGATCAATGAGTTCAGCATTTCTTTTCTTAGCAATTAAATTCAGGGTGGGAGCAGGTACAATTAGGATCTTTAAACTTCTTTCATGGAAATTTGACAATCTCTGCTTGCTCTTTTTCTGTTAACCCAGAGGGGTTAATAGCTAAGCTGTATGTGACTATCTGCTTTAGGGGAGAAAATCTGCAGGTAAGTTCTTCCAGCCTTTTCATGGGGCCATTTTCCTGATCCATATCATGGCTCTTAGGAGACTTTCTTGGACCAAAGAGAAGTGAAATTCAGCTCTTCAAGATGTTCAATGAATACCTCTGGTGTCATCCTCAGAAACTTGTGAAATGGTTTTATCCAGGACATTAACTTAAAGAACACACTATATTTAGTGAAAAATTCACCACCTACTCTGTTCCTCGTCTTAGATTATGTACAGCATTGTTGTTGAACATAGCCTACAAAAGAGACCCATACAGTGAATACTAGCTGATAGCACAGTTCAAATAATACAATGTTGGGGATACAAAATGCCCCGAATCTGTATTTGAAACCTCTCTTATTGTCAATTTTCCACAGAGAAATTAAAGTATGATAGACAATTCAAAAGTCCTGAGAAAGAAATCCCATTTCAAACAAGGGACTGAGACTGATGGGGTAGTAGCTCTAGACCTGGCTGCCTTTTGGGGAGAAAAAACAGGACATTCAGTTTACCAGCTGCTTGGAGGCCAGAGGAAGCAGAAGAGTGTGCTGTTTTCATGACTACAATTTTATAAATGCACAGTGATCCAGCCCACCAGCAAAAATGGTCCAATCGATTGTATGGGCATCTGACCCTACCTGATTCCTTATTTGCAGAATGTGCAAGGACGGAAGTGAGTAGAACAGGGACCCTGAGTGGTTTTCTTCACTCAAGACCTCTGTAGAAGACAAGAGGTGAATAGGTTTGCCAATAATCCTCCCACAGAGGCACTTGGAAAGCATGTCTTGATCCATTGGGTACTCAGGCTCTAATTGCCTTAGAATCAAAAGAAGGGGGTGAGCTCAGTTATCTCATTTGCATAATAGCCGTTTGTATCTGTCTTTATTGCACAGCTCCTT
Organism: Callorhinus ursinus; assembly: GCF_003265705.2. Taxonomy (NCBI): domain Eukaryota; kingdom Metazoa; phylum Chordata; class Mammalia; order Carnivora; family Otariidae; genus Callorhinus; species Callorhinus ursinus. The sequence goes on from NW_027397095.1 coordinate 5,097,305, forward strand.
TTACTGCTGACTCCCTGGCCTATGAGTGGTTATGCTATATGGAAAACCTGGATACTGTTGCATCACACAATTCTTCCGTGAAATGTGCCCCCAGATTTGGTTCATTGTCTAAGACCACCCAGTTAAGAGAAGTTATTGCAGCTATCTTAGTTGCTGGGTGTTTGGCTTTAAAAACCTGTACTCAACTGGTGGACCTATCTACTGTCACCAAAATAAAATGCTGTTATTTCCCAATTACTGACAAAGGTCCCCACTGTGGTCTGTTGTTCCTCCTCTATGGTGCGGTAGCCAATGCAGCCACCTATTTCAGATTTCTGTGCCAGTTTCAAGGTCCATGATAGCACTGGTGTCCACATTGCTTTCTCTCTAGCTATTCTTATCAACTCCTGAAATCCTCAAGTTGTCATCAAATTTCAAACTTCCATCAGTATTCTGTTCCATGTCATCTTCATTTAGTCTGCCTAAGCTATCCTCCCCAATTGAAAAAGGGTAAGATTTTCCGGTGGTTCAAATACATGTAGCTAATGCTATTTGTCATGTCCCCAATCCCTCAGCCTTATCATTTCTGTGTGCTCTAGCTGACTTCTAACTGCCAGTATCTCTTTGTCTAAGGACTTTGAGGACTTATCAGAGGCCTTGGAAGGCTTTTCTTCCCATTGTTCGATAGGCTGGGAGAACTAGAGGGTTAACACCTTTGAGTGGCTCTCAATCAAAAACTAATTGGGGTTGTGTATAAGTACCCAAACTCTCTCTCACCCGTTGAGTAAGATCTCTCTTAGGTATGTGATCTATATGGTTCCCCAGAGTTTACTCATGGAATAAAGCTCTAGTTACTCAAAGTAGTAGCTGTGTTGATGACATACTTTTTATTGACTTTCTTTCTCTGTATCACTTATTCCCCGGGGGTATTTTCTGGGGTCAACTCCTAAATGATACTACTTGCGTGAGAATCTTATCCCAGGGTCTGCTTCTGAGGAAACCCAAATTAAGACACTCACCTTGTATGCATAGGTCTTCTTAGCCCGTAGTTATTTCATTAAAAGGTATAGAGTGTTTAAGGAGAGTAATGACCAGACAGTATATCATTGATCTGTTCTTAGAAGGTCTACCCCTCTGTGGACACTTAGTAGGTGATATGATTACATCAGGATATTCTGCCCTGGCACAAAGTGCTGGGTTCTGATTTCTCTCTGTAAACAAAGGAAGCCTTTTCATACAACCAACAGTTTTGGCATTGGGAATTGTTAGGCAGAGGTTAAAGGGTTCCAAGTTTTTGGTAAGGCCAAAGCTAGTGTCCAGGCTAAGGTCTCTGGAAGTGTTCTCCATGCTAGTTGGTGCCCCTCTCCTGAGGCAGTGGTCCATTTAGATAACTGAACCAAGTGTTGGCCTTTCTCCCTGTACTGTGGCATATAGCCATTATAACAGCCTGGTGACCAGGCTTTTTCATCTGTTGGACTAGTGACCTGATGATTTGTCCATTTCCTGATACGTTGTTTTCCTACTGGGGAGACTTTCATCTGGGTCATTGTAGGCAGATTCAAGCTGTGTATTTCCATTGGCTTTCAGCCTTGCCAAGTATTGCCAAGACATGCTTGGTTAATTTCTCATCTTCTTCTCATGAGATACATATCAGAATTTGTCCAGATAGGACTACCAAATTTTGTGGTGTATTTTTGAGGATCTCCATTTATGTGTGGAAGGTTGATGGTGAGTGCCATGTATGTGCAGTTGTCTACCTCCCATCATGAATACAGTTTTGAGCTAATATATCTCCTTTAGTGGTAGAGACCAAAGCCTGTTTACTATATCTAAGACAGTAAAGATCTTTGCATAAGGTCTTATCTTTTCTAGAATATTTGGTATATGACCATCATCATCATCAGTTGGGATTGATATCTTACTCAGTTCTCTCCTAGAATCAACTGTAAGTCTCCAAATGCCATTTAGTTTTTGTACTGGCCATATGAGAGCATTGCTAAAATATGATAATTTACCCATTTTCTTCTGATCACTGAGTATTCCTTCTGTTTCTCAGTATGTGTTAGCTATATTGTTCACAGTTAGGTAGATGGCCTCCCTTACCTTTGTGAGAGATGATTGCAATTATGTCTGGGTATATCTTTGTAGGTATGTCCTTTTGGCTTTCATATGTCTATCCTGGTTTCTAAGATCTCAAGCTTTATTCTTTCTCTTCATTTCCTAATTCTTTCCTAGCTTGCCTCCCATCACAACTAAAACTCAATGTATCTCCTGGTTAAGAGTTTTAAAATATCCTGTAATCATTCTGCCTGCTGACTAAGGGCCTTCCACTGTTTCCAGGCCAACCCATTTCTCTCTCTCTTTTTTTTAAAAGATTTTATTTATTTATTCATGAAAGACAGAGAGAGGCAGAGGGAGAAGCAGGCTCCCAAGGAGCAGGGAGCCCGATGCGGGACTCGATCCCAGGACCCTGGGATCATGACCTGAGCTGAAGGCACACGCTTAACCATCTGAGCCACCCAGGCGCCCACAGGCCAACCCATTTCTCACAGCCAAGGCATTCTGGGTACAGGCATTACTTAATATCTTTTTGACTTTTTTCTTTCATTAAATTTTCCTCTCCACCTCAAAAAATCTACTTTCCCTGTGCAGCAAAGGCCTCAATTCCTTTCTTATTAGTGAACTCTACCTGTGGTGATTGTATCCACACTCTGAAGCCTCTGGAATCCACAACCATGATTAGACATTTGACCAGTGCTCACTGAGGATACCGGATCAGGAAAGCCATTGCAAGGAATGTATTTTCTCCTGATTAGGCCTTGCAAATCACTAAGGGTTATTTCTGTTAGTCTATCCCTTTATCTTCTTTCCACAAATTTGTAGATTAGGGTTTAGATACTGCCCAAATCAGAGTCAACATGAGAATATATGGTGGAGAAGGGACTCAGAAAACTTTGGAGAAGGCATATGACACCCAGAATTTCATCTTGCCATCATTCTCTCTTTACCCCTGGATGCAGGTTAAAATAAGATTAAGAGATTTAGAGTTTGGGACTGCCATCTAGTTGGCCATGTGACTATTTAGATCTAACAATCCAATAGGCCAAAGATGCTTATTTTAGGAAGACTTAGGTCATGTCGTGGACCTTGCTGCTCCTGCAATTCAAAGTACCGTAGCTCCTAAAATGAATATTTCCACCAATACCAGTACCTGCCTATTACACATGGGAGATTACATTCTTGGCCTACAGAAGCAGTGCTTCAAGTTGGAGGACTGAACCTCAGTCTCTTTTGTGGGACTTTGCTCTCCAAATGTCAGTTCCTGGGGCATATATTTGCTTTGTCTGCTGAGATAATGCCAATGTGGAGGGTGGAGGTGAGATGCAAGTACTATTAAGGGATGAAATTATGATGGTAATAGACCAGGGGACTCAGGAATACTTAAATTCTGCCTTGACCTTACCACTTCTGTGTGTTCCACAAGGGATGTATGTACATAAAAGAGTGGTAAAAGAAAGCAAAGTAGCATTTTATTAACTGGGACTTTGGTTCCAAACCCCAGTTTAGTATACTACTTATTGGGCTTTGAGCACAAGGAGGTTTAGGGTAGAGGCTGCCTGGAACCCAGAACCAAAGCAAGGTGAATAGCATTTCCTTGAAGCCAAAATCAAATTTCAAAATTTGCCATTCCAATGAGAAAAAAACCTCACAACTACCAACTCCAGAGGGAATGAATCCAGAAAGAGGCTTTCTATCCACGTGGGATTGTTTAGATTCCCAAGGTCTACACATTTAGAAACTCTGGTGCAAAAAGTGTTTGGCAATCTTACCCATCAGTTCCGCACTCCTCCACCACTTGTATAGGAGGATAGGGAGAGGACCACAGAGGAGCTTTGAACCCCATCTGCTGGAGGCCAATATGGACACTATGCTTACACTGCTTCAATGCTCAGCTTCTGTAGACAGGTCAAGTCCTACAGCTTGTGGTTGATACATATTGATACATGGCTGGAACATTGACTAATACAAAAGGTATCACACGAGGTACCATTACAGAATGCGAACTTGGTAACTTCTAACAAGACTCCGTATCACCTATGTGGGATTTCTTATCATCTATCATATTTTGTGATTATTGGTGAGACAACGTTTATCAGTGAACAATCGTTTACAACAGTGTCACAGTATTTTGAGTCTTCTGGGAGATGGTGACGGTTGCCAATCATGACAGTAGGAGAAAAAATGATGCTTTTCATATGCTGTTTTAAATGCACATTTACTGCTAACATTTGAATATGCATGGATTATGTTTTCAAAACATGTTTTTATTTTATAATTAAAAAAGTAATGTAAACGATATGTGAATAATTTGTATGCCATAATTTTCCTCATGTGATCTTCCACAATGCAGGTGGGCGCTGGAGCATAGCAAGTTGCACTGCCCAAGGCTTGTAGAACCGTAACTAGTGATTCCTCTCTCAGGGTGCAGAGTTTAGAGTTAATATGCTGAAGGAAACATTTGGAATTGTATTCAGAATTGTGAGCTTCAGCCTTTGAAGACAACTAATCTTGGTTTGGTATGGTTTTATTTAGGTTCTGTATCAGTTAACTTTTACTGCATAACAAACTAAAACTTGTGGCCTGGGGCGCCTGGGTAACTCAGTCATTGGGCATCTGCCTTCAGCTCAGGTCATGATCCCGGGGTCCTGGGATTGAGCCCCGCATCGGGCTCCCTGCTTGGCGGGAAGCCTGCTTCTCCCTCCACTCCCCCTGCTTGTGTTCCCTCTCTCGCTGTGTCTTTCTCCGTCAAATAAATAAATAAAATCTAAAAATAAATAAATAAATAAGAAACTTGGTGGCCTAAAACAACCATTTATTTTTATTTTTTTAAGTAATCTCCATGCCCAACATGAGGCTCAAACTCCAAACAACCCCAAGATCAAGAGTTGCATGCTCTACCAACTGAGCCAGCCAGGTGCCCCAAGACAACCATTTATTTAACTTGCAATTCTGTGGGTTGGTAATTTGGATTGGGCTCGGTTAGGTAGTTCTTTTGTCTTGACTGGGCTCACTCGTGTGTTTGGTCAACTTCTGATCAGTTAGGTGACACTGGTTGTGGTGGTTGACTGTTGGCTTGGTCAATGGGGGTAACTCAGCCACATATCTCTTATTGTCCAGTGGGTTAGCTTGGGCTTGTTCACATGGTAGCTTGGCAGCGTTCCAACAAAAAGAGCAAAACTTGCAAGGTCTCTTGAGCCTCAGGCTTAGATTTCACACAACTTCTACTAGATTCTATTGGTCAAAGCAAATTATAAGGCCAGACCAGATTCAAGGGATAGAGAAATTGATTCCACTTCCAGATGGGAGATGCTGCAAAGTAACATTGCAAAAGGCCTGGATACAAGATGAGTGTGGAGGGGAATCTATCACAGGCTCTTTCTGTTGAGGTGTCCTGATTTTATAGTTAGTGTGTGACTTAACAGTCCTCTAGTAGTATCCCAAATTATAACATTTGAGTCCCCGTGTGCATAGCTCGGTGGAAAGTCCCCAGTCTATCTCTTAGAGCCTTCCTTCCTGATATGTTTGTGAAGGGTACAAAGGTATTTTATTTTTGACTGCCATTTTGAACTAGTAGTCTTTTTGATTTAGCAATTTGGATACCCTGTGTATTTTGGCCGCAAGAATATTTGGACTCCCTGTTTCTGAGTATAAGCAGTTATATCACAATTATGCAAACAGAGACAGAGACTGCTACTGGCTTCCCAATATACATCTTTTACTTCTTGCTTAGTAATAAGAACATCTATTTTCAGTTTTTCCACACTGCCACTTGGCTAAAAGACTACATTACCCAGCTTCCTTTATAGTGAGGTATGGCCACATACTAAGTTTTGGCCAATGAGATGTAGAGAGAACTAACATTGCAACTTCTGGAAAGTGTCCTGAAAAGGAGAAGTTTTCTTCATCCTTTCTTCTTTCCTCCTGGTTGGGATGTGGACTTGATGGCTGGAGTTCAAGCAACCATCTTCAGTTATATGGATGCACATCAAGGATGCTGTAGCAACTGGATAGAAGGAGCCTGGGTCCCTGATGACCATGGAACTGCCTTCCAACCCTAGGATGCCCCCACTTCCAGACTTCTTTATCTTGAGAGAGAAATAGTTTTCCATCTGTTTAAGCCACTGTCTCAAATTTTGTTGTTATTAGTATATGGAACTCTATCCTAATACCCCAGGTTTTTTTTAAAGATTTTATTTATTTGACAGAAAGATAGAGGGAGAGCACAAGTAGGCAGAGTGGCAGGCAGAGGGAGAAGGAGAAGCAGGCTCTCCGCTGAGCAGGGAGCCAGACGTGGGGCTCAATGCCAGGACCCCAGGATCATGATCTGAGCCGAAGGCAGCCACTTAACTGACTGAGCCACCCAGGTGCCCCCTAATACCCCAGTATTGATGATTTTTTATTGAGCAAATTTTTGTTGAAACAAATTCCTTCAAGCCAACGAAAGTCCTTGATGAATTTTCTAAGTTGTAAGATAAAACATTTCCATTTTTTCCCATTTGTACTTTTATTCTACTGAGCATATTTTCATTGGGATTGGTTAGTTTCATTTTAACTTTATAGTAAGGATTTGCCTTATCAATAAATTAATTTTCATAGTAAAATTTACTTGGCATTGTAAATTTTTGGTTTGTGGACATGATTTTCATCAAGGTCTAGTTTCCCTGAGTCAAATTTTACAGATCTAAATTTTTCAAGAACGTGTGGTTTTTCTGTAAAATTATAGCCAATAACAAATTTTATCATGTGCAGTTTCACCACATTTCATGTTTTTCTATGGTGGTTATTTCCACCAAGTCTACATTTTCTCAGGTCAGTTTTCAGAATTGCCAATGTTAAAAATGACATGTAGTTTTTAGTTTTTTGTTTCTAATAAATTTTACTATGTGCATTTTTTTAAAAGATTTTATCCATTTATTTGACAGAGAGAGAGAGCATAAGCAGGGGGAGTGGTGGGCAGAGGCAGAGGGAGAAGCAGGCTCCCCACAGAGCAGGGGGAGCCCAATGTGGGACTTGATCCCAGGACTCTAGGATCATGACCTGAGCCGAAGGCAGTCGCCCAACCAACTGAGCCACCCAGGTGCCCTACTATGTGCATTTTTAGACATTGACCATTTTATTTGTGTTAGTTCTACCTGCTATATATTTTTAAAAAGATTTATATTTATTTATTTATTTATTTATTTATTTATTTATTTATTTAAGAGGTAGAGAGAAAGACAGCATGCCGGGGGAGGAGCAGAGGGAGAGGGATAAGCAGACTCCATGCTGAGTGCAGAGCCTGATGTGTGGCTCAATCCCATGACCCTGAGATCATGACCTGAGCCAAAATCAAGAGTTGGACGCTTAACCAACTGCACCACCCAGGCGCCCCTCTACCTGCTATATTTTTATGACTTGGAAATTAATACTAATTTCTTCGTGATTCCATGAGGAAGTTGTGAACAACTCCCCTCAGATGTTCCAGAATTTTCCTAATCTTCAGACTGGATCTGTGCTATTGCACACCCATACTTATAAGTGATTTGTTTCTGGCAATCTCCTTTAGCGCAAATCCTCCTAAGTCAAAGTTGCAATTACCATTACTTTAAGTGGGAGAAAATGTCATACATCCCTGAGCCCCCAAATTGACACCAATTTTCTTAAAACACCAAATTTCCATTAAAATGGACTCAAGTGGTTTAATAATTAATGTAACATCATAATACAACCTAATTAGGCAGTTTCTCCTGATATAATTATAGCTATTTACTTCTCCATTAAACTCTTTGTAGTTATTGTATGCTCAACATGTAAAACTCTGTTCCCACCCCCCCAGTCATCAGTATGATACCGCAAGTTTATGTCCTTCAACCTTTAATGCAACACACACACCTACAACAATAAAGACAAAATAAATCAATTAAAAGAATACATTTTAGGGGTGTGTCAGTGACCTTCAGCTGAAGTCCACCAAGAACACACCTGTAGATGAACAAGTTGGGTTTATTACTTGTTGCAGGGAGAGAAAATAAAAACCATGGGGAGGGGCACCTGGGTGGCTCAGTCGTTAAGTGTCTGCCTTCGGCTCAGGTCATGGGTCCTGGAATCGAGCCACACATCGGGCTCCCTGCTCAGCGGGAAGCCTGCTTCTCCCTCTCCCACTCCCCCTGCTTGTGTTCCCTCTCTCGCTGTGTCTCTCTCTGTGTCAAATAAATAAATAAAATCCTTAAAAAAAAACAACCACCCATGGGGAACCATGGGTCTCTCAGTGAGAGGATTGTAGAAAGAATCTATTATGGGATTTGAGCTTTGGTTAGGTGATTAAGGGAGGGTCTAAGGAAATGAGGGTTCCTTCTAGATTGGATGCTGTCAAAAATCAGGGATGATTCTATAACTGGGTTTCTCAATAAAATCTTATCTATAGAGAGGATGGGCTAGAGACAGGATAAAGCTATATTTGGTAAAGAAGTAGTGGTTATTCATTTTAGCCAAGAGGGGTGGAGTTTGGTAGTTTGCTGGGGGCACAGTGACCTTGACTTTGTGCTTAAGACAAAATTATGAAGTGGCTTTGTTTCGTCTCACATTCTCATGTTCTCAGAGTAACATTTTTTGGAGTTGATATGTGAAATTGTTAATGTCCAGTAGGAGAATAACATGACTTAGCTGTGACCATCACACCGGCTTTTGGATTTCAGGAGATACCTTTTTTCTTTCTGAGGCACCACACTTCAGGTTGTCATTGTTAGAAACTAGTAAAACGGGAGTACTCTGAGAAGGGAACTTAATGCAACATGTGCCAACCCTATAACTGGGAAGATCAGCATGCAGTGTCTTTCCTCTCGTTGGCTCAGCTACTTTCATGGTGTCAAATCCCTATTTATACATTCAAAGAAATTTCTTATAAGTTGAAGTAGAGGTATTAAACTCCTAGCAAAGTTGAATTCTAATGTGAATTGTTCCACTCTGGGTGGAGGAAAGAGCAAAATACAGAACAAAAATGTTCTTGGGCTCAAAGTGGCAGGGTCAAAATAGGCAGTGAGAACAAAATGTTCTGTGTGTCTGGGAATGCCCCCAAGGTCCTGTATGTTTATCCAGGTTCAGGGCTTGGCCCTGCTACTCGTCTCTTGGCACTGGGTCTGAACCCAGACAAGCCCTATCAAGGCTGCAGGCTTCCTTCCACCTTGGCTACCCTAAGCTGTTTGCTTCAGGACAGGCTTTCGTGCCACTTTTACTGCCACTGAAGTTGGCAAGGTTTTTGATCCCTTGGTTGCTCCCATTGCCATTGCTGTGCTGGACTGTGCATTGTCACTTGTTATGACTGAATTTAATGGGTCTAGGGCAGAACACTCCCACTCACATCACTTCCCTGGCCCCTTACTGAGATTCCACCCAGGCCACCACTGAGCAAAGGTGCTCTAGCAAGAACTGGTTGGGAATTCAAATACTTGAGCTCTTTAGAAACATTAACTTTTCTTCAGGACACCAGAAGAGCTGAAGTGTGATTGGTTGCTGGGTTTGCCACCGCACAGATCCAATCCTGTTCCTCTCTGACTACCTGGCTTGGGGTAAGGGCTGGCTCACCAGAGCCGTCTCTTTCTACTCTCATAGTGATTTGATTTCAGAAACTTTGTTGCTCTTTCTGCTACTGGGCCTTGCCCAGAGTCACCTCTGTCCATTCTGACAAATGTCATTAACTTAATGTATTTATTCAAAATATTATTTATTCATGTGTGCGTTTATTCACTTATTTTTCATTTAACTGGACTTTAGGATAAACTCCTGGGAGAAGGGATTGTAGCCGTGACCGCTTTTCTGATAGAATGCCCTTTAAGCTTTGCATCACTAGAACTGTCTTTGTCCCCTTTGATCCTGTATTTCTCTATCATTATCTTTGCCTCTCTCATTGACTGTGTTTCTCTCATCTTGTTAATCGCCCTTACCTGCTCTTACACTCAAACTAATTTAAATAGCCCTCTCCTCAGGCACTGTAAGAACACCAGCCAGCAGGAATCGAGGCAGTTATGCTTTCCATCTCTCTTCAGGACGACATGATGTCTCCCAATGTCCCTGTCATTGTTATTCCCTTTCAGTATCTCTGTTTCTCTGTTTCTCAGTATCTCTGTTTCTTTAGCCTCAGTGGATGACCTACTGATTTTATTTCTTGAAACTCCATGCTGTTCTCAATGCATTCTGCTTTTGTTGTTACTTTGCCTTGCCATGATCCTCCATAGATCCTTCTCTTCTTCAGGGCGTTTTTGGTAAGTGATGATTGTCATTTCTTACTGCTACAGTCTTCAGATTTTTAAGTGGGAGAATCTTAGGGGTATAGATCATCTTCTGCATCAGGTCGCATTGTAGGTAAGTGGTTTGACTGACTTGGCTAAACCTGGGTCGGGTACACCCTATGGCTAAGGGCAAGGTCATGTGATATGAAACTTGGCAGCATGAGCAGCAAAGGTTGCAGGCAGGCCGTGATTGATATCTCCCTATAGTCTACTTCTTGCCCATTGGTATATTAACCTTCCTCCTGTATGCTGTACCAAAGTTGTGTCTGCCTAAAACAATCTACCAATTATGCCTCAACCACAAACACCTGCTCTCCCACTTAGAGGAGGAAGACAACCCAGTTTTATCTAGAAGTAATGAGAAAAGATCACAGTAAAAGTTGCTTATCAGACCCAGTGTTGATAATCTTTAGGTGGCATCTTCAAATCTTCAATTCCTGAGCCTGCCTCTAGTTGTTAATTCAGAGTATATATTGCATCCTGCAGCTGCTTGGGTACGGTGAGTTATATACTGGAATCAGTAGGCATACATTATTGCACAACAATGCATTCCTTGGTCAACAAATCTGACCAACTGGAGAGTCTGCCTCTGGGAGGATTACCCCTGACATGCTCTAAGGGCAGCAGGAGTCCACTTCCAGGTGATATCCGCACTCTGGGCAAAGCCAGCTTTGAGGGATTGGTTCTCAGACTTGGCTTGGATTGGAATCACCTGGAGGGTTTATTAAAACACAAGCACTGAGTTCCACCCCCAGAGTTTCTGCTTCAGAGCATTCTGGTGATGTTGATGCTGCTGGTCCAGGAACCACATTAAAAAAAAAACGACAACAACCCTATTCTAGGGTGAGGAAATCAGGCCTTTAGTAGTCAAGTAGAAGTGGGGTTTTGTTGGTAGTAGTTTCAATCCAGGAGAATTTCTCTAGGTTATCTGTCAGTTGTGTTATTGGGAATTCCTCAATTTTGTTTTGGCTATTTTTTTAGGTTTTTATTTTAATTCCAGTCAGTTGACATCCGGTGTTATATTAGTTTCAATTGTACAATATAGTGATTCAACACTTCCATACATCACAAGTGCCCTCCTTAATCTCTGTCACCTATTTCACCTGTCCCCCTCCCCCTCCCCTCTGGTAACCATTAGTGTGTTCTCTATAGTTAGGAGTCTGTTTCTTGGTTTGTCTCTCTCTCTTTTCCCCCCATGTTCATTTGCTTCATTTCTTAAATTCCACATATGAGTGAAATCATATGGTATTTGTCTTTTTCTGACTCACTTATTTCACTCAGCATTATACTCTAGCTCTGTCCATGTCATTGCAAATGGCAAGATTTCATTCTTTTTTATGGTTGAATAATATTCCATTATATATATATGTACACACCACATATTCTTTATCCATTCATCAATCAATGGACATTTAGGCTGCTTCCATATCTTGGCTATTGTAAATAAAGCTGTAAACATAAGGGTGCATGTATCCCTTTGAATTAGTGTTTTTGCATTCTTTGGGTAAATAACCAGTACTGTTATTGCTGGACTAGAGGGTAGTTCTATTTTTAACTTTTTGAAGAACCTCCATACTGTTTTCCAGAGTGACTGCCCCAGTTTGCATTCCCATCAACAGTGCAAGAGGGTTTCACTTTCTCCGCATCCTTGCCAACACCTGTTGTTTCCTGTGTTTTTGATTTTAGCCATTCTGACAGGTGTGAGGTGAGATCCCATTGTAGTTTTGACTTGCATTTCCCTGATTGTAAGTGATGATGAACATCTTTTCATGTGTCTGTTGGCCATCTGGATGTCTTCTTTGGAGAAATGTCTGTTAATGTCTTCTCATTTTTTAATTGGATTATTTGTCTTGTTGAGTTTTATAAGTTCTTTATATATTTTGCTACTAACCCTTTATCAGGTATGTCATTTGCAAATATCTTCTCCCATTCAATAGGTTGCCTTTTAGTTTTGTTAATTGTTTTCTTTGCTGTGCAGAAGCTTTTTACTTTGATGTAGTCCCTATAGTTTATTTTTGCTTTTGTTTCCCCTGCCTCAGGACACTGATCTAGAAAAAAGTTCCTGTGATTGACATCAAAGAAGTTACTGCCTGTGTTCTCTTCTAGGATTTTCATGGTTTCAGGTCTCACATTTAGGTCTTTAATCCTTTTGAATTTATTTTTGTGTATGGTGTAAGACTGTGGTCCAGTTTCTTTCTTTTGCATGTTGCTGTCCAGTTTTCCCAGCACCATTTATTGAAGAGACTGTCTTTTTCCCATTGGATATTCTTTCTTGCTTTGTTGATGATTAATTGACCTTATAATTGTGGGTTTATTTCTAGGTTCTCTGTTCCGTGGGAATCCCTCAATTTGTAAACCCAAAACAGAGGTCTCTCTGTGTTCTGTCCCTACTGGCACCTGGGTTGCCACCCTTCTTCATGTGCTGATTGCGATTTTCATACTCCCTTCTGTGATTAACTGCTGCCACTTGTGTCCAACCCTAGTTGCCCCTTCTTTTGTGTATTTAGTGATACCTTTTCATCATTTTTCCCATTCTCATTTCCTGCCAGGAAAGGACTTATTGCTACTTGCTTCAGTCTTTTTGTGTTTCCTAACTCAAAATCTTAGGACTAGGAATCTGATTGGTTGGCCAGGTTATCTTTTTTTGTTAGGCCAAAAAGGGTTGCTGGCTGGCCTATGGATTTTCAGCCCTTGGATTGTGAGTCCATACTGAGTTCCATTGGCTATGGCCTTTCCTGGTGGCTGTAGCCAGTGAATGTCTGAGTCATATGGTATATAACATGGCAGACTGGGCAGCGGGGTTTAAGGGTAGGGTAGTTAGACAAAGGGTTTGGGTTATGGCAGGCACTGATGGACATTTTAAGTATAGTATATTGACTGGCAGGATTCGTTTTCAGATGCTACCTACCATACTGGTTATTTTTAAATACTATAGTAATATTGAAGGGGCGCCTGGGTGGCTCGGTCGTTAAGCGTCTGCCTTCAGCTCAGGTCATGATCCCAGGGTCCTGGGATCGAGCCCCGCATTGGGCTCCCTGCTCGGCGGGAAGCCTGCTTCTCCCTCTCCCACTCCCCCTGCTTGTGTTCCCTCTCTCGCTGTGTCTCTCTCTGTCAAATAAATAAATAAAATCTTTAAAAAAATAATATAGTAATATTTAATATAATATTAAAATATAATATACATTAAAATACACTAATGGTAATTATTTGCTAGCTAGTACAGCTGTACTGGTTTTTAAAATACTGAATACCTCCTAGTGATTGGTAAGTAGTTCTTTTCCTCAGCCTCTTGAGTGCCTCTCCCACCCCTGCTGACTTGATCTCTCTCAGATCTCCTTACTACCCAGCAACTAAAGAGTTAATTTGTGGTATAGCGTAGGACTCCAGGCTTGTGCCCCAGGGTTAGGGTTGGCTTTCATTTTGATTGGCCGATGTCTGTGCCATAGTGATTGTTAAATATTTTGAATGCCACTCCTGTGACTTGCATGGAAAGAGGATTCAAAGTCCATATTGCAGAAGGCGTATGTACAGTATTTTCTGTGTGTACTTGTGTAAGTATAGTTGTAAGTAACACATTTTGTAGTTTGGTTGATCTCTTCTGAAGCAATTTCAACGTGTCTTTCTATAAATTTTGCATTTTTTAAACATTCACCATTTATTCTGTAAAAAAGAAGAAATCGGGTCTTTAAAAAAGCATTTTTAAAGTGATAATCTTTCCCTAAGTTCATTCTTTTATTGCCAGAAAAATTAATTTTTGTCACAAATCAGAATGAGTTGATCGCCTGTAAGTTAGTATTATATTCTAGTAAAACTGACCTAGGGGGGGAAAAATCCCCTTCCCTTTACAGAGAAGAACTGATTTCATAGTAGAAACAAATTTATTAGAATCTCCTACAAGGCTGTAATGGAAAACAACCTAAAAGTAAACCAAACATTGTTGAATGTTTTCATTCCCAGTAGGGATTTGGCATGATGTATAGTGTCTGGCCATAGTGCTATGCAATGGCTGATCCAAGGACTGAGTAAATAACAGGATCCAGAAATGAACATATGTTCATAGAACATATGAGGCCTTAGGCTAGAATTCATCAACCAATACTAAAATGTGTAGGATGCAAAGTATTGCCCTGAGCTTTCACAGAACAAAATTACATTTGGTATATTCTTCAGTAGTTGAAGTGTATTTGCTGAAAGGAACTATATTATGTAGTTCAAATTCAAAGAATGCAGACTTTTTAGAAATGCAAAGGGAGCCAGGAGCATTATTCAAGAATTGTCTCCTTTTGCTAACCCCTTCAATATATAAAGTAATAAAAATGTCTCACTCAGATTTATTAAGATATGAAGCGTGACTTTAAAGCAACATGACTACTTGTTGTGTGTGACTTGTGGAATGAGGGTCATTACTTTAGAGTCATAAACAATGGCTATTCCTTTTTTGGGGAAGTAAGTAGTCTAGTGAACAGACATTTGATTAGAAATCAGGAAACTCAGACCCAACTTCCCACACTCCTGCTGGGCTTTAGAGACCAGGGAGAAGCATCATGGTATAGTGGAAAGAGCACTGGTTTTGGGACTCAGACTCATCCAGGGTCTACACTTAGCTTCTCCACTTACCACTTACTAGCTATGTGAGCTTGACACATTATCTGACCTCCCTGAGCATTAATGCGTCCATCTGTAAGGTGGGGATGATCTATTCAGGGCTGACATTCAGCTGATACTTACCAGCATGAGTGGAGCAACTGTTTACAGCTGGGCTCTGTTCTGATTGGGCCAGTGTCCACTGATTAATGGATGCCCATATTGTACTTTGTTAAATATTTGTTTATTCCTCTGAATAAGACTTAATGGATAGGGTTATTGAGAACATCAAATGAAAAATATGTGAAGTTCCTAACATACAATTACTAATGAAATTTTAGTTTTATATTCTTCCCTTTTTTCTGTAGAACTTTTAAAAAACATGTTTTTCAACCTAAATGAAGGAAGAGAAAATGCCTGACACTTGTTTCCACTGGGATGTTAAGAGATTAAGGGGAACTGTTTATATCTTATATTTATTCAGGTTCCATTAAGCAAACATTAAATTCCTACTCTGTGTGGGGTCCTTGATGAGTTCACAGTCTAGGAAGAACAATCGAGGAATAAACTCTGATTTCAACCCAACAATTTTAAGAGTTAACGTGAACCTTTAAGGTGACTTTGTGGAAATTTAATGAGAAAGACTTCCTCTAGGCAGGTAAAGCCTAGCTTGGCAGCTGAACTCAGGATGGATTTCAACTCCCAGTTACTCCCTCATCTGTGTGCTTTTGTGCAGTGCACAAACTGCACGATTATATACTGTGGCCTTGAGAACTGTTATAACAGAGTATACACCAAGTACTATAGGCTTAAAGTGGTGGGAAGGACTGAGTTTTGCCAGGTGAATGGCATTTGTCCAAATTACAGTTGAAGGAGGAAGCAAGAGGGTGTGTATAAAGACACAGGTGTATGAAAGAGCTGGGAGATTAGGGGAATAGTGAATGTTCCTACCAGATCATATATTTGTACTCCTTGTTTTGAAGAAAGGATGCCAATGGAAGTTATATTTACAGCCTCTCTAAATAGACAGTTTACCATCATTACAATTAAATATTAGAACGACTTTATGTGTAAGTTAATGTTTCATTGTTCTTGGATTAGATAGCATGTTTCATTTTATTTTTTTTTAAAGATATATTCAAGTAATCTCTACAACCCACATGAGGTTCGAACTCACGACCCTGAGATCAAGAGTCACATGCTCTTCTGACTGAGCCAGCCAGGTGCTCTGCATGCTTCCTGTTTTAAAATTTTCATTTATATTAAAAAAATTGTTTTTAGTTGATGAGAACACACTGTCTTCTAAGGTTAATTATTTGAGGTCCTCTAGTGCTTTTCTATTTGGCTTGAGCCTAGACAAAGGTCAGTAATCAAAGGAGGCTAGAAGATTTAGTGAGACATTATTTTAAAAAAAATCTGGAGACTTTTATCATTGAATTATGGATCTATGTTTGCTTCATAGAATATTACATTATAGACTTAACAGAGCTTGGAGATTTTTGGAGACCTTTGAGCCTAATCTCATTTCAAAATGACTTTATTGTTCTTCTAACAATGATACATGCTCATTATTTAAAAAAAATTCAAGCAGTTCAAAGTAAAAAGTTGAGGGTTACAACCACCTGAATTCCCACCGCCCTGATACAAACACCATTAATGTGAGGTTAACAGGATTCTAGATATCTTGTTGCAGAAAAATAGGTGATAGATGTACAGAATCAATTTTTTAAATAAAATTTGCATCCTATTATACATATTTTTATCAAAATTACTCAATGTACTGTTACTAGAAATTAATGCAATAAAAAGAAAATGAAGAAACTATACACTTTGGAAAAATATTTATTCCCCACAAGGCATATCAGTTTCTCTTTCTTTCTTTCTTTCTGATTTTATTTATTTATTTATATTTATTTTTTTATTATGTTATGTTAGTCACCATACATTACATCATTAGTTTTTGATGTAGTGTTCCATGATTCATTGTTTGCCTATAACACCCAGTGCTCCATGCATTACGTGCCCTCCTTAATACCCATCACCGGGCTCACCCATTCCCCCCTCCCCTCTAGAACCCTCAGTTTGTTTCTCAGAGTCCATAGTCTCTCATGGTTTGTCTCCCCCTACGATTTCCCATCCTTCATTTTTCCCTTCCAAGAGATCCCTGTGAGGTTCAGGGAAAAAACTGTTGTAAAATATGTCAAGAGGTTGTTATTTTTTCCTTCTTGTTTCAATTTTAATAATATTGATTGACTCTCTGCTATGAAAGATGAGGAAATCACACCTGTGTCTTTTCTTCTCCCCTTCCAATTTGTTTTATATAATAATTTATCACAATGTCAAAGTTTATAACATTTATTTCATGTTTTAGTAATTGGTTAGAAATTGTACTTGACTGTTAGTTAATAGAGACCTGACTATAGTGACTTAAACACATAAGGATTTAGTCTCACATCTAAAGGAAGACTGGAGGTAAGAGTCAGGACATGGTCAGGGCTCCATGAACTCATTAGGAACTTAGCTTCCTCTGTTATCTTGCTTTACCATGTTTAGTATGTGATTTTCATTTTCAAGGTCATAAGGTGGCTGCTGGAGTTCTAGTCCTTATGTTTATATTCCAGGCAAGAAGCAGGAAGAAGGGAGAAGGTAAAATTTTTTTTTAATTTTTTAAATTAAATTTTTATTAAATTTAAATAAAATTTAATTTTATTTAATTTGGGGCACCTGGGTGGCTCAGTTGTTGGGCGTCTGCCTTTGGCTCGGGTCGTGGTCCCGGGGTCCCGGGATTGAGCCCCATGTTGGGCTCCCTGCTCCACGGGAAGCCTGCTTCTCCCTCTCCCACTCCCCCTGCTTGTGTTCCCTCTCTTGCTGTGTCTCTCTCTGTCAAATAAATAAAATATTAAAAAAAATAAAATTAAACAAGATATCTAGAATCCTTTTAAACCTTTTTTAAAAAAATATGTGCTTTATTTCATAGTCTTAATTTTTTTTAAGTAATCTGTATGTCCAATGTGGGGCTTGACCTCATGACACTGAGATCAAGAGTCCCATGCTCTAACAACTAAGTCAGCCAGGTGCCCCCAAAAAGACTCTTTTAGAAGCCCCAAGTGCTATTTATATTTCATTGCCTGCCCCAAGCCCCTGCCATCTGTAGGGGAGGCCGAGAAATATAGTTTTGCTACTCACCACATTACCTAAGGTGGGAAGTCCTTGTAACCTCAGTTTCCATAGTTGCTTGATTTTAGTTTTATATTTACATTGATTTAATGCCTGAACCACCAGTACATTTTAACAAAGAATATCTAGTTATAAGATTTTATTTTGCTTATTTCTTGCCTGAATGTATTGTATCCTTAAGTACTTCTTTCCAGAACAGTCTGTGGGCATTGTATTACTTACTGCTAGCTTGGTTGCTTTCCTAATTCCCAGGCATTTCTTGCCTTAATTATCTCCTTAGGTTGTTCCTGTTTTTTAAGGATAGTACAACATCTCTTGATTCCATGGATATCTCACTCCTGGAGCCCTCCACCTTGCTGCAATCTGACCTGAATTCTCCCCAGTTCTAAAGAACAGCAATCATCCTAGGACTTCTCTTCACTGCAGTTCTTGGGTGGAGCCACTGGTTCTTGGATCTCAATGTCTTTTTTTGGCTCACTACTTTTTCTTGCTGGGATAGATCCTCAAGTAACTTCCTAAGAAAGAATGTGTGAGAGATAAACTTTCTGAATTTTAACTATCTGAAAATGTTTTCATTCTATTCTTACACTTGACTGATAACTTTGTAGATGCAGAATTTTCATTTGAGAATTCTTTCAGGATTTGGAGACATGGCTCAGTTGTCTTCTTCTAGCATCTGATGTTGTTGATGAAAAATATAATGTCAGTCTGATTTTTGTACCTTTGTAGATGACCAGTTTTGTAATCTTTGGAAGCATTTAGCAACTTCTCTTGATTTTTGGCATTCTGGAATTTCACAATGATGTGGCCTGTTGTGGAATGTTTTTGATTCATTGTACCCAACACTGAGGGGGGACCCTTTGACATAGACTCTTTTCTTCACAAAGCTCCATAAAATTATCTTGTATTATTTGTTGTGGTAATTTATTTTCCTCTCCTTTCTCCATTCTCTCTCTCTTTTTTAAAAGATTTTATTTATTTATTTGACAGAGAGAGACACAGTGAGAGAGGGAACACAAGCAGGGGGAGTGGGAGAAGGAGAGGCAGGGTCCCCGCTGAGCAAGGAGCCTGATGCGGGGCTCGATTCCAGGACCCCAGGATCATGACCTGAGCCGAAGGCAGATGCTTAATGACTGAACCACCCAGGCGCCCCTCCCCATTCTCTTTTCTGAAACTCCTGTTAATCAAATTTGGAATTTCTGTGTTGATTCTCTATGTCTCTTATCTTTTTGTTCATATTTCCCATCTCTTTGTCTCTTCTGTTTTCTGGGAAATTCCCTCAGCTTTATGCTCAACCTTGTCAGTAAATTTTATTTTGAAAGAAACATTTTATTTTTATTTTTTAAAGATTTATTTTTAGAGGAGAGAGAGAGAGCACAAGAGGGAGGGGCAGAGGGAAAGGGAGAGAGAAACTCTAAGCAGACTCCATGCTCAGTGTAGAGCCAGACACGGGGCTCGATCACATGACCTCCGAGATCATGAACTGAGCTGAAACCAAGAGTCAGACCCTTAACCGACTGTGCCACCCAGGCACCCCTGAAAATAACATTTTAAGTTTACACAAACTTTTTCTCTGATTGGTCCTTTGTCATAGCATTTTGTCCTTGTTTTAGGGATGTAATATCTTGAATCTCTCTGAGGATGTTATTTAAAATTGTTTTTATTTCTCAACCTTCCTTTGGCTATTTGAGGTCTTTTGTGGTTCCATATGAATTTTGGGATTGTTTTTTCTATTTCTGTAAAAAATGCCATTGGGATTTTGATAGAAATTGCATCGAATCTGTCAATTGCTTTGGGTAGTTTGAACATTTAAACAATCTGAAAAGCTCAGGTAAAGACATCTGAATTCTCTGGAATTCTTGGTGTCAAAATTACTTGAAATCATTGGATGAACTGAGAACAAGATTTTGCTCTGACAGCATTGACAAGTATTGAGGACAACACTCCCCTTCCACCACAATCTTGTGGCTAATCATAACATGGCTCTGGGTAGATAAGATTCTTGATAGGAGCAGCTAGAATAGAGACACTTGGGCTTTACCATCGGATTCTCACTAGCTGTAGATAATCCAAGTTCTCAGAGCCTTGTTTTTCATCATCTAAAAAATGGTGCTAAATCACACTTTACTTCACAGGGTTATTGTGAAGGAGGATAGGTTTGGCACTTAGTAAGTCCTCAATAGATGTTAGCTGGTTAAACTTCCAGAGCCTATATTTTATTTTTTATTTTTGTTTTTAATTTTATTTTATTATGTTAGTCACCATACCAGAGACTATATTTTAATCACTGTGTTAAATTATTAGTGGGAAAAATGGACTGTTATGCATGTTATGCCTATAGGTACTTGTTGCCTGGAAACTTTTTTTTTCATACAGAATGTCATGTAAGTATTTTTATTATTTATTTAAGGAGAAAATACTCTTATACTAATTGACATATAATGTTACATTACTTTTAGGTATATACTATATTGATTCAGCAATTCTGTACATTATTCAGTGCTCGCCATAAGTGTAGTCATCATCTGTCACCATACAATGTTATTACAGTATTATCGACTATATTCCCTGGGCTGTACTTTTCATCTCTGTGACTTATTTATTTTGTAACTGGAAGTTTGTACCTCTTAATCCCCTTTGTCTATTTTGCCCACCTTCCCACCAACCTCCCCTCTGGCAACCACCAGTTTGTTCTTTGTATTTAAGAGTCTGTTTGGGTTTTTTGTTTGTTCATTTGTTTTATTTCTCTTTTTTTTAAGATTTTATTTATTTGACAGTGAGAGAGCATGAGTACACAAGTAAGGGAAGCAGCAGAAGGGGAGGGAGAAGCAGGCTGTCTGCTGAGCAGGGAACCTGATGAGGGGCTCGATTCAAGGACCTTGAGATCATGACCTGAGCCAAAGTCAGATGCTAAACCGACTGAGCCACCCAGGCATCCCATTTGTTTTATTTCTTAAATTCCACAGTCTTTTATTGAAAGACTGTCTTTTCCCCATTGTATATTATTCCCTCCTTTGTTGTAGATTAATTGACCATATAGGTGTGGGTTTATTTTTGGGCTCTCTATCCTGTTCTATTGGTCTTTGTATATATTTTTGTGCCAGTACGATACTGTTTTGATTATTATCCCTTTGTAGTGTATCTTGAAATCTGGAATTAGTATACCTCCAGATTTGTTCTTTCTTCTCAAGATTGCTTTGGCTATTTGAAGTCTTTTGTGGTTCCATACAAATTTTAGGATTATTTGTTCTAGTTTTGTGAAAAATGCTATTGGTAGTTTGATAGGGATTGCATTGAATTTGTAGATTGCTTTGGGTAGTATGGACATTTTAACAATATTAATTCTTTCAATCCACAAGCATGGTTTATCTTTCCATTTATGATATCTTCAATTTTGTTTGTTGTTGTTATCTTCAATTTCTTTCAACAATGTTTTATACTTTTTGGAGTATAGGTTTTTCACCTCCTTGTTTAAGTTTACTCCTAGGTATTTTGTTCTTTTTTGATGCAATTATAAATGGAATTGTTTTCTTAATTTCTTTTTCTGCTACTTCATTATTAGTGTATGGAAATGCAAAAGATTTCTGTATATTAATTTTGTATCCTGCAACTTTACTGAATTCATAACTCTTTAAATGTTTGGTAGAAATTACCTGTGAAACCACATGGTCCTGGACTTTTGATTGTTGGGAGTTTTTTGATTACCAGTTGTATTTCACTACTATAATTTGTTCAAATTTGCTATTTATTCCTGTTTCACTTTTAGAAAAGTATATGTTTCCAGAAATTTGTCCATTTCTTCTAGGTTGTCCTATTTGTTGACATATAATTTTTCATAATATTCTTTTATAATTCTTTGTATTTCTGTAGTGTTGATTGTTATGTCTCCCCCTTCATTTCTGATTTTACTAATTTGAGTCCTCTCTCTTTTTCTCCTGGTGACTCTGGCTAAAGATTTATTGGGACACCTGGGTTGGCTCAGTCAGTTAAGTGTCCGACTCTTGATTTCAGCTCAGGTCATGATCTCGGGGTCATGGGATCGAGCCCCGAGTTGGGCTTTGCACTCAGCAGGCAGACTGCTTGAGGTTCTCCCCCTCTCCCTCTGCCCCTTCCCCCCTGCTCCCGTGTGTGCTCTCTCTCTCTAAAGTAAATAAATAAATCTTTTAAGAAAGGTTTATCAATGTTTATCTTTACAAAGAACAAGCTCCTAGTTATCTTTTCTGTTTTTTTAATCTCTGTTTCATTTATTTTGCTCCTATTTTTATTATTTCCTTCCTTCTACTAGCTTTGGGCTTTGTTGTTTTTCTTACACCCTTAGGGGTAAGGTTAGATTTTTATTTGAGATTTTTCTTGTTTCTTGAGGTAGGCCTGTATTGCTATAAATTTCTCTTAGAACTGCTTTTGCTGCCTTTCAAAGATTTTGGACCGTTGTGTTTTCATTTTCATTTGTGTCCATGTACTTTTTAAATTTCGTCTTTGATTTCTTCATTGACCCATTTGCTGTTCAGTAGCATGTTGTTTAGCTTCCATGTGTTTGTGTTTTTTCCAGTTTTTTTCCCTTGTAATTGATTTCTGTTTTCAGACCATTGTGGTTGGAAAAGATGCTTCATATGATTTCAGTCTTCTTAGATTTATTGAGACTTATTTTGTGGCCTAACATGTAATCTATCCTGGAAAATATTCCATGTGTACTTAAAAAGAATGTGTATTCTGCTGTTTTTAGATGGAATATTCTCTGTTAGATCCATCTGGTCTCATGTGTCATTCAAAGCCACTGATTTTTCTTGTTGATTTTCTGTCTGATCTATCCATTGATGTAAGTGGGGTGTTAAAGTTCTCTACTATTATTGTATTACTGTCAATCTCTCCCTTTATGTCTGTTAATATTTGATTTGCATATTTAGGTGCTCTTATGTT
This sequence comes from Callorhinus ursinus, assembly GCF_003265705.2. Classification (NCBI taxonomy): domain Eukaryota; kingdom Metazoa; phylum Chordata; class Mammalia; order Carnivora; family Otariidae; genus Callorhinus; species Callorhinus ursinus. The sequence continues at coordinate 5,120,287 of NW_027397095.1, forward strand.
GGGTGCATAGATACTTAAAATTTTTATATCCTCTTGTTGGGTTGATCCCTTATCACTATGTAGTGCCCTTTGTCTCTTGCCACAATCGTTGTTTTGAAGTCTCTTTGTCTGATATAAGTATTGCTGCCTCACCTTCTTTTTTTTAACTTCCATTTGCATGGTATATGTTTTTCCAAACCTTCACTTTCAGTGTGTATGTGTTTTTAGGTTTGAAGTAAATCTCTTATAGACAACATATAGATGGGTCTTGTTTTTTTTAATCAACTCAGTCCCCTATGTCTTTTGATTGGAGCAGTTAGTTTATTTACATTTAAAGTAATTACTGATAGTTGTGTACTTATTGCCATTTTGTTAATTGTTTTTCTGGTTGGTTTTGTAGTTCTCTGTTCCTTTCCTTTTCTTTTCCTCTCTTCCCTTGTGGTTTGATGGCTTTCTTTATTATGTTTGGATTCCTTTCTCTATTTTTTGTGTATCTATTATAGGCTTTTGATTTGTGGTTACCATTGGGTTTATATATAACATTTTATGTGTATTAAGTGATGAATCTATTACCTTTACTATATGTTTGCTTTTACCTCTGAAATTTTTTCCTTTCATAGTTTTCTTCTAGTTATGGCCTTTTCTTTCCATTTCATAGTATCCTTAAAATGCTGTATCTTAATTTTTTTTTATTTTTTTAAGTTTTAATTTTAATTCCAGTTAGTTAACATACAATGCTATGTTAGTTTTAGGTGTACAATATAGTAATTCAGCACTTCCATATATCACCATGTGCTCATCACAACAAATGCACTCCTTAATCCTCATCATCTGTTTCACCCATCTCCTCTCCCCTCCCCCTGAACCTTCCCTCTGGTAACCATCAGTTTGTTCTCTATAGTTAAGAGTCTGTTTCTTTATTTGCATCTCTCTCTTTCCGTTTTTCCCCTTTGCTCATTTGTTTTGTTTCTTAAATTCCACATGAGTGAAATCATGTGGTATTTGCCCTTCTCTGACTGACTTATTTTGCTTAGCATTATACTCTCTAGTTCTGTCCTTGTTTTGCAAATGGCAAGATTTCATTCTTTTTTATGGCTGTGTATTTCTTGTATATTTCTTCTACTATTTGAAAGTTGAAATGATATTCTCTGAAAAATTGTGTTAGATGATGCAAAAACTGATCCAGTAAGATGAAAACAGTGATTTGACTTCACAAAATGAGAGTTGATAATCAACATGTGTAAAGTATAAATAGGTATGTATAAGTTAATAAATAATATAAAGTAGCTATTATTTTCATTGTCATTATTTCAGCCATGCTATCTTTAAGTCCCAAATTCTTTGTTTCATTTTCAAAAAGCAATTAACTTGAGCTATCAGACCTATAGGCCGAAACCAACTACTATGCCCCATCGTTTTTAAAAGAAGCTTTTAATACATATACAAACTTGTTTTTTTTTTTTTAACATTTTATTTATTTGAGAGAGAGCGTGTTCAAGTAAGAGAGCACAAGTAGGGGGAGCAGCAGGGGGAGAAGCGGACTCCTCACTGAGCAGGGAGTCTAGCAGGGAGCCTGACGTGGGGCTTGATCTCAGGACCCTGAGATCATGACCTGAGCTGAAGGCAGATGCTTAACCAACTGAGCCACCCACGCTCCCCAAACACTTTTTTTTTTTAAATGGAGTCATACAACCTAACATTTTGCTATATTTATTACAGATAATTTTTTATGTAGTTTTATTGATGTATAATTTAAATGCCATGAAATTTGCCATTTTCAGTGTAGAATTCAGTGATTTACAGAGCTGTGTAACCATCACCAAAATTCAATTTTTGAAGACTTCCATCATTCCAACAAATTGCCTTGTGTTCAGAGTGACTACATTCCCACTCTCGGCCTCAGGCAACCACTAATTGACTATCTTTTTCTATAAATTTGTCTTCATAGATTATTTTTAAAAAGAAACAAATATCACATTATGCCATTGAGGACCCATTCCCCTTCCACCCGCTATGTCATTCCCCTCCCTCCTTTCCTCTTCAGAGGTAATCATTAGAGGTTTGTTTGTGCTTATCCCTCCCATCTACTTTTATGCTCTCCAACGTTATATTTTTTGAGATTTATCTATGTTTAGATATGCAGATCTAGTTCATTCATTTTCACTGTAGTATACCAGTGTGTAAATTTGCTACTTTTGTTAACACTTTGGTGGATATTTTTATTGTTTTCAAGTTTTCACATTACAACAGTATTGTTTTCACCTTAAAACTATAATGAGGTGCGCCTGGGTGGCTCAGTTGGTTAAGCATCTGCCTTCGGCTCAGGTCGTGATCCCAGGGTCCTGGGATTGAGCCCTGCATCAGGCTCCCTGCTCAGCGGGGAACCTGCTTCTCCCTCTCCCTCTGCCTGCCTTGCCCCCTGCTTGTGCTCTCTTGCTCTGTCAAATAAATAAAATCTCTAAAAAAAAAAAAAACCCCTGTAATGAACATTTGTGGCAGACACAATGCTATGTATTTACCAAATTCTGTTTTATATTCCTGCTTCCTGAACAACAGAAAACTATACTTTCCAGTCCCCTTGCAGGGCTATATGATTGGCTCTGGCCAATAAAATGTGAACAAAAGTGATGTGGGTCACCTCCTGGCTGAGGCAGTGAAAAGTCTCTGTGATTCCATATTCATTTATTCATTCTCTCTTCCTCCCTCCCCCCTTCTCTCTTCCTCTCTTTTCCTTCATTTCCCTCTCCCTCCCTTTCTCCCCCTTGCATCATGGGCATGAAGGTTGGCTGTAGAGATATTGGAACCATATGATCATAGCAGCCTTAATTCCTGTCACCTCACAGAGAAATGCTGCCTTGGAGAGTTTCTTGATCTACAGTTGACTTTTTATGAGTGAGAAATAAGCTCAGTGTTAAGAAACTGAAATCTAGGGATGATTTGCTACTGCAGTGTAAGTCCTAATATTAGCTATTTGGATTTCCTCTTCTGGGAACTGCCTATTCATTCTTGTCTAATTTTTTCATATGGGCTTATTGATTTGTAGGAGTTAAAAAACAAATACTGTGGGGGCACCTGGGTGGCTCAGTTGGTTAAGCATTTGACTCTTGATTTCAGCTCAGGTCATGATCTCAGGGTCATGAGATTGAGCCTCATGTGGGGCTCCATGCTCAGATGGGAGTCTGCTTGAGATTCTCTCTTACCCTCTCCCTCTGCCCCTCCCCACCACAATCACACACGTGCACTCTCTCTTTCTCTAAAATCTTTAAAAAAAATAAATACTGTGTATTAATCCATTATTAGTTAAATTCATTGTAAATGTCTTTTTCCTGACTGTAGCTTATCTTTTAACTTTATTTAATGATGTAATTTTTCATATAAAATATTTTTATTTGATGTGATTAAATTATTTTCTTTCTTGTTTGTGCTTATTGTGCTCTGTTTAATAAGTCATTTTCTAATTTATGTAATAAAGATATTCTCCTATTTCTAATTCTAAATTTTTTGATTTTTTTGCTTTTCACACTTAGGTCTTTAATCCATTTAGAAATTATTTTTGTGTATGATGTGAAGTAGGGATCTAATTTTATTTCCCCCTACCTGTGGAGATAACAAATTGTTCCAACACCATTTATTGAATAGTCCATTCTTTCCCTACTAATTTATAATGCCATTTGTGTCATATACCAAGTTCTTATATGTATGTGAATCTGCTTTTGGGCACTAATTTGAAGCACTGATCTATTTCAGAAGTCAGTGTACTATGTCCCTCAGGCCACATCTTGACCACAGGCACTGCTTAAGCAAGCTAGCGATGTAAGTGGTGAAGACCAAGCCTGGGCATACTCCTCTGACCCCATTCCCCTTTCCACTTCCAGTGCCTGCCTCCCCTTCTGGTGACTGCACTTCCCTGCTGCCCAGGGCCCACACTTGTCTCTGCCTACATGTTAGAGGCCCCGCTGTTGCCAACTGCCAACATGGAGTGGTGGAATCTCAGTTTAGTGGAATCTCAATCTGGGAATTGGTGACTTAGTAACACCACTGGCCACCTGTCCAAGTTAAGACAGCTGAGCTCTCTGGGGAACAAGAAGGGTGTTACTGGGGCTAAAAATGAAACTGACTGTGGTAGCTGCCACTCTTCCTTCCTCTAAGCCTATCAGGCCTTTCTCCTTTAGGTAGAGTGGCCAACCATCCTGGTTTTCTGGAGATGGAGGGGATTCCTAGGACATGGGACTTTCAAGGCTAAAACAAGGGCAGTCTTGGGCAAATTGGAATAGTTGGTCATTGGTCACCTTACGCCTTGGCCAGTAGTAGCTCTTCATCTAGCAAATGTCTTCAACAGGGGGGCACAAAGCCTCCTCACTGCCTGGGATGGCCTATCCCAGGCAAACTGATCTGTTTGTTTATTTTTACACTAATATCACATTGTTTCAAAAAAAATTTTAAAGATTTTATTTATTTATTTGACAGAGAGAGACACAGCGAGAGAGGGAACACAAGCAGGGGGAGTGGGAGAGGGAGAAGCAGGCTCTCCGCAGAGCAGGGAGCCTGATGTGGGGCCCGATCCCAGGACCCTGAGATCATGACCTGAGCTGAAGGCAGAGCTTAGTGACTGAGCCACTCAGGCGCCTCACATTGTTTCAAAATTAATATAGTTTTATAATAAATTGATATTTGGTAGGGTGAATCCCCCCTCATTTTTCTTCAAAATTTTCTTGACTGTTTTTGGCGTGTTACTCTTCCATATCAATTTTAGAATCAGCTTGTCAAGTTCCATGAAAACAAATACTGTTGGCATTTTGGTTGGAGTAGAATTGAATAATAATTTTCTTATTTATGATTGTACACATACTTGGTTAGTTTTATTCCTAAGTGTATTATAGGTTTTGTTGCAATGGTGAATGATATTTTTATAAAATGTGTTCTACATTTTCTAATTATTGCTTGTATATTGAATTTTGTATGTTTGATTTGGTATCCAGCAACATTGCTGAAATCTCTTATTAGTGCCAATAGTTTGTCTGCAGATTCTAGGGTTTTTCTCTATCAGTTATATCATTTGCAGATAATGGCAATTTTCTTTTTTCTTTAAAATATCCTCTCTCATTTTTATACTGTTTTATTGTTTTGACAAATCCCTTCAGTCTTGTAGTAGAAACAGCAATGAGGATCTTTGATTTGTTTTCTGATTCTAAAGTGTATGATTCTAATGTTTCTCCATTAAGTATGATGTTTATTGCAGGTTTTTGATAGCTACCTTTTATCTCCTTAAGGAGGTTCCTTTTTGTTCTAAGTTGGCTAAGAGTTGGGTTTTTGTAATCATATGAATGAATGTTGAACTTTACCAAATGCTTTTTTTGTACCTAGTGAGACTTGATGAATTTTCTCCCTTGCGCCCTTAATTTTGTGAATTACATGGATTTTCTAATGTTAAATTAACCTTACATTGCTGGGATAAATACCACTTGGTCATAATGTATTAAAAATTATAATACAGTGGTTTGCTAATATTTAATTTCAGATTTTTCATCAATGATTATAAGACTGTCCTGTTTTCATCCTCATTTTGCACTGTTCTGTTTTTTTTTTTTAAGATTTTATTTAGTTTTGACAGAGATCGAGTGTACAAGCAGGAGAAGCAGCAGGCAGAGTGAGAGGGAGAAGCAGGCTCCCTGCTGAGCAAGGAGCCCGATGTGGGGCTCAATCCCAGGACCCTGGGATCATGACCTGAGCTGAAGGCAGAGGCTTAACTGACTGAGCCAACCAGGCTCCCCAATATACCACATTTTGATGGACATTTGAATTGTTTCAGTTTTTTGGCTACTGTGTATAATACTGCTATGAACATTGACTTACAAGTCTTTATGTGGACATGTTTTCAGTTCTCTTGAGTATATACCTAAAGTGGAATTCCTGGGTCATATGGTAGCTTTATGTTTAACTTTTTGAGAAACTTTCAATGATGATTCTTCTTAATGATTAAGTTTTATTTTTCTTTCCACCCTCTACTCATTTGGAAGTCATACATGTTGCTTCTGCATTTCTATTTCTCTTAAAGTTTAAATGAATATATGACCCCTTATATGTGTACAGTGAAATGTGACTTAATAAAATCTAATATTAATCACTATATCTATTTTTCTGAATAAATCAAGGTCAGTAGAACACAAATACTTATCACCACCCCCCTCTTCCATGTTATTTCCTAGTATATTAACTTTATTACTAACCATCCCCAACTATTATTATTGCTTATTTTTATACTCCATGCTTTTAATACTTGTCAACATGTTTTTTTAGTTTTTCTGCTATACTTTCTCCTGAAATTATTGTTATTTTTCTTTACCGAAGTCCATATTTCCACTGTCTTCCAGTGAGGGTTTGTGAGTGAAAAATGCTCATAGACTTATTTATCTGAAAATGCCTGCTATTTACTCCCGCTCAATAATAGTTTAGCCAGGCATATGCTTCATGGTAGCAGATATTTTTCCTCAACACTTTGAAACTATTATTCCATTTTATTTGAACCTCTATTGTCAATCTAATTGTCATTTCCTTGTAGGACTTTTTTGGTTAGTTTTACCTTTGGTATTCTGCATTTTCACTATGATATGTCTAGATATGCATTTGTTTTTACTAATACTGTTTAAGATCAACATACTTTTTTAATCTTTTTAAATTGTTCCAATCTCCTTTACACAGAATGGGTAGATTTTGAGGATCCTAATTTTAAATAGGAGTCTCAGTTCCAGTTTTCTGTCTTATGTGGGCTCAAGACCACATTTCCTGTCCCCTTAGGAATATTAATGCTCCATCTGTGTTCAACTAATAGGGTCCTTATTTTAAGTAAACTAAATGCAACATACATTAAGTTAGAGGCATCTCTTTACCAAATGATTATTTACTTTACAGAAGGATCCACTCTAGATTTCTTCTGAATAACCACTCATGTATTATATTGAAATATGGTTTAGCCAATGATTGGCCCTTAGAAGAGTTCATTATTTTGAAACTAAATGAAAAACTGCTTCCTGAATATTCAGCCTTTTTATAAAAAAATATTCTGCTGGTTTGTGGTGATCTGGGAAGGTAATTTAAACTTCACGTGAGGCTATGTATTAAAGAAAAGACACCTTTATGGCAGGGGCACAATTCAGCAACTGATGCATACTCAATTTCTTGAACTACAAAGGAGTTTGGCAGTGTCAAGAGGGTCAAGTGACTTTTCCTGCAAAGAGAAAGTACCACTGGAGAGATAAAAAAAAGAGTTAAAAAAAAAAAGCAGAAAGGAAACATAAAGGAAAGCTTTTTATGTTCCAAATCTTTAAAACATAGAAAGGGGATTGGGAAACCATTTTGAACACATTCTGTGTCGTGCAAGTATGCTGTGCATTTTTAATAACGAAGAGGAAGTCAGCATGAGATTTCTTTAATGTATATCAAAACCAATGGTTTACAAACTACATAAAGCATCTTTGAATACAAGGCCAAACAAGAACTAGGACAATGCTACTTTTCTTTCTTTGGTTAAATGAGGCTTAGTTGTTGGCATCACGTAAGTTTTATATTCATACAATGCTGGAAAGGACGTTCTGCATTTATAAAGTGTAAGAGAACAAATGGAGTTTAATTCACAACTGTATTGTGTTTTAGAAACTGTTATGTCTCACTTCATAGTCCCTACAAGTCTTGGGGAATGATTTCATGTTCCTATAGGAACCAAAAAGAAATGGGGGTGATTTTAGTTCCAGCAAGATTTCAAGATGAACAAAAGAGCTTTAAGATGTACAAAGTTAATTTGGTTATAAAATATTTCCCTACTTTTATTGGTGTTATTTGAATTTGGGGCCCCAAGCTAACTTTTCAGAACTGTAAAATGAATTAGTTCTATTAACAGTGGGAATGTCATCCTTGAGGAGACCTTAGTGATTATGTAACCCAATTCCTGCATTATTTTATAAATGGGAAAATTTAGGCTCAGAGAGAGCTAGTGACTTGCCTTTGTCATCCAGTGAGTCAGGAGAGAATTGGGACAAAAAATTTAGATCTCTTAATTATTTTTGAAATCTCATACAAGTTGAAACACCTTGGGTTGTTTTATTTATTTTTAATAGGTGTATTGTTTTGCTATGGGTATCATAACAAAATTCCACAAACTGGGTGACTTAAAACAATAGAAATTTATTGTTTCACATCTCTGGAGGCTAGAAGTCTGAAATCAAGGTGTTAGTGAGCCATGGTCCCTCTGAGATTCTGACTGGAATCATCCTTTGCTTCTTCCTAGCTTCTGGTGCTGGGTGTCAATCCTTGGTGTTCCTTGGCTGGCAGCTGCATCACTCCAATCTCTGCTTCTGTTGTACAGGGCATTTTCCCTGTGTGTCTTTGTTAAAATTGTCTTCTTTTTATAAGGACACCAGTCATGTTGAATTAGGTACCAATGTAATGACTTCATCTTAACTTGATTAAATTTATAAATAAGGTCCTATTTACCAGTATTGGGGGTTAGGATTTTAACATAATTTTTGGGAAATACAATTCAACTCATATATATTCATATATAATTCACATATCATACAGTTCACCCATTTAAATTGTACAATCAGTGGTTGTTAGTATATTCACAGGGTTGTGCAACCATCACCACAGTATAATTTTAGAATTTCCATTCCCTTAAAAGAAACTCCGTATCCATTAGTAGCCGCTCTCTATTTCCCCCTTCTCCCTGCCCTAGCCCTAAGCAATCACTAATCTATAATATGCTTTCTCTGGACATTTCATATAAATGGAATCATACAGTATGTCCAATGTAACTGTTCTTTCATTTAGTAAAATGTTTTCAAGGTTGATTCATGTTATAACATATATCAATACTTCATTCTTTTTTATGGCTGAATAATATTCCCTTGTACGAATATACTAGTTTTGTCTATCCTTTCATCAGTTGATGGACATTTGAATTTCCACTTTTGGGCTGTATGGATAAGGCTACTATGAACATTTGTTTGCAAGCTTTTGTGTAGACATATGTTTTGATTTCTCTTGGGTATATAACTATGAATTGCTGGGTCATATGGTTACTATATTTAACCATTTGAGGAATTGCCAAATGGTATTCCATAGTGGCTGCACAATTTTACATTTCCACCAGAGATGTATTAGGGTTCCAATTAATTCACATCTTCCTCAACACTTGTTACTGTTCATCTTTTTTTAAAAAAGATTTTATTTTTTTTAAAGATTTTTATTTATTTATTTATTCAACAGAGATAGAGAGCATAAGTAGGCAGAGCGGCAGACAGAGGGAGAGGGAGAAGCAGTCTCTCCACTGAGCAGGAAGCCCGATGTGGGGCTCGATCCCAGGACCCTGGGATCATGACCTGAGCCGAAGGCAGCCGCTTAACCAACTGAGCCACCCAGGTGCCCCTAAAGATTTTATTTTTAAGTAATCTCTGCACCCAACATCTGGCTTAAACTCCCAACCCTGAGATCAAGAATCACATGCTGTACCAAGTGAGCCAACCAGCACCCCTATTCATCTTTTTTATTATATCCATCCTAGTGGGTATGAAATGATATCTCATTGTGATTTTAATTTGCATTTCCCTAGTGACTAATGATGTTGAATGTCTTTTCATGTGCTTATTGACTATTTGTATCTTCTTTGGAGAAATGACTATTCAGATCTTTGGGCCATATTTTAAATTGAGCTGTCTTTTTATTGGTGAGTTGTAAGAGTTCTTTTTATAGTCTGGATACAAGTCTTTATTCAATATATAATTTGCAGATATTTGCATTCATTCTGTTGGTTCTCTTTTCCACTTTTTTTCATGGTACCCTTTGAAGCACAAAAGTTTTAAATTTTGATGAAGTCCACATTATTTCCTTTTGTTGTTGGTCATGTTTTTGGTGTCCTAAGAATCCTTTGCAAAATCTGAGGTAATGAAGATTTACGTCTATGTTTCCTAGGAATTTTATAGGTTTAGCTCTTTCATTTAGGTCTTTGATCCATTTTAAATTAATTTTGTGTAAGATATGAGGTAAGGGTTCAACTTCATTTTTTTGCATATGATTATCCAGCTGTCCCAGCATCACTTATTGAAAATAATATTTTTCCCAACTAAATGGTCTTGGCACCTTTATTGAAAATCAGTTGATCCTTGACACATGGTTTTATTTTTGAACTCATGATTCTATTCTTCTGATCTATATGCTTATCCTGTGCTACTACCATTACTGTCCTGATTACTGTTGTTTTTTAGCAAAGTTTTGAAATCTGGAAGTGGGAGTCCTCCTACTTTGTTCTATTCAAGGTTGTTTTGGCTATTCTGGGAAACTTGCAGTTCCATATTAATGTTAGAATCAGCTTGTTGGGGTGCCCGGGTGGCTCAGTCGTTAAGCGTCTGTCTTTGCCTCAGGTCATGATCCCAGGGTCCTGGGATCGAGCCCTGCATCAGGCTCCCTGCTCAGCAGGAAGCCTGCTCCTCCCTCTCTCACTCCCCCTGCTTGTGTTCCTTCTCTCGCTTTGTCTCTCTCTGTCAAATAAGTAAATAAAATCTTAAAAAAAAAAGAATCAGCTTGTCAATTTCTACAAAAATGTCTGGTGGAATTCTGATGGGGATTATGTTGAATCTGCAGATTAATTTGGGGAATATTGCCATCTTTATGATATAAAGTCTTCCATTCTGTAATCATGGATGTTTTCCCATTTATTTAGATCTTTAATAGCCTTCAACAATACTTGTAGTTTTCAGAGTATAAGTTTTTCACTTCTAATTTTTAAAAAAGATTTATTTATTTATTTGAGAGAGAGAGAGAGAGAGAGAGAATGAGTAGGAGGGGCAGGGGCAGAGGGAGAGAGAAAGAAACTCAAGCAAACTCCGCAACAAGCATGGAGCCTGATGCCAGGCTCAATCATACAACCCTGAGATCATGACCTGAGCCGAAACCAAGAATTGGATGCTTAACTGACTACACCACCCAGGCTCCCCGTTTTTCACTTCTTTTAAAATTTGTTCCTAAGCATTTTATTCTTTTTGATGCTATTGGAAGTATACTTGTTTTATTAATTTCATTTTTTGATTGTTCATTGCAAGTATATAGAAATACAATTGATTTTTGTATATTGATCTTATATCCTGCAATCCTGCTGAACATGTTTATTAGTTATGATATATTTTTAGTGGATTCCTTAGTGTTTTCTAAATATTAAGATCCTATCGTATGCAAATAGAGATAGTTTTACTTCTTCCTTTCCAATCTGGATGCCTTTTAATTCTTTTTTCTTGCCTGATTGCTTGGGCTAGAATCATCAGTACAATGTTGAATAGAATTGGTGAATGTGAGCATCCTTATCTTGTTCCTGACCTGAGATGGAAAGCCTTCAGTGTTTCACCACTGAGTATGATGTTAACTGTGGGTTTTGTTTTTTTGTTTTTGTTTTTATTTATTTTTTAATAAAGACTTTATTTATTTAAATGACAGAGAGACAGAGAAAGAACACAAGCAGGGGGAGTAGGAGAGGGAGAAGCAGGCCTCCCACCAAGCAGGGAGCCCGATGTGGGGCCCAATCCCAGGACCCTGGGATCATGACTTGAGCCAAAGTCAGCTGCTCAACCAACTGAGCCACCCAGGCGCCCCTTGTTTTTGTTTTTAAAGACTTATTTATTTATTTGAGAGAGAGAGAGAGAGAGTGCACAAGCATGGGGGGGAGGGACAGAGGGAGAGGGAGAAAGAGAATTTCAAGCAGATTCCCCGCTGAGCATGGAGCCTGACACAGAGTTCCATCTCATGACCATGAGATCATGACCTTAGCTGAAATCAAGAGTTGGATGCTTAACTGACTGAGCCACACAGGGTCCCCTAGCTGTGGGTTTTGAAGCTCTCCTTCAACTTGTCTTAACTGATCTATTCGATTTTTTCTCCACTACCAACCTTTGTATGCCTGTTGTTCAACTCCACAGTCCCAGCCTTGTTTACAAAAACCCAGTTGTCAAAATAACCTAGATATTTTTATTCTTTACATGCACAGTTTTTTTGTTTTTTTTATTATGTTATGTTAATCACCATACATTACACCATTAGTTTTTAATGTAGTGTTCCATGATTCATTGTTTGCATATAACACCCAGTGCTCTGTTCAATACGTGCCCTCTTTAATAACCATGACCAGGCTAGCCCATCCCCCCTCCCCTCTAGACCCCTCAATTTGGTTCTCAGAGTCCTTAGTCTCTCATGGTTCATCTCTCCCTCAGATTTCCCCCCTTCAGTTTTCCCTTCCTCCTATCTTTTCTTTTTCTTTCTTTCTTTTTTTTTTTTTAACATATAACGTACTATTTGTTTCAGAGGTACAGGTCTGTGATTCATCAGTCTTATGCAATTCACAGTGCTCACCATAGCACATACCCTCCCCAATGTCTATCACCCAACTACCCCATCCCTCCCACTGCCCACCACTCCAGCAACCATTGTTTTTTTTCCTGAGCTTAAGAATTCCTCATATCAGTGAGATCATATGATACATGTCTTTCTCTGATTGACTTATTTTGCTTAGCATAATACCCTCTAGTTCCATCCAAGTCATTGCAAATGGCAAGATTTTTTTTTGATGGCTGCATGATATTCCATTGTATATATATACCACACCTTCTTTATCCATTCATCTGTTGATGGACATCTAGGCTCTTTCCATAGTTTGGCTATTGTGGAAATTGCTGCTATAAATATTGGGTTGCACATACCCCTTCAGATCACTACATTTGTATCTTTGGGGTAAATACCCAGTAGTGCAGTTGCTCCTTCATACGGTAGCTTTATTTTCAACTTTTTGAGGAACCTCCATACTGTTTTCCAGAGTGGCCACACCAGCTTGCATTCCCACCAACAGTGTAGGAGGGTTCCCCTTTCTCCACATCCTCACCAACATCTGTCATTTCCTGACTTGTTGATTTTAGCCATTCTGACTGGTGTGAGGTGGTATCTCATTGAGGTTTTGATTTGGATTTCCCTGATGCTGAGCGATGTTGAGCACTTTCTCATGTGTCTGTTGGCCATTTGGATGTCTTTGGAAAAATGTATGTTCATGTGTTCTGCCCATTTCTTGATTGGATCATTTGTTCTTTGG